>NC_088399.1:59516090-59834840 GCF_034236695.1 Oncorhynchus nerka
ATCATATAGTTTGATTAGAAGGTTGAGTGGAAAGGACACTGTCACAATGTGAAGGAAGTCGTATATTCTATGGTCGTCTACTTATCCAACAAGACTATTGTGTTCAATGTCTTGGGGTAATATGACATTGCCATAGAGCACTAAAAGGAAGAAATAAAACCTAAGCCTCACAAGTTAAGGGCACTTAAAAGCCCAATGTCTGAAACCCTCCTTCAAAGCGAGCCGACTGCGACAAGGGGAAGTCCCTGTGGTGTGAGAATAGGAAGAAACCTAGAGAGAGAGAACTTGCAGGCTAGGTCAGAAGGCCTTAAAATGTGAGCTCCACAACTGATCAGACAGCAAGATAATTAGCAGAAACTGTGCCCTGTCTAACTGCTCTGGTTTCCTCCTTCGAGGAAGTGTGTACGTGTATGGTGTATTGTGCAAGGGTGTACGTGTGTGGTGTATTGTGCAAGTGCGTCTGTGTGTGTGTGTGTGTGTGTGTGTGTGTGTGTATGTGGGCAGCCACACGTCTAATGCTTGACTGGCATTTTCTCAGAAGAGAAAGCCCAGAAACCAGGCTGTGAGCAGCTCTCAGTCAGAGAAGGAGGAGGGACTGACTGGCTGAGGTTTAGGGCACAGTCTCAGTTGACCATCAAAGATTGCGGAGCGAGGCTGTGTGGCAAAGGGGACGGGACTAAGTCAAAAAGACTCCAAGCCCTTGGTCCCAGCATCCGGCTCAAACACACACACAAAATAAAAATTAAATTAAATCGCAGAGAGCAGAATATTTCCAGAGCGATGCTCTCTGAGCAGGGGCTGTTTGCTGGATAAATCTACCCATAAATCTGAGCTGCTGGGAGCAGCTGTGCCGAGCAGTGAACAACTCCCAGTCTCCCTCTTAAGGCTTTTTTCAAATGCTATGGAACCATGTGCTATGCAGGTAGATCATTTGAGAGAATTCAGGGTCTTCAAATAAGCGTTAGTGATGTAATTGTGAGTAAATAGGGGAACTCGTAAAGGCCAAAAGGTTTTCGAGCACAATTTCGAGGCTTCGGTGGTCTTTATTGTGTTCTGAGGATGCCAGTGAATTCAACCATTCCAATGCTAATGCTAGGTTGTCAGTTACTATTTACTACAGGGTCCATTAACAGTCATTGTCAGCGTGGGTGTAGTGTTGTGTCGAGAAAGGTTGCCATTCTTTAGCCATATTCAGGACCACGCCTCGTCTGAAATGTACAGGATACATGCAATACCGGCAACAGACACCCGGCCAGAATGTCTGCCACTACCCTCGGGCCTTTTGACATTTTAAGTGAATTTAAAACGTGAAATCCACCCGCCAGAACACAACACCAGCCAGTCTACATGCCGACAGTAGCACCAACAGCAGCCCGACGGTGTCCTCTCAGAAATCCGAAATGGGTAGAACGTGTGTTGGGTTGCTTCCTCCCACGTCAGTCTAAGAAAGGTTGAGCACAGGTGTCATAACTGCAGGAAATTCTATGTGGGTTGAAGAAAAGATACCCTGTGTGTGCATTCCTTGAGGTAAAAATCATCAACAGTCAGTCTTTCAGTCAGTCATAGTTGTATCACACCAGTCACGACCTATAACCTTTCGAAAGGTATTACTGATGAAGACAATAACTGGACAAAGGTGTGAGGAACCCCTAACACCCCCTAACCAAAAGCCCCCCCCACAAATCTAAACCTCAGTGTGTTGACAGTCTCCTGTCTTGCCTTGAACATCCGCTGCTGGATGTTCTGCTCTCTTGATTAGGTTTTGCAGTGTGGTAAAGTGGCATGTCGAAACCCAACAACTTCCTCCACAGATAAAGTTGTGGGAGGAAACGAAAGCAGACTTTAGTCACACTAGTGCTATTTTTAGCATGCTAACCGCAGATTACCAGTAATTGATAGCACAATTTGAAGTATCTTGCTTTTACAGGGCAACAGTGAGAGTGTTCTGTCAAACAGTAAGCCCGGACATACAAGTGCCTAGCAAAAGCATTCATCCCCTTGGCATTTTTTCCTATTTTGTTGCATTACAACCTGTAATTTAAATAGATTTTTGTTTGGATTTCATGTAATGGACATACACAAAATAGGCCAAATTGGTGAGGTGAAAAATAATAATAACTTGTTTAAAAGCATTCACACGGAAAAGTGGTGCGTACATATGTATTCACCCCATTTTCATATGACACCCCTAAATAAGATCTGGTGAAACCAATTACCTTCAGAAGTCACACAATTCGTTTTTTAAAAAGTCCACCTGTGTGCATTCTAAGTGTCACATGATCTGCCATGATCTCAGTGTATATACACATACACCTGTTCTGAAAGGCCCCAGAGTCTGCAACACCACTAAGCAAGGGACAACACCAAGCAAGCGGCACCATGAAGACCAAGGAGCTCTCCAAACAGGTCAGGGACAAAGCTGTGGAGAACAAGTACAGATCAGGGTTGGGTTATAAAAAAATATCAGAAACTTTGAACATCCCCCACCATTAATTCCATTATTAAAAAATTTAAAGAATATGGCACCACAACAAACCTGTCAAGAGAGGTCCACCCACCAAAACTCACGAACCAGTCAAGGAGGGCATTAATCAGAGAGGTAACAAAGAGACCCAATCTAACCCTGAAGGAGTTGAAAAGCTCCACAGCGGAGATTGGAGTATTTGTCCATAGGACCACTTTAAGCCGTACACTCCACAGAGCTGGGCTTTACGGAAGAGTGGCCAGAAAAAAGCCATTGCTTAAATAAATAAATAAGCAAACAATATAGAAGAAAGTACTCTGGTCAGATTAGACTAGAATTGAGCTTTTTGGCCATCAAGGAAAATGCTGTCTGGCACAAGCACCTCTCATCACCCCGAGAACATCATCCCCACAGTGAAACATGGTGGTGGCAGCATCATGCTGTGGGGATGTTTTTCCATCGACAGGGACTGGGAAACTGGTCAGAATTGAAGGAATGATGGATGGCACTAAATACAGGGAAATTATTTTCAGTGAAACCTGTTTCAGTCTTCCAGAGATTTGAGACTGGGACAGAGGTTCACCTTCCAGCAGGACAATATTTAGCATACTGCTAAATCAACATGAGTGGTTTAAGGGGAAACATTTAAATGTCTTGGAATGGCCTAGTCAAAGCTCAGACTTCAATCCAATTTAGAATCTGTGGTATGACTTAAAGACTGCTGTACACCAGCAGGAACCCATCCAACTTGAAGGAGCTGGGGCAGTTTTGCCTTGAAGAATTGGCAAAAATCCCAGTGGCTAGATGTGCCAAGCTTATAGAGACATACACCAAGAGACTTGTAGCTGTAATTGCTGCCGAAGGTAGATCTAAAGTATTGACTTTAGGGGGGGGGTGAATAGTTAGGCACGCTCAGGTTCAGTTGTCTTATTTCTTGTTTGTTTCACAATTTACAAAAATGCATCTTCAAAGTGGTAGGCATGTTGTGTAAATCAAACGATACAAACCCCCACAAAAATCTATTTTAATTCCAGCTTGTAAGGCAACAAAATGCCAAGGGGGGGGGGGGGATACTTTTCACAAACCACTGTATTGGCCTGTGTATGCAGTATGTGACAGTGTGAGGTCATCATGCTGGAAGAAGGCTGGATATTGTGGAGGCTGCCCTTGAGGGGTAGGTTGAAGTGGTCTAGGAGACAGGAGCATAAAGGTGCCTGCTGACTGGCCATTGCTGCTGGCATAGGACTGACACAACCCAGAAAATCCCTGATTCGGAATTAGGGATGTCCTTACAGAACCTCCGTCTAGGCCACAAAAAGAGTTGGGACAACTGATTAACATTACAAAGAACATTGCTAATGTCTGAAGGAATTGCGCTGGCATCTGAAATCTGTTTGAAATTGCAAATTGGCTTGGGCCCCGTTGGAATTACAATCAAGTTTGACACTTAATTATTGTGTACTTTACATGAATTTATTTTGCTTGTTTCACTATGGTTCTCTCCTTGGTAAGAGTCTGATCGTTATCGCGCAAGGCACGATGTGGTGTAGTGGTTTTCTGGTCCCAGTGGATGCAACACTAGCCCCAGACAGGAAGTCACACTGGCACTTCCTGCCTTCAGCCCAATCAGACGCTTCCGTTGGCCTTTGCAGTGTTTGCGCCCTGGCATCCTGTAGGCTAGATTGGACCGTTCCACAGGGAGGGCTATAAAAACATCAAACACCACCGAGCCAGACAAACGTCATAGGAAAGAAAGAAGAAACGCTTCAAGCGCAAAACGTAGGAGTCCCCGAATCAAAGCTTCTCAAAAGTAACACTGAACACCTACCTACACATGCCACCTCTGATATCTGGAAGACAAGCAGACCGCCACGTGCGGCTGTCAGATCACCAAGGCAACGACGGGCGGAAGGGTGGCCAATGCATGGTTGCGTCCCAAGTGGCACTACTTTCTATTGACTAAAAGTAATGCACTATATAGGTACAATGGTGTGATTTGGGACACAGACTTTACTCCAAGCTGTTTAAGATAACCTGGATATGGGCGTCTGCTGGATAAATAAATAACGGTGGCGGCGTTTATGGGGGCGGACTTCAAGGCCCAGCGTGTCTGTATGTATGTGCATAATATCTCTGATGTGTATAGTTGTACTGCATGGCTGGCAATATTTAGGTGGAAAGGGTAAGTACACGCGTGCGAGGTCACAGTAATTGTGTGAATGTTATATCTCTGTGTGCGTGTGTGTGTGTGTGTGTGTGTACGTGCGCGCTCATGTGTATGCCTGTGCGGGTGTGTGGCATCTCACTGTGTGTGTGTGTGTGTACCTTCTGTACCTCGGGGGGCCTTGAGGACGATATTAAATGAAGCGTCTATCTCTCTGCAGAGGGAGCTCCCACAAACCCCCTCTGTGATTAATAACGGCCTCTCTCCCCAGGCAGGCAGCCCACCAACAGCACATGCCGCCTTTGGAAAAACAGTCAACTTCATGAGAACAGTGCATTAGACCATCCGGTTCATAGGGATTCAGTCAGTGTGTCAGCCAGGTCCATTTCCAATCTAACAGGAACCAGAGTGCGTTATCCATTTGGTGTGGCCTCTCGCAGAGGTTGGAATGCTTTTAAGCTTCCTGTGACAAGGACTGAGGAAAAACGGTTGGGTCCAATCACTACATAACACAAGTGCACAGCTACATCTATTTCACTTGCCAGAGGAGATTACAGCTTTGCGGGATTGTTTTCAGTGCGTGTGCGTGTGTGTGTGTGTGTGTGTTGTACTGTACTGTTTGTAGGGTGCTGTAATTGTGTGCGCACAAACACCGTTTCCTCTGGCTCTACTAGCCTTGCTAAGCCACGCTACCTTCATCCATCTTCACTTCCCAAGATGCCAGAGTATAGGCCAGACTATAGTGTGTGTGTACACTGTGTGTGGCACAGCCTCAATGTGTAAAAGCTGATCAATTAAGAGTGTCTGGTTTTGCTCACTA
The DNA here is from genome assembly GCF_034236695.1 of Oncorhynchus nerka. Classification (NCBI taxonomy): domain Eukaryota; kingdom Metazoa; phylum Chordata; class Actinopteri; order Salmoniformes; family Salmonidae; genus Oncorhynchus; species Oncorhynchus nerka. The sequence continues at coordinate 59,521,539 of NC_088399.1, forward strand.
CACACACGCAACACCCAATAGTCTGACCTTTCTGCCCCCCTCCCATATCCCTCTCCATCCCAGCTCTCTCCTTTCCTCCTCGCCATTGAAGAGGCATTCTACACGCTCCGTTGGAACGGCTGTTCGGCGCATTTCACTTCCTCCTTCTGCTACACTGACTCCCCCTCCCTTAAATAGCCCTGCTGAGGTATCAGCAGCTCGGCCTGGACAACACACTAAACACACGGGCACTACTGCAGTACCACACACTGACAGACAGAGCGGCATCGGCTGCCGCACACCAATGGAATCCCAACGTCCAAACAAAAGTGACCCCATCCGCCACACACAAACATTTACTTGAACTGGTTAGACAAACCATAGTCCTCCTTGCAGGTTCAGAGTCTTAACTCTTCCCCTCAGAAAATCCTACTCATTCCATCCAGCATAGCCACATTACAGTGTCAATGTCTTTGGCCACTGTCAGTTGGGTTGTGCAGATGAGGTCTCCTTTGAACCAGGGATGGTGGCATGGCGTCCTGCCTGAGCTGAGAGTCTAGCTAGTCTAGTACTGGGTCACATTCTCTCACGGTGAAGTATGCCTGCTCCGAGGCGGCCGACCATCAGCCTTATAAATCATTCAGTCACTCCCTTGCAGACTGCAAACACAGAGAAACCTCAGCCGCATACCCTAGGTTATCCCTACCTTCAAGTGCCTGAATGGGGCTTTACTATGTTTACCTAACTATGAGAGAACTTTTTCCTGTTGGAACGAGATGTTAATCTTTTAGTGTTCCTCGTGCCTTTCAAAAAGGAGATAGTGGCTATAGTAGCTAATAGAGGACTTGTGTCGCCTTGTGTGCCCAGAAGGGATGACGAGGACTAAGGAATGTGAAGTAAATGAACCAGTGACAGTGATGACAGTTTGTAAAATGTTACAAAATGTTTATGTTGTGGCATTTTCAGACTGCTGCCGTGTGTCTCAGTCACACCTGTTTTGTCCCTGTGGTAAACTTGTAAAAATAACGCTGCATTGATCTTCAGGGGACCGCCATTTTGGCTCTGATTTAGAAGACTGAGGAACGCTGGAATGTCTCTGGCACTCTGCCAGCAGCCTTTTCCTGGCCTGCCCTTTGACCTCTGCACTGGGGGAGGGGGCTGGGGTCACCTCGGCTAAACTCGGCGCGACCACCTGCTCTCTCTGATCTTGTGACCTCGCCTCCCAACGACCGGCTGACGGGCCAGCACACAAACATGATGGGCGGAAAGAGGGGGGGACCAAGGCCTCTTCTATATACATACACAGAGTAGGCCTGAGTCAAGGACAAAGTCGCACACACACGTCTGTGTACAAATATCCATGTCCTGTGCCAAAGGATAAACACAAACTAAAAGGGCTAATCGAACAGGTCAACACAAAGAGGTGACCTGTTCCAGCATGGGCACACACACACACACACACACGCCAAACGCACTCCTACACACACGTCCAGGGGGTAAAAAAAAAAGCTAAATGAATCAGTGTGTGTGTATACATGTGTGTGTATATGTATCTATAGAGCATTTTCATGCAATAGACTCATGAGACACGGGTTACATCAATGGAATGTAGATCAAATGAAGGAATGCATGGAAGCATTTCAAAAACCTATGGAAAGTCGTAAATCAGCATGAACGCTGAGCCGAGGGCATGACCAGAAAAACTCTGGGAGCATAACCGACATAATCAGTCGGAAAGGGTCTTTTATACACCCCCCTCCACCCTGAAAACAGACAGACAGTGTGTGAGGGGGTTAGGAGGAGGGACCGAAAGAGGGAGGGGAGGGAGGGAGAAGAAATGAGGAAAGATGTGTTTGACAGGGGAACGAGTGGTGGGGGTTAACAGAGAGAGGTGGAGACGGCGAAAGGGGAACGCGAGATGATGATACTGTAGTTCTTCCGACCCAATTGGGGAGAGCGAGAGGGAGCCTGGGAGTAAGACTATATGGAGAGATCATGTGTCGACAGACGTGTTCCCTGGGACTGAAGAGACTGAGCCTAGCGAATAGCGGCAACATTTCGGCTGCACCCAATCCCCTTACATAAAAGCAGACCATATCCAATGACAAAAACTGGGTATTCCCTCATCGCCCTGGATTTTCTGTCCATGGAAGCAAAACGGGAAGTCTCAGAAAAAGAGAAAATGACAGATCTCGCTTGCGGGTCTGCTCATGTCATGAAAACAGAGTCCCGGCATAAGCGTTAGCGACCGAGGCCGCTTCAAAGAGCTGGGAGACATGGAATTAAGTGCATGTGAACTGCTTCACGCAATTACTTCATGGGGAGAGAAAGGGGGATCATTTTCAATGACTGATATAAAGCCAATGACAGCGGAGCACAAAATGCCAGTGTGGTCCCAGTATGCTGGACCACACTGTTGCTCTGTTCACCATCAACGGGAAGGAACTGCTTCGACCTCGGTCATGCCGGTCATTTCAGCCTGGACTGAGGCTAAAACACATGCCGCAGCTTTAATCCTATTGGCCAGGGCAATGGGCATAGTGACGTCCGAGAGAGCCGTAGTGACAGTGCAGATTGACAGTAATCCAACGCAGTGTCGGTGACACCAGGCACGAGTCCTGAACGCTCAGTTATCAACAAGGCAGCCACAAAAGGCTCATAGTAACACAGGGCAGTCAGAGTGTCATCGAGACCCATGACACATGGTGCCATCACAACCGACACTCTTCAAGTGGGTGAACGTGTCAGCACGTTCTTCCTCGTCACAAGTTGATAACACTCCAAGATACTTTGTTGCGAGGCAGTTGACGGTTGATGCTTGTAAAGGGGGCTTTAGTGGGTCTGTTGATCAAAAGGCAGATGCACTCAACACCAGGCAGGTAAAAGAGGGATCTGAGCAGTGTGGGAAGACTCAGGGAAAACCCTTCAATATGGATCTATCAGTTTTTACATGAGACACCTCGACATGAGAACACGTCAGAGCAAACCAGAGCTGTCAGCGCTAAGTCGCTGCGGTATAGGCAGACGCTGACACCGTCTAGCATCTATAGCAACACAAAGGGACAGCCAACGCTAGGGCACGGAGAGGAGATCGCTTCAAATAACATCTGACAGAGTCTCTACGGACATGTGGTTTATGCAGGGTGGAGAGACGGAGCCCTCAAAGCGGGAACAGAGAGCGATCGAAGTTGGATTTTTGCTGGGGGTTGGGAAGCCTGCGACAGAATATACACTGACACACGTCACGGAGTACACAAAACACACGCATGTAGACTATACACACACTCCAAGTCTGTGCCCTTTTGCCCCATTCCCAGTTCACAGAAACTGGGAGGCATGGTGGCCAGGGTGTTTGCAACATGGCCCATTTCATTTCCTCTGGGAATACTAGGGAGGAATGTGGTTATACACACACACACACGGCATTATAGGGGGTCTTCTAAGGCAGGAGCCAGGACACATGCAGACATATGGCGGCTCCATGCTGCTCTAGTGCCATGGTTGTAGGCAGTCTTTCAGTCCATCAGACCACTAACAACGAACCACTCTTCCCCATCTCTCCTCGTTTTCCTTATCAGCTACATTCATAGCTACCACTTCCTTCTCCTCTCGTAGCTCCTAACATAAAGCTCTGACAGAGATGGATGGCTTTGACCGCCTCTATTGTGGTCACCAGGTTTTGAACTCGATACATCACCCCCCCCCCCCGAAGATTGACTACAACATTTGCAGCGAGGTTCATCTAAATGGAGCGTTCAGAAGCGCAGTGTCTGGCATTCAATGTGTGTTATCAGCCCCCCCACCCAAAAAAAATGTGGCAAGGCTGATTTCTGTGACTCAACCATTTGGACTGATCATCTTCAAACAAACACACCACATAAGAATCTAGCATCCCGTACGATAAAAGCATGGTTTATGCTCTTACCAACCCGAGCCCCGTTTGCACCTCCCACTTCTCTCGCTGGTAAAGCTTGTCATGCCTCGTATCAGGCTCCGAGGCATGCGTTTGATCTCCTCTCCCCTTAAAGAAGTGCCAGTCTGGTGATTGTAAAGCACAGGGAGATCTAGCGGCACGGACAGGCACCGGGGAATACCCCACCGCGCCATACAAGTCATCTGATCATAGCTTCAAAACAGGGGGGGGGGGCGACAATGGAGCTAGATCTCCACTGATCGCGAGAGGAGGAGGAGGGATTGAGAAACACGACATTGACAATGGGGAAAAGAGTGGGTATAGGAGGGAGAGAGAGAGAGGACAATGGTCTGTTTATCCTCTTTTAGCCTACCCCTTCCCATGACTAACAGTTGCCATGAAAAAAAATGTCTGCTCATCACTTGATTGTCTCCAGACAATCCCACCCTCCCGATACTTATGGAGCTTCCTGCTCTGCCCCCCCCACTCATCCTCATCGTTCATCCTCTTCCTCCCTGCCATAGCCTAATGAGGCACTGAGGGAATGCTACTGCTTTCCTCTCCCTGTAGTGTGGAAAGTCCTGCTAAGACTCTGGTATAGCATTCTTTCCAGATGGCATGCCGGTCACACAGGAAAGCAATGCCTACTGCCAGGCATACCGCAGCACTAGGGCCCAGTTCTGCGCAGGATAACCATAGCTGGCACCGCATTGTGGAGCCAAATGTACAGAAGAAAAATCACACTTGATGCAAAAGCTAGAAAATGATTTCTTATTATAGTTGTATAGTTGTAGTAACATGTTTAAGTGGTATGAGTCTGAGTAAGAAGGACAAAGAGGAGAACAAGAAGCTGTGCACGGAGATATTGGAGAGCCCCATGGTGGGTTTGTCAGTCTTGCTCTTTGGACTCTCTCTGAGTCACGCAGTTAGCTAACAGACTTGTCTGTTTCTGCCGTCTCTATTTCTGGAGGCAGTACTGCGGAGAAGAAAAATAAGGGAGACAAAAACATATATTTTTTTTAAATATGAATTTTCTTCAAGCTTAAGGATCTAGGAAACCTAACCGTTTAAATGTAAACAAAAAAATATATACTCAGTAAAAAAGGACAGTTTGTCATGGACCCACACCAATTTTGAATGAACTGTGGCTAAAACACAGTACGCAGATGGGTGCCCACTCCATTATAGAACGCCAGGGCAGTTTCCTGCAGCGCGATCAATAATCCAACCTGAACTTGACTACTTAAACAGACTCTGAAACTGAGCTCTAACCGGCAGGTGGCATTACATGAGGCTCTGAGCACAGAGCCATCATCTGATACGACATCAAGTCCTCTTCCCTGCATGGATTTTAACCTCAGTAAAAAAAATAAAAAAAATATGAAGTCATTATGTGATTAATGTATTTTTCCTCTTGTAGGGATCAAGTCCTCTTCCCTTTCCCACTGTGAAGCTGTGATAAATCCTGATGATGTATCATCACTTCCGTGATATCAACCCTGGCCCGCCAGGATCAGATGTTCCCCCGTTACAGACCACTAGTTTATTTTTTTTTCACTTTACAGTTGACCGAAAGGAAAAACGCAGGTCAAGGTAAGTTCAGCCTAGCTGTATCCTTGTGGGTTTTCTATGGCTAGTTATAGCCCTTCGAGTGAGTTCCACAAACCCCTTTTTTTTTAAAAAGTTTTTAAAAAAAGGTTAGGTTCACGCAAAAAACCACCACGTTCTGTCACGGCAACTTAGTGAGTTATGATTTACCAAGTTCGGTAGGATCCAAAATAAAAGATAGTTGGACCTTTTCAACTAACAAACAAACAAATGTATATCAACCAGCAACATTTTGTCTCTGAAGTCAAAGGCAGTCACTGTTGCTCACTAAACCATGCAGCAGAATGCAGCCTATTCTTTCGGTGGGCTTTGAACCCTGACAGAGTCGGATTTTCCAGCACAGTGAGTGACAGACGGGGAAGGGCTTGGAATGGCAGACAGTGACTACGGGAAGGTTTTGAGGAGGTGAAGAAGAAAAAAGAAATACAAATCTCATTTTTTTTCCTTCCCCGGAGTCATTCTTTTCTTGGCAACAGCCAGAAGAAAGCTTTTCAACACAATACAACGCAGAAAGGAAAGGCAGCTAAAAAGAAACCCGACTGAAGTTTTTGGAGACTTTTGCATTTTGCCTGGACTTTGCCAAGGAGAAAAGGTTCCGGACAAGCAGAGGACAATGGCAGTGACATGGTGTGGCTAATTGATACGAGTTGCTCTGACTTTTGAACGGGGTCAGGCTGTGATAGGCCATTTCATGTCTATCATATAGCTGCTGTTCAACCCTTTGGCACAATCCTCCTCCACACCCTTTAAAATAGCCCTCAGCCTAAGAAGATCCTATTAAATGCTTAGCAATCAACTTTTCACTTTGTTATTTCCCTGAAACAAATGACTCATTTTCCTGGCACAAGCAGGCCTCTGTCCATTCTGCTCTTTCCAGGATGTGAAGAGTGTCAATACAAAAGTCGGGACAGTGTGACCGACAGCAGTAAGAGCTAACAAAGTGAGGCAGTTTTTGGTCAAAACTTCAAAATCCCAAGTGGGGCGATGTTGCGCAATGCTAAATATGGCAGGGGTCACCGCACACCACAGTAACCGAGGGCAGCCGTCTGCCTATTCTCTGTTGTAAAAGTTGAACGTAGTTCCGACAGTCTGTGCGGTCTGTCAAGACACGTGTTCCCTGTTTATGTTCTGGTTAAGTCTTCATGTGGTCGGTCTGAGTTTACGAGATGAACAGTCTCTGGGATTGTGGTGCGTTTTGACTTGTGTCCCAAACACGTGTGGTCTGTTTGTGTTCGGGTCAGGCTTTCCCCCATGCTACGTTTGGGTTAGGGTCAAGCACTTGTATGGTAATTGTTTGGGTACGTCTGTGTTAGGGTCAGGTGCAGAGGTCTAGTCTGATGTGGTCTATTTGGCTGTCTATAGTTGCGAGTTTAGTGGCCAGTCCGACTGAAAACACAGGCAGCGTCTGCACGGACTCGGCAGACCCTGACCGCTACAATAACCCCCAGCGGAGGCACCCATGTGCTAAATTACTGTCACAAATGCTCTCCTTCAGGCCCGGCAGTCTCATCCAGGCCATTCAGCCCTCTCTAGCACCGCCAGTCTTCTTTTTCCACCACATAATTGCACTCGGCTTGCCCAGCCGCTTCCGTATCAACTTAGGTCTAGGTTGGAAATTGATGGCGTGTGAAGAAAAGAAAAGAAAAAGAGGCTCATCATTGTGGAACAGGTGCTGCGCTGACAGCGTCATTAGAGGGGAGGGTGGTGAACCTGACCGCTACTCTGGCGTTTCCCATAATGAAGTTCTGCAAGTCGCTGTGTGTACACTGACTGTCTTACACTGAGGCGCATGATTAAGTTCCGCTGTTGGAAACGGAAAAGCCAGACAGGGAGACTGTTGGAGACTAGTTAGTTTCCCTCCCTGGCTCGCTCTGTGTTAACTCTATGGAATGTGACATGTAGGGAGGGGGACTTCCCCTTCGTGAGTGATTCGACTTCCGCAAGTCCAGGCACTACCAAAGCTTGGTCCTGAAAAATACTCTAATGAACAGAAGCACACGCACACACACACACAAACAGATTGCACAGGAATGAGTCTGTCCAAAAGGTCTTTCACAGTACAGTGGACATTGACCTGAATGCGATTTGATCCCTAGCCAAACCACACCTAGAGCGGGTAAGACAAAACAGTCAAAAGGCTTAAATCACATTCACAGCAACGCACAACACCGAGGGAGCCTGTGGCCCCAAGGCTAAACGATACCGCAATTCACAAATCAAAAGACCTGCACAGTGCCAACGTGGTATGTAATCGCATGAATTACCAAAGAGCAATGAGAGAGTGCCACCCTGATTAAGACAAAGCTCTTCCTGCTGTGTGCCTGTGTGAATCACTATCTGAGAGGAGAGAATTCCGCCTGACAATGGGGAGACAATAGCCCCAATATATTTCCATCTGCTTATTTCAAAACCGGTACAACGCTAGAACACCACGATCCAGCAATAGACATACAGCACCTATTCATTTGCAATGGTGACTAGTCACTTCATAAAAGTGTCGGAGCTGTGTGTAGTCGGCCTCGACAAGGCGCTGGAGTGACAGCGGAACAAGGACAGCTATGACAAGGAAATGTAGAGCCCTGTCAATCATTAACCCGCAGGGTGACGGTGGCAATCTGCCCCAGGGCAGAACTCATTCACTCCAAACGCCTATTCCCCCCCCCCCACACACACACGCTATTCACCACCACTACACATCCAGACGGCACGTCATAACTATATTTTACAACAGGGGTGGGCAACTGGCGGGCCCGTAGCTACAGGAGCAACACTTGCATGTCGGCTAGGCCTACATTCATGACTATCGCCTCTATGAAAGAACGTAATCCAACAATGTGTTAGGTTGGACGACGTTGCCCAAGCCAGTGGGGACATTTAGGCAATCCAGTGAGAGAGATAAAGTGCTCCCTTAATCCAGAGAGGACAGGAGAGCTGGGCAACATTGAAGCGATTAGTTAGCAAGAGGCAGTGCTGCTCCTAAACCCTCCTCTTACGCCGGGATTAGGAGGGAAGGTGTAGCGCTGCTGTTGCTGAACGGACAAGGGCCCTTTAGAACTGGCTTTAGAATCGCAGAATGAGTAACCAGCATAAGCTTCCTCAAGAGACCTTAACCAGCCTCCTTACAGAACAAGGGGAGTTCACCGGGGCCACATTCAGTAGCCGAATGTTGCCGATAGAAATGCCATGAAAAGAGCAGACGTGATTCCCTATTCTACATGTGAGAGACGCATATTTTGTTCTACATTACTATCTAAACGTTCAAAAACATTGTGACTTGCTGAACTCACCCCTGCTCCCACAAAAAGGTTCATGCGACCTCAACAACTCTTACATAGGATAGGTTGGCCTCACCTGGGCGATAATTCAGGGAATATGGCAAGGCATTAGATATGTAGCAGGATTTTAAGAAAGTAAAGTAAGAAAGTGGTTTAAATTAGTCAAATGATCTTTATGCAAATCAAGCCAACGTGCCAACCCAATAAGACAGGCTGTGAGAAATACAGAACAACGCATCTTTTTTTTAGATGTATTCTGTAGTCTGAAACGTTGTGGCTTTAAAAAATATATTTTTTAAGGTTATCGGCGCCCCAAGATGCCAGTGGCTTAGAGACCATGCAGCCTCAGTCCATATTCAGCTTTAAAACGCAATCGAATAATGTATTCCTGAATTTTTAGACCATTAAAACTCAGCGAATGTACTCTCCACAAAATAGGGCTTTAAGGTTAGTTTCTTATCCAAGATGAAATTCTAATGAAAAGGTCTTAAGTCTGAGATAATACAAGGACCCACAGCTTTCATGGCGCTGAATAAAAATGAAAATCTCGAGGCTACCTGCAAAAAGGGATGAGCAGTAGCGCTGTATGTGTAGACACAATACAAAAATGACCGAGTAAATATACATGAATAAAAATCCTGCTGATAAATTATTCATACGTGTAGCTTCCGGGGTTCCGCATGAGTGGTCACAGTTAAAGGGGCTCCAGCACTCGTCCAAACAAGATGCACCGGGGAAGCAAAGTGCCAAAGGACTAAAGAATAACCCACAGGGGGAAGAGGAGTCTGGAACGCAACTTAGACTAGAGGATACACACTGTACTGTACACATACTGCCCAGACTACAGGGCAAACCTAGTACATGCTTGCTTAGGCTGCTAAAACAGCATACTCTCTCCTCAAACTGCGCAATGGACAGACTCGGCCAGAGAGAGTGCAAACCCAACCATCTGAAACGAAACAAACACTAACCGCACATGCTTTCTGACTACAACACACACCAATTAGTACACGGTCTAAGACTACGGCTCATATAGGCTAGCCGAATGACAGTGCTCTCTCAGGCTCTGTTTAAGTCTACTCCTCTCAGGTCTTCCGGGTGGCGCAGTGGTATAAGGCTGTGCCACCAGATATTCTGGGTTCGAGCCCAGGCTCTGTCGCAGCCGGCCGCGACCGGGAGGTCCATGGGGCGACGCACAATTGACCCAGCGTCGTCCGGGTTAGGGAGGGTTTGGCAGGGATGTTCTGGTCTCATCGCGCATTAGCGACTCCTGTGGCGGGCCGGGCGCAGTGCACGCTGACCAGGTCGCTAGGTGTACGGTGTTTCCTCCGACACATTGGTGCGGCTGGCTTTTAGGTTGGATGTGCGTTGCGTCAAGAAGCAGTGCAGCTAGGTTGGGTTGTGTTTCGGAGGACGCATGGCTCTCGACCTTCGCCTCTCCCGAGTCCGTATGGGAGTTGCAGCGATGAGACAAGACTGTAACTACTACCAATTGGATACCACGAAATTGGAGAAAAAAAGGGGTTAATTTTTTACAAATAAATTAAAAAGTCTACTCCTCTCAGTGTGTGTTTTCTGGTGCAAATATGTGGCCTGGTCACAAGATACCCCAAGAACCACAGACCTGCCCATTTGGGGGGGGGGGGGGGAATAAAATATGCTTCCTTCTCTGCACACATACAGTGCCTACGTTACAGCCTTATTCTAAAATTGATTTTTTTAAAATGCAAACTACACAAAATACCCCATGATAAAGTGAAAACGGGTGTTTAGACATTTTTGCCAATGTATTAAAAATTAAAAAACAAACACCTTATTAAAAAACTATTCAGACCCTTTGCTATGAGATTCGAAATTGAGCTCAGGTGCATCCTGTTTCCATTGATTATGTGTGAGAGTCCCCCTGTGGTAAATTCAATTGATTGGACATGATTTGAAAAGGCACACCTGTCTATATAAAGGTCCCACAGTTGACAATGCATGTCAGAACAAAAACCAAGCCACAAGGTCAAGGGAATTTTCCATAGCACTCCGAGGCAGGATTGAGTCGAGGCACAGATCTGGGGAAGGACATCAAAGAAATCTGCAGCATTGAAGGTACCCAAGAACACTGTGACCTCCATCATTCATAAAATGGAAGAAGTTTGGAAACACCGAGCTGGCCGCCGGCCAAACTGAGCAATCAGGGGAGAAGGGCCTTGGTGAGCGAAGTGACCAAGAACCCGGTTGTCACTGAAGGAGCTCTAGAGTTCCTCTGTGGATATGGGAGATCCTTCCAGGACAACCATCTCTGCAGCACTCCACCAATTAGGCCTTTATGGCAGTGGCAAGACGGAAGCCACTCCTCAGTAAAAGGCACATGACAGCCCACTTGGAGTTCACCAAAAGGCACCCAAAGACTTTCAGAACATGAGAAACAAGATCCCCTGATCTGATGAGACCAAGATTTAACTCCAGAATGCCAAGCATTCTGTCTGGACTGGAGGACACCTGGCACCATCCCTACGCTGAAGCATGGTGGTGGCAGCATCATGCTGTGGGGATGTTTTTCAGCAGCAGGGACTGGGAGACTAGTCAGGATTGAGACGAAGATGAACGGAGAAAAGTACAGAGAGATCCTTGATGAAAACCTGCTCCAGAGCACTCAGGACCTCAGACTGGGGGCGAAGGTTCACCTTCCAACAGGACAACGACCCTAAGCACACAGCCAAGACAACACAGGGGTGGCTTCGGGACAAGTCTCAATGTCCTTGAGTGGCCCAGCCAGAGAACGGAATTGAACCTGATCGAACATCTCCGGAGAGACCTGAAAATAGCTGTGTAGCGACGCTCCCAATGAACCCAGACATAACTTGAGAGGATCTGCAGAGAATAAATGGGAGAAACTCCCCAAATACAGGTGTGCCAAGCTTGTAGCGTCATACCAAAGACCAGAGGATATAATCACTGATTCTGTTGATGAATCGATACAGGAGACAAGTTGATACACTGGACAAGGTGGATCAGGTATAGTAAAGACAGTTTATTTTATAGTGTAGAAATATCTGGCATAGCGTGCACGGACTCTCGTTCATCCAGTCCTTAGGGAACCTTCAGACAAGAGCCCCGAATACATTGTGTGCAGTCATTTTATTCATTGGTATGACGTAGGTAGATTCTGGTAGATCTGGCCTCTGGTAGGTTACTGGTAGTTGATTGGCAGTTCCCTCCAGACTGGTGTCGACGTCCCATTGGCAGTTTGGAAGAGTTCTTTGTCTTTGGAGTCCATCCCCAGGAGAGGGAGTGCGTGTGGGCAATGTGTGTGCGTTCCTGTCTTGGCAAGTTTGTGTGTCCTCGCAATGCGTGTGTGTATGTGTGTGCGTTCTTGTCTCGGCAAGTCAAGGCTGTGTGTCCTCCTCCCAATGTGTGGGTGTATGTCTTATCTGTGTGTCCTCGGCAGTTAGTGTGTGTATGTGTGTGTGCTGTGTGTGTGGGAGCTATCCTGTATGGGACCTAACATGTTTTACTGTGAAAATACGTTGTCTCAGTTATAGCAATGTAATAGCAGTAAGCTGGTCATTTGCATAAGAAATAGCACTTCCTTACACTTCAAAGTACGGAGTCTGAATACTTATGTAAATGTTACATTTCAGTTTTTTATTTCTATAAAATGTGAAAAATACTAAAAACCTGTTTTTGCTTTGTCATTATGGGATATTGTTTGTAGATTGATGAGGGGGGAAAAAACAATGTCATACATTTTAGAATAAAAACAGAAAGGGGGATACCTAGTCAGTTGTCCAACTGAGTGCATTCAACTGAAATGTGTTCCACATTTAACCCAACCCCTCTGAATAAAAGTTGTAAAGTAACAAAATGTGGAAAAAGTCAAGGGACCTGAATACTTTTTGAATGCACTGTACCTACTCCGAGGCAGGAGAATTTACTCTCACCTCAGTAACACATTGACATTAAATATACCTTGATAAATATATATTAAACGCAACCATAGGTCAAGAGCCAAAACAGGATACATCAATAAGGATACGCCTATAAAACGCCAGTGAAAACTCGAGATACACAAACACTCCACACTCTCCTACGCATGATTGTGTGTCAAATACTAACACACACCCATGAACATAAAAAGCAAGTGGAGGGGTGACAAACATGCATGAAAAACGTTGGGATTGGATTCAAATGGCATCCAAAAGAAGTGAGACACCGACTCAGGGAATGAACGCTGTTTGAAAGGTGGGAGGTTAGTCACAGTTTTGCTACGAGTCTAAATGGCATTAAAAAAAAGGTGCACCGCTGCATTAAAAGGCTTCTCTAATCCCCAGCCCTGGCAACCCCCAGATAAACGTGCAGCTTCTTCAGAAGATAGCTCGTCACATTCCGGTGTCACTGTGCCAATGGCCCTACCACAACGTTATGTCTAGCAAGCGAACTGCGCGACAAGAAAGCAGACGCTTTGAAAACAAAGAGCTGTCCTGTAAAAACATAAACATTTCAACCTTAGAATAAACACCCCTGTCAAGCAGCTAACGCGAGTAAGACCCGCAACTCCAATTTCCCAGCACAGGGCTCTCCCTCGGCGCTTTTAAGTCGCTTTGATGGCGAGGATGCGGTTGGCTAGACACCGCAAACCAGGATGCAGGTTCAAAACACCGTAGTACAGCGACTGCAGAAAAAGAATCATGGCCTTCCGCCTCCTGACAGATGACAAACCACAACAACAAAAAACTGAGCTTAGCTTGTAGGAAACCGTCCTCTCAGGCTGTGGACCACCTATGACTCACAGGTCAGAAATGCAACTTTGAAATGACTTTCACAAAGAATGCTAAACGGAAGAAATGGCTTCATTCCGTACCTATGTAGGCCTATAGCTTACTACTGCGTTTGCACTAACTGGCAAATGGCCAAGCCAGACTCATTCAACTTTGCAAAGGGTTCATAGAATTTTCATCGTGCTTTTCACCCATTCCATTTGTATAGCACATTTAGCTTGCGGAGCTATAGCATAATTTAAAATGCCTTTTTCTTATTTTTTTTTTTATACATTCCCATTTTAGTTCCGGGGCATTTGTTGAGTACAACAGTACCACCAGCTGCACCTTGTCCTAACTTCTCCACAACCAAACATGCACCTCTTTCCCTTATCTGAAAGGGAGGCCCTTTAGGAAATCATGAATAAATAGAGGAGAGACAGCAGAAAAAAACGAACTGCAAATGAAAAACTGCCCTGATAACCAAATGAATTAAATGTTCTCCCCATCCATGCTTTGGCATACAGTCTCCTCGCTAGGACCAGATTCCGACCCCTACCTCCACCCCAGCCTTTCACCCCCTCAGTGTTGGCTTGGCCGGTGATCCGTGAAGTGCAATGGAATCCGACAAATTAGGGGTCTCCGAACTGTCTCAGCAGCCATTGTTGCCAGCATCTAGGGTTCAAAAGCAACAACAAAACAAAAGAGACAGCAGCCTTGGGTAATGATTGGCTAAGAGGAGAGATCGGGGGGGGGGGGGGGGGGGGGGCTTTCACACTTCAGAGCCTTGGGGGAGAGGTTGTTTGGGGGCTGTGGTGTCAAGGCACCAGGCAGCGGCTAGAGAGCCAGAGAAAACGTTAAACACAAAAGGGCCCCTCTGAGTGCCTAGGGCAGCCGAGCCTTTACACCACATATGTCAGAGTCAAGGCCCGCGGGCCACATCCGGCCCGCAAGAAGGTTTTTTACGGCCCCTGGGATGATCTTGATTTATTATTAGAACCGGCCCGCAGCAAGCCGGCAGCCCGCAGATCTTTTACACGCACCAATACTACATTTCCCACAATGCAAAGGTGACGCACCGAGCAGTAGGCTGCTTCATTTCAATATTTATTGGCACAGCAGTCGTCAGCATCACAGTAAAATTAACTTTCAGATACCCATCAAAAATGGCAAAACGGAAGGTGGATACTGAGAACCGGGGTTTCAAACAAGGTGGGAGTCGGAGTATATGTTCACGAAGGTAGCTGGAAAACCTGTGTGTCTTCTGTGTGGAGAAAGTGTGGCGGTACTGAAAGAGTATAATCTGAGACGACATTATGAAACGAAACACGCGGACAAAAACAAGAATATGGACATGGAACAAAGGCTACAAAAGGCAGAGGAATTAAAACGAGGCCTCAAATCTCGACAGGCTCTGTTCAAAAAAGCCAAATCACAAGGCCAGGCTGCTGTCAAGGCCAGTTTTATTTTGGCAGAAGAGATCGCTAAATCAGCCCGGCCATTTACGGAGGGGATTTCATCAAAAACTGCATGATTAAAGTTTGTGACGAAGTTTGCCCAGAAAAAAGGCAACTCTTTTTAAATGTGAGTCTGAGCAGAAACACCATTGCCGAGAGAGTAGACCAGTTGTCCATCAATCTAAAAGAGCAGCTTGTGAAAAAGGGAAAAGATTTTATTGCATATTCCTTGGCTGTGGATGAGAGCACCGACATTTCTGACATTGCCCAGTTGTCAATTTTCATCCGCGGAGTGGACTCCAACCTAAGCGTGACAGAGGAGTTTTTGGCTTTACGTCCTATGCATGGCACAACTACGGGGCATGATTTGTATGAAGAGGTGTCAAGATGTGTAAATGAGATGGAGCTGCCTTGGGAAAAACTCGTGGGTTTGACAACCGACGGAGCACCTGCGATGTGTGGACACAGGAGCGGACTGGTGGCGAAGATACGGGAAAAGATGCAAGAGGAAAACGCGACAGGTGAGCTGACAGCTTATCATTGTATCATACACCAGGAAGCGTTGTGCGGTAAAGCCTTGAAAATGGAGCATGTAATGAGCATCATCACGCGCACAGTTAACTTTATCAGAGCCAAAGGTTTGAATCACCGCCAGTTCAAGGCATTTCTGACGGAGTTAGAAACGGAGCATGGTGATTTGCCTTATCACACAGAGGTGCGATGGCTAAGCCAGGGAAAGGTGCTTCAAAGATGTTTCGAGCTTCGTGAGGAGATTTGTCTGTTCTTGGACAGCAAAGGGAAAGACACAACACAACTCCGAGACGAAATGTTTCTGTGTGAAATGGCTTTTCTGTGTGACATTACGAGTCATCTGAATGCAATAAACTTGCAGCTGCAGGGTCGGGATCGTGTCATCTCTGATATGTACAGTACAGTGAAGGCATTTAAAACCAAACTGACTCTGTGGGAGACGCAGATGCGGAAAGAAAATTTGAGCCACTTTCCCAGCTGCCAGACCATGAAAGAGAAGCTCTCTACCAGTGCGTTCCCGAGCACACAGTTGGCTGATAAAATAGGTATGCTTGCCGCTGACTTTCGACGCCGATTTGCTGACTTTGAAGCACAAAAAGCAGGTTGGAACTGCTCGGTAACCCATTTGCTGTTGACGTGGAAAGCTCACCACCAAACCTCCAAATGGAGTTGATTGACCTCCAATGCAATGATGCACTGAGGGCAAAATATGCGGCAGTGGGTGCTGCGGAGTTCGCCCGTTTCCTCCCCGGCACAATGCCCCAGCTGCGCATCCAGGCTGCTCAAACGTTGTCTATGTTTGGCAGCACATACCTGTGTGAACAACTGTTTTCTTTGATGAACCTGAACAAAACATCACACAGAAGTCGACTTACTGCTGAACACCTCCACTCAATTCTGAGGATTTCTTCAGCTCAGAGCCTTACCCCGAACATTGATGAACTTGTGGAAAAGATGGGACACCACCAAGTATCACCTCAACCTCAAACAAGTGAACATTACTGTGCAATCACATATTTAGAGTTTTTACTCAGTTCAAGTTTAAAAGTTAAAATTTAATATTTGTTTTCACTGCATGTTACTTCTCCTTAAACAAAGTGTTGTTTTTGATTAATAGATTTTTGCACTTTATTTTTTTGTATTTCAATCCAATTATATTTTAAAAATATTTCAGTTGAGTGGATGATAGAAAATTGCTATTATTGTTTTTTCTTTGAAGTAAATTTAGCCCACTTTTGCTAAAATAGAAAATATAGTCTACTGATGGTGCCTTGAATACCGGTTTCTTTCATTTAATGTTCATGTTATGGGGATATTTATATAAAGGAAATTTGTCTTTTGTGTCTGTTGAAAATTAAAGATTACTGACAGAGCCATAAGAAAATATTGCTTTATTTATCTGATCATATTGTAATATATTTGTTAGGTTTTCAGTAGGTTCAATTAGGTTCACTAGACTATATGCGTCATTTAAAAATTTTTCAATGAACATTCGAACAGTCCGGCCCTTGTCTTGTAGCTGATTTTTTTATTTGGCCCTCCGTCCATTTGACTTTGACACCCCTGCTTTACACCCACAGAGGGGAAGTCCAACTAACGCATACAGCATGAACGAGGTGTGCAAGCCATCCAATCCTCTGCCGCCACTTCAATAAAAACACTGATGGCCAGGCCCCTACTGTCTCCCAAGCACGTTGACACGCTTGAAAAAGGCGTCGTCAGTCGCTGATGTAACACCCCTTTCGCCCTGTTGCAAATGACTATTTGAATATCAATACAGTGGAGAGAAGTGTTTGTTTTTGCTCTCGTGGTGGTGAGACGTAAATGAGGTCAGTGTATTGAGGACAGCATGTGACGTAAACAACCTGTCGTTCCATTGAAGTACAGGCCTGAGGAGTTGTTCAATTGTTCCTGGGGCCATAAAATCTGCCATTTGGGTTTGGCCGGGGTAGGCCCCCATTGTAAATAAGAATTTGTTCTTAACTGACTTGCCTAGTTAAATAAAAAGGTGAAAAATAAAAAAAGTCCTCCATGACCCAGGACAGTCTTGTCAAGGTGCTAGCTAAATTAGCATAACTTTATAAACCTCTACTACCATAAAGAAAAACACTCAAGCTAAGAGCAGTGAAGTGAGTGACACAGCCGTATGGCATGCTAACTTCTAGACAGCTAAATGAATCAGCTTCCCAGTCATACCTCGTAGCTCCCCCAAGCACTTTCTCCTAGCCTACCATCCCCCTGTCACGTGTAAGCCTGAATATTTTAGAAATGCCCAGATAACAAGGGTCCCTCCTGCCAAGATACGTATTCACTGTGATAGCTTTATCCAATGCAATCTTTTCAATTTGTCCTCCACCATTTCTTTCTCGCTGTTTTCCACAGCAAGCAGATGGAGGCAATTTTTGTGTTACATTTAGGGTTCTGCACAGAACTCGGTAGAACCATTGAGTCCACGTACAGTGCCTTCAGAATGTATTCATACCCCTCGACTTATAACACAATTGTTGTGTTACAACCCGATTTCTAAATGGATTAAATAGATCTCTCACCAATCTACACACAATACGTCATAATAAGTATTCACACCCCTGAGTCAAGATATGATAGAATCGCCTTTAGAATCACCGTTTTAAAATTCTTCAAGCTCTGTTGAGTTGGTTGTTGATCATTGCTAGACAGCCATTTAAGACTCACCATAGATTTTCAAGCTGATTTAAGTCAAAACTGTAACTAGGCCACTCAGGAGCATGTTGTCTTGGTTTTTTAATTTTTCCTTTATTTAACTAGGCAAGTCAGTTAAGAACAAATTATTTCAGTGGGTTAACTGCCTGTTCAGGGGCAGAACGACAGATTTGTACATTGTCAGCTCAGGGGGTTTGAACTTGTAACCTTCCGGTTACTAGTCCAACGCTCAAACCACTAGGCTACCCTGCCGCCCCAGACTCCAATCAAGTTGTAGCAACATCTCAAGGATGATCAATGGTATGTGCGGGGTACAGAAATTAGGTAGTCATTCAAAAGTCATGTTACACACTATTATTGCACAGAGTGAGTACATGCAACTTGTGACATGCACATTTTTACTCCTGAACGTATTTAGGCTTGCCATAACAGGGTTGAATACTTACAGAGCATACTGAAAGTATTCAGACCCTTCACTTTTCCACATTTTGTTTCCGTTAAAAGCTTATTCTAAAATTGATGAAATATTTGTTTTTCCTCAATCTACACACAATTCCCCATAATCGACAAAGCAAAACAGTTGAGACATTTTTGTAAAGTTATTAAAAATAAAACCAGGAATATCTTACTTAAGTATTCAGACCCTTTGCTATGAGACTCGAAATTGAGCTCAGGTGCATCCTTGAGATGTTGCTACAACTTGATTGGAGTCCACCTGTGGTAAATTAAATTAATTGAACTTGATTTGGAAAGGCACACACCTGCCTACATAAGGTCCAACAGTTGACAGTGCATGTCAGAGCAAAAACCAAGCCATGAGGTTGAAGGAACTGTCCGTAGTGCTCCGAGACATGATTGTGTTGAGGCACAGATCTGAGGAAGGGTACCAAAAATTATGCAGCATTGAAGGTCCCCAAGAACACAGTGGACTCCATCCTTCTTAAATGGAAGAAGTTTGGAACCACCAAGACTCTTCCTAGAGCTGGCCGCCCGACCAAACTGAGCATTCGGGGAGAAGGGGCTTGATCAGGGAGGTGACCAAGAACCCGATGGTCCCTCTGACAGAGCTCTAGAGTTCCTCTGTGGAGATGGGAGAAACTTCCAGAAGGACAACCATCTCTGCATCACTCCACCAATCAGGCCTTTATGGTAGTGGCCAGTTGGAAGCCACGCCTTAGTAAAAGGCACATGACAGCCCGCTTGGAGTTTGCCAAAAGGCATCTAAAAGACTCAGACCATGAGAAACAACATTCTCTGGTCTGATGAAACCAAGATTGAACTTTGTCATTTGCGTTGTCATTATGGGGTATTGTAAAAAATTGCAAAAAACATAATTCCACTTTGACATTATGGTTTAGTATGTGTAGGCCAGTGACACAAAATCTCCATTTAATCCGTTTTAAAATTCAGGCTGTAACAACAAAATATTGTCTGGAGGCGGGAACAGGATAACAAGCATGCAACCACAGCATATTCTCAGCGACCGTAAAGCCTGTGCCAACTGGGCTACTTTGAGCAGCCTAACAGTGGGAGCTCCCCAGAAGACAACAGATTACAGGAAGTGCCTTATGGGGGAAAAACTACACCGATGACCCACAGGCTTCATCAGTTGTGAATGGATTCGTAAAGTAAGCTAAATCTAATTCCAAGCAATTACAGTCAACAGACACCCAGAGAAACAAACAAAAAAAGTGGGCTGTGTTTTAGAATGTTGGCTATGTAGGCTACAAACCGAGATTAACAGCCCGAGGTGGTGAAAGATGAGGAAAATATGACCCCAGAAGAATGAGAATTAAAAGTAAATAGTCCGTGCCACATAGTAGAGAATACCAAGACGTAAGGCTTTCATCCACTAAACGAGACAGATGTCAGAACAACAACAAAAAAATGATTCTGCTTCCATAATGTAGATGCAATGTCTTCCTACCGCCTCCGAGCAAAATTGTAATGGGCAACCAATCACACGCCTGTCTCATTCATTTTTTACATGGAACCAGTCAGCTACCCGTCTCACTCAATTGACTTCAAAGAGCCAACCAGCTGTCTCACTTGCTTCCGTAGTACCTTCTAAACTGAGCATGTGAACTTACCTGCCTAACTCATCACTTTAAGAGCGAGAGAGACAGTGAGCGAGACAGCGAGAGAGAGCGAGAGAGAGAGCGAGACAGCGAGAGAGAGCGAGAGAGAGAGCGAGAGAGAGAGGCTTTTACCAACTGTACCCTTCCCACTTACTCATTCATGCCTCAAGCATTCCATGACAGTCCAGGATGAAAATACTTTTGTTTTTTCACCTTGCAGCGATCAATTTTTCATTCTGGGTGAAACACTCCCAACTGATCAATCCCTCTCCACCACTAGCCAAGCGGAGATTGCTGTACTGGGACTGAGCTAGTAAAGCCTCAGGTCGGTCAGTCTCGTCCAGCTTGGTCTCTCAGCTACCACAGACCAGCCAGCAGCCACATCATCATGGCAATCCCTCTGGTGACTGTGGGTCACTAAGAGCAGCCTCACCTTCATCACTCAGCCAGGCACACACACAGAGAGGTCATGACCCATCCTCTCGCCGGTGCACACACCCCACCCAACCCCCAACAGGAGATAGCTAAAAACACAGACCTATCAGCATGATCAGGAGCAAGCGCCACACTGAAACTGGAGCAAGCGCCACACTGAAACTGAAGTAAGCACCAAGCATTATGACCACGACATCTGCGACTGCTAGGAAGGACGAGAAGGCCATGTTGCTCTCACAATCAGAAAGAGCACCAATGCTACACCATGTCTCCTCGTCTCAGAAGGTCACAGCTGTCTCACTAGCATCCGACAAGACAAGCACTCTGCATGAAGTGCGAATAACTAGAACACAATTCCACGGACTTAAAATAAAAAAGGTACATAAAACGCAGCGAGAAAGAGGAGAGATTGACAGAAGATAAAAACAACCATGCCAGTGTAGGCTAGACTACATCTTCCCCAGAAACAATCAAACCGCGCTAATTGAGGCAAACTAGCATTCCACGATAATTTCCTACAGATCATTTGCATATTTTGGCGCGATCATGGCCCAGCGCTTTATTTAAGTGAGAGGACGATGAAATATTCATAATGTATTAATATGACAAGAGAAAACAAAACGGCGACCCAGGAAGCATGACCCCCCCCCCCCCCCCCAGAGTATGGATGGGAGCCGCAGCACACAACAAATTACACGTCTGTTTAACCTCCAGCGCCGCATCCACTCTAATATCAAGCCACTATCTGCCCAGGGAATAAATCGCCATTGACATTTCCGAAAATGGAACTCATAATGCTATTTTAACACAAGACAGGGATGTGGTCTTTGCTTTGCCGGCTTTCTAGTCAATCTTTGCCACTGTGTCAACAAAATGCCAAGCTCCACATCATAAAGGAGGAAAGGAAAACATGGCATTTCTGTGTTTCCATATCATTCATGCTGATGTCAGTTATGAAAATGCACCATTTCTCCTATCCAGCGGCCCGGTATTGCAGCCTCAGGCTTTGCAAAGTCATAGACAGCAGCTACTTATCCTGGTGTTCGGCAAAATTAAGGCAGTTATACAATTTTAAAAAACATTACATTCAAAAAGTGTACCCTCAGGCCCCTACTCCACTACCACATATCTACAACACAAAATCCATGTGTACGTGTGTGTATAGTGTGTATGTTATGTCTGTGTATGCATGTGCCTGTTACTGTTTGTGTTGCATCACTGTCCCCGCTGTTCCATAAAATGTATTTCATATATTTTAGAAATTTTATTCTACTGCTTGCATCAATAACCTGATGTGGAATAGAGTTCCATGTAGTCATGGCTCTATGTAGTACTATGCGCCTACCATAGTCTGTTCTGGACTTGGGGACTGTGAACAGACCTCTGGTGGCATGTCTTGTGGGGTATGCATGGGTGTCTGAGCTGTGTGCTAGTCGTTTAAAAACAGACAGCTCGGTGCTGTCGACATGTCAATACCTCTCACAAACGCAAGTAGTGACGAAGTCAATCTCTCCTCCACTTTGAGCCAGGAGAGATTGACATGCATATTAACATTTACTCTCTCTGTGGATATCCAAGGGTCAGCCGTGCTGCCCTGTTCTGAGCCAATCGCAAGTCCCTCTTTGTGGCACCTGACCACACGACTGAACAGTAGTCAAGGTGCAACAAAACTAGAGCCTGTAGGACCTGCTTTGTTGATAGTGGTGTCAGGAAGGCAGAGTAGCGCTTTATTATGGACAGACTTCTCACCATCTTAGCTACTGTTGTACCAATATGTTTTGACCATGGCAGTTCACAATCCAGGGTCACTCCAAGCAATTTAGTCACCTCAACTTTCTCAATTTCCACATGATTTATTACAAGATTTAGAGTTTAGTGAATGATTTGTCCCAAATTACAATGCCTTTAGTTTGAAATATTTAGGACTAACTTATTCTTTGCCACCCATTCTGAAACAAACTGCAGCTCTTTGTTAAGTGTTGCAGTCATTTCAGTCACTGTAGTAGCTGAGGTGTATAGTGTTGAGTCATCCGCATACATAGACACACTGGCTTTACAGGCTGATTTACTGGCTCAAATAGCCGACCAAGGGGGCTTTACTATTCTTAGGTAGCGGAATGACTTCTGCTTCCCTCCAGGCCCGAGGGCACACACTTTCTATTAGGCTGAAATTAAAGATATGACAAATAGGAGTGGGCAATATCATCCGCAATTATCCTCAGTAATTTTCCATCCAAGCTGTCAGACCCCGGTAGCTTGTCATTGTTGATAGACAATGTGTAATGTCAGCTTTTGTTTCTAATCTTGTCAATGAAAGTTTGCTAATCTTGCCAATGAAAAAAAAAAATCATTAAAAGTAGTTGGCAATATCAGTTGCTTGTGATGAAAGAGCCATCTGAATCAATGAATGATAGAGCGGAGCTTGCCTTCTCCCAAAATTTCATTAAAAAGGTGCTCCAGTCCTTATGTAATTTATCTTTGTTTCATAGTGTAGTTTTTTCTTTTTATTCAGTTTAGTCACATGATTTCTCAATTTGCAGTACTTTTGCCAGGTTGTTCAGCTTCTACCCCCAAGCCATAAGACTCCTGAACAGCTAATCAAATGGCTAGCCAGACTATTTGCATTGTCCCCCCAACCTCTTTTACACTGCTGCTACTCTATTATTAGCTATGCATAACTCTACCCACATGCATATATTAACTCGACTCAATTACGCTACTGCTACTCTCTGTTCATCATATATGCATAGTCACTTTAACCATATCTACATGTACATACTACCTCAATCAGCTACTGTATATAGCCTGTCTTTTTACTGTTGTTTTATTTCTTTACTTAACTATTGTTCACCTCACACCTTTTTTTGCACGGTTGGTTAGCGCCTGTAAGTAAGCATTTCACTGTATTCGGCGCACGTGACAAATAAACTTTGATTTGATTTAACCGGTGCCCCAGCACCAGTACGTACACCTTGTATATAGCCTCGATATTGTTATTTTACTGCTGCTCTAATTATTTGATACTTTTATTTCTTTTCTGCGGGGTATTTTTCTTAAAACCGCATTGTTGGTTAAGGGCTCGGCTTGTAAGTAAGCTTTTCACTGTAAGGTTGTATTCGGCTGTACCGGTTGTATGCAGCGCATGTGATATCTGTTGCGATCACATAAATTATCAAGCATTTCACACGTTATCCAGATACTGACTGTTTGCACTTAGTAGTCTATAGCAGCTTCCCACAAGAATGGGCTTTAGGTGAGGCAGATGAACCGTAGTCATTTTACTTCAACAGTATTTAACATGAGATACCCTCTAAGCTTTACAGGAATGTGGTTCTGAATATAAACAGCAACACCTCCACCACTGGCATTTCTGTAAATGTTAAAACCTTGTATTGCTACCACTACATCAAAAAGGTATTGTCTTAAGTGAGTTTCAGCAAGTCAGAATATGAATGCCATCTATTACTAGAAAGTTATTTCATGAACCTTGTTTCTTAAGCTCTTATCTTGTTGAGGACGTGGTACCGAGGTGGGGACCACAATCAGCAGAAATGCTCAAGAGCGCCACCATAGAGGTTGATAAACCTCAAACTTTCATTAAAATTGACATACAATATACTGAATTAAAGCTACACTCGTTGTGAATCTATCCACCAAGTCAGATTTGTAAAATGCTTTTCGGCGAAAGCATGAGAAGCTATTATCTGATAGCATGCACCCCCAAAATACTGCAACGCCACTTAAAACGACAGATTTTGCGTTAGCCGTCGCAAACGAAAACGCTGAAATAAAATATAAAACATTCATTACCTTTGACGAGCTTCTTTCTTGGCACTCCTAGATGTCCCATAAACATCATTTAGGGTCTTTTTTCGATTAAATCGGTCCATATATAGCCTAGATATCGTTCTATGTAGACTGGGTGATAAACGAAAAATAAACAGGGCGGGGACAGTAGGAAAGGAGTTCCCTTGTTTCGGTTAGACCAAGAATCAATTGCGCAACAAATGACGTGACTCTAGACAACCTGGGGAAGCTGTAGCCAATGAAAACTCGGCTCTATGTAATTCTGTTCGCTTTTAACAATTGCCTGTAGTCGCGGAATAATATATTTTCAGTGAACAGATTTTCATGCACTATTCGACGAAACGCACGTTCTGTAAATGGCACAGGCGTGATTTAACCAGTTTTATAAACGTCTGAGTGTTTCCTATCCACACACACTAATCATATGCATATACTATATTCCTGGCATGAATAGCAGGGCGCTGAAATGTTGTGCGATTTTTAACAAAAAGCTGCGAAAATCTGCTTGAATTCTGAACTTCCCTAAGAGGTTATATGTTAACGTGGGCTATTTTGAGCACTTTTCTGGGATTGATTGTTTTCATTGCTTTACTGGAAAGCTTAGCAGAAGTAGATATTCTCATATTATTTATGTTAGTGCAGGGTGAGCTGAACACAGAGGACTTCCTATTAGGTCACACCGCTTCAGTGCTAACAGCATAAATCTGGTTCATAGGGACATGATTGCTGCATACAATAACTGTAGGCTCAGCAGAGGTATTCAGGGCAGTTAGTGGGACATAAATTAGGTTACTTACATTGTGTCTACCAATGCCACTGGTATAATGTACATTTGCTAAAGCATGATGACTCAACGACAGAAATGGTAGGGATTAACTGAGCTGGGGTCATTGACGCAGCCTTATAATCCAGTGAAAGGATCCAGAAACCCAAACGATTTGGGTGGATTACATCCTCTTTATAAAACATGTAGTTTCCAAAAGGTATCAAAATTGTCAACAAAAGTTACACCCATTGAGCTGCAGTAATCATGTAGCCAGTTGTGAAGACAAAGAATCATGATAAAGTGTTCAATGCCACGATTAAGAGGACACTGGGCCAGATATGGTATTTTATTAGTGTCTAGCAGAGTCAATCAGCTCTTTGAAATCCAGTTAACTGTTCAGAGCTGCCCGTAACGTCATTAAAGCCCACATTGACTACGATAGAATAGATGTCCATGTCCTGGCATAGTACATTCGGGTGCAGCTAAGTAAGGTCATTTACTCAAGTTCCAGGATGGGCCATTGTTTTAGCACCAGGAACAGTCACATTTCTAACCATGGAACTGCCCAAAATCACAGCTGGCGAGAAGGACGAGGAAATCCGCCTACTCCCACGCTTCACAGGATGGTGCAGGCCTCCGAGAAGCCCCGCTCGATCCAGAGCAGGGACGGAAGGTTGCCGGCGTCGACTTCGAAAACGAAGGGGAAGGAGTAGGCACAGCAGCTGCAGACAGAGTTACCCCCGGAGAAGGTGCAGGAAGATCAGGCTCCAGGGCGGAAAAACTATTTGTTGTTTGTATCCTCTCTCTGCCTCTCACGGCTCATGACATGCGACAATCGTTGATTGCCATGCTACTGTTGCTACATGCTACTGTTGCTGTGCTCCTTCGACTCAGAGGGGCCGGAGAAGGCTCCCCTGGCGAACAATCTCCGGGCAGTCGAATAATGGCAAACGACAAGACGGAGATGCATCCAATATGCGCGAACGCCGCCCAGCCATTGGCGTAGAAAAGGTAAACATTCCACTCTGCGTTTTCCCCCATTAATTACAGTGTCTTGCAAAAGTATTCATCCCCCTTTGCATTTGTCCTATTTTGTTGCATTAAAACCTGTAATTTAAATGGATTTTTATTTGGATTTCATGTAATGGACATACAAAATGTACCAAATTGGTGAAGTGCAAAAAAATTACTTGTTTCAAAAAATTATAAACGAAAAAGCATATTACCCCTTTGCTGTGAAGCCCCTAAATCAAATCTGGTGCAAACAATTACCTTCAGAAGTCACATAATTAGTTAAATAAAGTATGCCCATGTGCAATCTAAGTGTCACATGATCTCAGTATATATATATATATATATATATATATGCGTGCACTTGTTTTGTCGGCCCTGCATCAAAGAACAAAAATCTGATTTTGTTCAAAAAATGTGCACAGATTCGTTTACATCCATGTTAGTAAGCAATTCTTTGCCAAGATAATCCATCCACCTGACAGGTGTGACATATCAAGAAGCTGATTAAACCGCATGATCATTACAATCATTATTGTTGGGGACAATAAAAGGCCACTCTAAAATGTGCAATTTTGTCAGAACACAATCCCACAGATGTCTGAAGTTGAGGGAGCAATTTGCACGCTGACCGCAGGAATGTCCACCAGAGCGGTTGCCAGATAATAAGCCGCCTTCAGCATCATTTGAGTGAATTTGGCAGTATGTCCAAATCGGCCTCATACCACAGACCATGTGTATGGCGTCGTGTGGGCGAGCGGTTTGCTGATGTCAACGTTGTGAACAGAGTGCCTCATGGTGGCGTTGGGGTTATGGTATGGGTAGGCATAAGCTACAAGACACAATTGCATTTTATCAATGGCAACTTGAATGCACACAGATACTGTGACGAGATTCACTTATTTCATTTGACCGATTTCCTCATATGAACTGTAAATCTTTGAACTGTAAGTCAAATCTTTGAAATTGTTGCGTTTATTTTTGTTCAGTATGACAATAGAAAGGTTCATAATTTGTGCGAAACCTCACAGCACAGTGGAAAATAAGGCAAATAGGAATCAAAACTGGATGGTCTTCAAAGATGGGATGTACTGTGTCTGTAAAATGTATATTCTATGTATACTGGGCATTTACTCCAATTGGTGGAAGCTTTAGGGGGAAATGAGGAAAATATAAGAATAAAAACAATATACATATTCACCCAAAAATATATGGGGGATTGGAATTGATGGAAGCTACAATCTAACCCCCCCCCCCCCAAAATGTGAATACACACACACTGGCCAACTCTTACACACGTACAGTGCAATCCCACATACACACAGACTCCCCATTCAACTGAGTGGAGGAGTCCCTGGAGTGACCTTGAGAAGTGGAGGCTTGAAGTGAAGAGGCTAAAGTACAAAGTCAATACTGGCCGACAGACCTGGTTAACTATTAAATGGGGTTGGGGGGGTCCCTGATCCAGCCGTCTGCTGGGTAACTCATGGAGGAGGAGCAAACAAGCAATACACAGATGTCGCCAAAACACACAGAGAGGAGACGGTTTGGAAAGTTGGGACAGATAAACTAGTTCATGATAGAGTCCTCGGATATGGCCCATGGCATGCTATAACTAACAGCACATAAACACATGGGCAGCAGATAGGATTGTGATGAAGTATTGAATGCCTTGTAAATGTGTCATTGAATAGCCCCCCCCTCCCCCCACTGACTGTCCCAGACTCTATAGTCAGCAGCTCATAAAGCTCATTGGATAATGGATCAATGAATGGCATCTATTATTAATGCTTGCCCATGGATGGAAGTGGAACCAGTGATTCAGAATGGAAGTGATTGCAACTCTCAGAAAATTAATTGTGTGTGTGTGTGTCTGTGTGTCTAAGCTTTAGTGTCCAGGGCTACCAGGCACTGCCTGTGTTTAACAGCCTTCCAATATCCGCTGCTCCTGCCACATTCCTCTTAGAGGCGGAAAGGTCATGATGGGAAAGGGGGGTGGGGGGGAGGGGCACCATGTGGAAACAGTTCCATGGACAGAATTGAGAATATTTTTAAATAAAATATGCCATTTACCAGGCGCTTTTATCCAGAGTGACTTAAATTATAATGATTGCATAGGCTACATTTTAGTATGCGTGACCCCATAGGGGAATCGAACCCACAACCCCGGCGTTCCTAGCACCACACTCTTAGAAACTGAGCCCCACAGGACCAAGGAGAGGGTCGCAGTTGATACGGTTTCCATCCCGAAGCCAAAGTGCAGTGAAATGCATCCAGGTATGCTGCAGTGTTTTCACCTTGGCACCGTTCCCTCATTACCCCAAACAGCTGTTCCAACACGTGTGTGCATTCCAGCATTCTCACCATCGCTTCTGACTGTGAGAGACTCCCTGGCTGTGAACGCAGCGCACAGAGTACGCACTGGCCCGGGCCAAGCCATGTCGGCGCTAACCGGGCCAAGCCATGTCTGTGCTAACCGGGCCAAGACATGTCTGTGCTAACCGGGCCAAGCCATGTCGGTGCTAACCGGGCCAAGCCATGTCGGTGCTAACCGGGCCAAGCCATGTCGGTGCTAACCGGGCCAAAGGAAAGGTGAGCAGTCGAGGGAGGAATGCCTGGAATCCAGATAACGGATGACACATTTCTCCAGGTGACACGAGCCAAAGACATCTCTCTGGGAGAAGAGCAGATGGCACGGGGAGATAGAGAGGAGAGGGATGACAAATGGACAAGCACTTACTTGTGGGGATGGTGTTGCAGCATATTTGGAAATGGCGCTGTGTTATAGGGCAGTGTGTTCTGGTCTCAAGTGAGTTTCAGTCAGTCAATGAAAAGTTAAGTCAAGTTAGACTTCCCTTTGACCAAACTAAGCCCGTAGAGCTAGTGTCCCCCAAATGGCACCCCATTCCCCATTTTGAGCATTACTTTTGGTCCGGGTCAAAACAAAGTAGTGCACTATATAGGGAATAGGGTGCCATTTGGGATGTAGTACTAGCCATGGTCCCTCTCCTGCTTTTACAAGTAACTGGAAATATTTAGTCTTCAATGGAGTACTGTGGGAGCCAATATGTCCCTTCACTAAACATTTTAACTAACATCGGGCCAGAAGTATAAGTTGAGTTCACATATCCCAAGTTTACCGAGGATTTAGAGAGATATTCAATCAGGAGGCAACTCGGCCTAAAATAAACCAGTCTCACTCTCGGAGAAGTAG
This sequence comes from Oncorhynchus nerka, assembly GCF_034236695.1. Taxonomy (NCBI): domain Eukaryota; kingdom Metazoa; phylum Chordata; class Actinopteri; order Salmoniformes; family Salmonidae; genus Oncorhynchus; species Oncorhynchus nerka. The sequence goes on from NC_088399.1 coordinate 59,551,043, forward strand.
ACTCGGCAACGCTCAGTGCAAACTTCAATGACAAAGTTTCCTACCATGGTTACAATGTGACTTGACTTACTCTGGCATCATTGCAACCAAAGACAGTTGTGGTATCCACAATCAGTGATAACATGCAAAGCACAAGCTTAGCCTACTATCAAACCTAATGATTGAAAATGAGGAAAATGATTGTGGATGTAGCCCTACTTGATATAGGCTGGGCCTTATTGAATTAACAGCATTACACAAAATTATTCCAACTAAACATGATTTGGCGGTTAAGTAAGTGTTGTACTTATTCATTATAATGTGGAGTTTATAGCAGTGTGATAGCAAGGTCACACTCCCACACCACTCTTACAGTGCACATTGCTTTATTCCCTTAAAGTATAGAGCAAATAAAACGTGTCAGTGCATATCCTCGTTTGGCTGCAATATCAGTGAAGTTGGTGGAGGGTGATTTATTCAAACCGGAAAGGTAATTGACTGGCTGGCGAGGTTTTCGTTCACGCTAGAACAGTAAGAGAACCATATAAGCCATTTCAGTCCCCGAGAACGGCAGTCAATGGCATTGTATGCCAATAAAATATGAGTTCACAATCTGCTCGCAAAACACACCAGGCCGAGCGCAACCGAGAACCTCAAGGATGCGCGCGATGGTGCCTGTTTTGGAATGGTACAGAAGGACAAAGGTGACCACTTTTCTTTTACAGTGGTAATATGACCCACATAACACATTTATAACAGCTTTCATGTTGACATATTAAAAAGGACTGTACACGTCATAACTTACTTGTCATATTCTGCATTGTCCTTGTCGCAGCGTGCGTCCTTGTGTTTCTGCCAATCCTTGCCGTGTTTGCAGGTGGTGAGGAGCACCACGTCCTCCTGATTATGGACATGATATAAGGCATTCCTCGTGTCTGACCCTATACCTGTAAGGTATCGTTTCCCCTTAAACACCAGCATGTATTTCCTGAAAGGTGGAATGGAGTTGTACTTTAGGTACCCCCTGTCCCCTCCGGTCCTAGGGTGCTCCTTGGAGAACAGCGGGATGGACACGTCAAAGTTGGGCCTGAAATTCTCGGTACTGATGCTGGCCTTGGCCAACATGGCCTGGCCTATGTCGAAACCTAGGTCTTCCGTGTAGTCCGGCCATGTCCCAGAGTACAAGTTAAATATGAGATGGTTCCTGCCGTTGTTCCAAAGATGAAGGTTCTGGACCTTGGTTTTGAGATTGTGCACGTACTGTGGCGAGAGCGAGTCCCGGTCCAGGGTGTCCAAGCTCAGGATGAATAGACAAGCTTGTCCCGGGTCAGTGGTGTAGAACCTGGATCCCTCAATGGTCGATAAAATATTCTGGTAACTTTCTGAGATTTTCTCCCCCTTCTGCTGGGGGTAGACATACACTTTGAAATCGTTCTTTTTACATGCAGAGAAATCAAAGCACGAATCCATGCGACATCTTTTGCCTTTGTACACGCTTGTATTAACGTCCCTCTTCTGCCTCGGTGATATGTGAATGTTGTACTCCTCAGTGTCCAGTTGATCCCAAGGTAGGAACTGTTGTAATGGGTCAGAGAAGTGTGGCCACGGCTGGTCGGGGCGATATCCATTGTGGCTACGGTCATGCCGGTTTCTGCCCGACGCTGGAAGTTGTACCCCTCCAAAGTAGAACAGTAGAACTAGACATGCACCGGCGGAGAGCAGGAATAAATATCGTTTTTTGGCCTGCATGTGTCCTACGAATAGGGGCAAGTTTTTTTACAAATAAAATTGAAGTGTCCCGAAGTTAGGCTCTCACCACCTCCAACTACACCGCTCCGCCATCTTCCAGCCTGCAAAGATTTCAAACTCCCGTCTTCCCCCTTCTTCGTATTCCGTTCCCCAATCCAGCGATTGATCCAGCGCATGTGGGCGATTTTAAATGCGTTCTCTCTCTCTATCTAGTTTGTCCATTTCACAATATAGTGTCTCTGGGCAACAAAAATCCCCCTCGACCAAGTAAAAGCATTCATATACTCCCTTTGCCCCCTCTCCCTCTCTCTCCTTCATTCAGCCAGTCTGTATTCAAATGTAAAACTGCGCCCGGTTAGAGATGCCCGAAGCGTTTTACCAACTCTTTCCCCTGTAGAGTAGCGGCAGGGGTTCATGTGGTTTCCTGCCTTGGCCAACACAGAAAATGTATCCCACGGTTAAGATTTGTTAACACGCTGTCTGTGGTTTAAAGCCTTCGGTGAGGTCGGCTTTTAGATCCAGATGCCTCGGGAGTATAATTCGGCGATATTTCACTCCATGGTTCAATGAACGAACGAGGAAACCGTCGTAGAACAAGAGCAGTTCATCAGTGCAACTGTAGCCTCACGAATCCCTGCATTTCTCTTATGTTTTAATCTCCCGACAGACCTCATACACTCAAAAATAATCTCATCGGAGATAGGCGTATGCCTAAACGAATAAATTGACGCAACGACCTCAAACAGTATTTCCTGTTACCATGTGACTTTGCAAATACATTGAATTTGTTATAAAAACGGGATTCCTTGATTCTAGTGTCCAATTACCAAATGCTCAAATGTTTCGATTGTTACTCTGTAACATTCCAATCCCGACACGATGGCAGCTGACGTAACGTCCCATCACTGTGCATACGCGTTTCTCATTGGTCTATTATTGGTCACCGGAAAAGGCGGTGCTTCAAATGCACCCATTCACAACCGGAGCCCTCTCAGCGAATAATTTAAAGCACGAGTAAAATACCGAAAAATGTAGAATACCTATGCGTAAGTATTTTATACAGATTGTATTGCACGTAATGATTATACACTGTCTTGAAATAACTCGCTTAATGTAATTTCCTTTATTAGTAGAGGTGACACTGTGGCCAAAAACCAGAGTTGCTCTCTTAGTGTGCAAACAAAATCACAGCAACCAAAGTTGAATGCCCTACGGTAGCATTTACACCGCACGAATTGATGGTTCATCAGGAGTGAGTGGAAGTTTAGGCCTATAGGCTGTGTGTTACTGCATCTATTCAATTAAGATTTTCACAAATATAAAAAATAATTGATTTTAAACTATAAAGGTGGAGATCTGGAAAAGTTTAGTCTTTCACACAAACCAAAGTGAAGTGCACTGTATGACTAATGACAGAGATTAATAGCACCCACCATGCGAGAAGAAGTCCCACCATGCCTCATATAATCCACACAGCTGCCATTTTCTGCACAACGCTCAGGCTGGGTGAAGGGGCCATCCTTGTTTTTTATCGACCAATTAGTATAGGGAGGTGGGGGGGTAATTATAGATGCCCCCACTGAGAGGGACCGACTGGGAGCTGAGACAGAATGATGGGGGTTAGCCAGCCTCGCTATTACCGTTGTCACACTATCGTGCCCGAGTCTCACCTGAACCGTACCATGCTGGCTCTGATATGTTATTTGCCTGAGTCACACTATCGGGCCAACCTGAACCATACTGTGCTGGCTTGGATATTTCCTCATCTTCATTCCAGCTTGGTTCCAGCTTGGAAGTGTGGATCTGTACCTAGGCCAGGTGCGCTTGGTTCGGGTATTTGTCACATGCGCCGAATACAGGCGTAGTAGACCTTACATTGAAATGCTTACTTACAAGCCCTTAACCAACAATGCGCTTTAAAAAAAATCTAGTTAAAAAAAATATTTACTAAATAAACTAAAGTGTAAAAAAAATATTATAAAAAAGTAACAATAAAATAACAATAATGAGGCTATATACAGGGGGTACCGGTACTGAGTCAATATGTGTGGGGGTACAGGTTAGTAATTTCATTTGTACATGTAGGTAGGCGTAAAGTGAATATGCAAAGATAATAAACAGTGAGTAGCAGCAGTGTAAAAACAAGTGGGGAGGGGTGTCAATGCAAATAGTCCAGGTGGCCATTTGATTAATTGTCCAGCAGTCTTATGGCTTGTGGGTAGAAGCTGTTAAGGAGCCTTTTGGACCTAGACTTGGCGCTCCGGTACCGCTGGCCATGCAGCAGCAGAGAGAACAGTTCCTGACTTGGGGGACAGGAGTCTTTGGCAATTTTTTGGCCACTTCGTCTGACACCACACAGTATATAGGTCCTGGATGGCAGGAAGTTTGGCACCAGTGATGTACTGGACCGTACGTACTACCCTCTGTAGCACCTTACGGTCGTATGCTGAGCAGTTGCCCTACCAGGCAGTGATGAAATCGGTCAGGATGCTCTTGATGGTGCAGCTGTAGAACTTTTTGAGGACGTGGGGACCCATGACAAATATAGTGTGAATAGGGTATTAGTGTGCTGTTGAGACAAAGCCTCCTTTAGGCCCCCAACACCAGCCACCTTTAGGTCCACAGGGACCCCATCATTCACTTTTGAAACCAATTGTGCCCCTCATTCAGATATGTGCATAGGAGATACCTACACTGCTGTTCATGGCAATTGTTCGCTGGCAATGGCAGAAATATCCCATTTAATTTAATCACCAATTAATTGCGGTTATATTTTATACCTAATTAGACCCACTTTTCTTGCACAGTGTTACATGAGTTAAATGAACCAACTCCAAACAGGGCACCTCTGGTTGGTTGAGAATAGCTGGATTATCTGAAGGATTGCTATTGTTCCCCTGGTATACAGATGCACTGTGTGTGAAGCAGAACTTCCTCCCCGTGTCAGCAGGCAACCATGATAAAGGCCACGGTAAATTCGGGCTGTGGTAAACAAATAGCCACGGCTGGGAAGGTAATCCCAGGGTTTAGAGGGTTCCTGGCAGACGGAAGACAAAACAGGCTTTGAAAGTCCTCTAGCCGCTGCAGATCGGGCACAGATAACTCCCCTTAGGATGATGTAATGATCTTGAGCGCTCCTGGAGGCTGGAGAAGCAGCTAGGCCTGGCTAAAAGATGTGTGTGTGTGGTGGGAGCACGGAGTGTGTGGGAGCACGGAGAGTCTGTGTGGGAGTACGGAGTGTGTGTGTGTGTGGGAGTACGGTGTGTGTGTGTGTGTGTGAGTACAGTGTGTGTGTGTGTGTGAGCACAGTGTGTGTGTGTGTGAGAACAGAGTGTGTGTGTGTGTGTGTGTGAGTACGGAGTGTGTGTGTGTGAGTACGGAGTGTGTGTGTGTGAGCACGGAGTGTGTGTGTGAGCACGGAGTATGTGTGTGTGTGTGTGTATGTGTAGGAGAAGCTCAGAGGAGAAGCCACACACACACACACACACATAACAGGGTCGTGTAACCCAACCACAAAGCCCCAAGACACCCTCATGGGAAACCAAAACACAGCAGGCCAGGATTTGTTATGGGGTGACAATAAAGGGCTTGCAAACCTAATAGAGGTCACTTTGTACTCACAGGGAGACGGAGAGGCTCATAAAAACATGGAATTGAGTTAAATTGATGTAATCTCCTGTTCATGGTCTCCTTGGGAGTGTGTTCTACTGTACACAATTTTTATCTGTGACATTGTGATGGATTTAGGATACATTACACCTGTTCAAATATTCACTCCATATCCATTGTCTTGTCACCGACGTGTTCTAATTCATTCTCAAGGATGATATCTGCAAACTCTGAGAGGTGAAACGTTTTTGGAGGATAAGTATAAAATGTATCTAATAGAATTCAAATCCTTGAGGGCTCAACATCCCAATGCAATAAACATTTGTGGTAGACTTTCCCAAAGACAAAATAAATCTGACAATGACTAAAAAGGCCTTAGGTATTTACACAAGTACAGTAGTAATGTACAGGCACAAGTACAGCAGTATTGTACAGTACAGGCACAATGTGACTAATGTAGATATGGCTACTGAGTGGGAGTTAGTGTGGTCTTGGAAATTCTGTTCTTCTACTCGCACGCTCACGGAATACCCCCAGGCAAATGAATGTTAAGTTGGGGTTCCTAGCCTTTTCAAATGCTGCTCAGAGCTTGGTGTGTGGGATGCTATTGCAATCTTCCTTCCCTTATTTATTTATTTCAAATGACCTTTACACTGCAGGAGCAGGGATTGCTTTAGGCAAAGTGAGGGTTTAAATGTTCTGGGATGTGGGAGGAGGACGGCCATCGTTTGCAGGGCTCAAAGCGAGCTAGAGCCAAAACTCCGGATTTTCAACGAGAATTCTATTGGGACGCCGAGGCAGCAAATGAACTGGAGGTTAGATATGGTGATAGGTTTTTGTCCTCATTAAAAATCCCTGCCGCTGACTCCGGAAGCACTCATTTGTATTCCACTGCAATTCATCTAAGGTGGATTTTGATTTGGTATTTGGATGATGTTGAAGCCGGGAGAATAAAAGAAAAAATCAAATTCTCGCGGAGTTTCTCGTCAAAAAGCCTGCAGGAGGTACTTTACATATGGCATTGTTTTAAACTTCATGATTAAAGAAAGAATCTCTTCTGTTTGGTTGAGTGTTGTTTGGCAAAGAAGAAACAACCGACACTCAAAGAGTTTGGAGATCCTTAGATGAAGAGTGTCAAATAACAACCTAAATTAGACTTACCACATTAAATATGACTATCACACAAGTAACTGCAGAACTGAAACATAACAAGTGTCGGTATCATTAAAACTCTCTCTACTATTTATTAACGTGAACAACAGCACAGATTTCAACACTTTAAAATAGGCTGATGTTGCAGAAGTGGATGGGTACTACAGTGCATGATTATTTGATTTATGTGCATTCAAAGCAAAGTAGCTAATTCCCATTAGGGATTCCCACTGCATGCTAATCCACTTAATGTACAATTATCCACGCAAACCACACTCGTATAGAATAATAAATGGACCGTAGGAATCCTACTGATACTGGAAGGAAATCATATCGATCACAGATTATGTCTGCACACTATTCATAGTGAACGCAATGACACGCACACACACAAGCCCTTGCGTTTACACACACACACACACACACACACACACACACACACACACACACACACACACACACTGTATTTACCATCTACAGACACACAATCTCTACCTCTCTTTTTCTTTGAAGAGATGATGGGGCAAAGCCCTCCATTGCAGTGTGAATATTAATGCATTAACTCCACTGCCAAAGATCCGAGTGGCTTTCCTCACCCCTTTGAACTCCCTCTTGCCCGATCCTCCATTTCCCTCTTCCAATCTGCTTGGATGGGAGCAGAGAGCTGGATGCAGTCCTTACCATGATTCTTTGCTGGAGAGATGCTCCGAACATTGTGAGGGAAAAAGTCCCTCTTTCTCAGTCTCTCACCCTTTTCCTTGTTTACCCATTTTAATTACTCCTCGTTCTAATTTTAGACTTAGCTTCAGAGAGAACAAGGTATAGTGTCAAAGAGAAGTGAGAAAGGTGGAGTCAGTGAGTAAGAGAGAATTTACATTGTGCTTTGATACCATCAGCATATAGCAGATGCCTCAATCAACCCACAGTCAAACAGACATGGCTCAATTTCTCACCACGGTTGTAAAATGATTCAATTAATCAGAAATCCCCTTTAACAAAGCATATACAGTACATAAATACATTTCCAAAACGGAGTAAGAGAACCATTTTCTCCCCAAGTCTTTGAGACTTTGTGCAACACTGCGAGGATAGATCAATGACCCACCCGTCATAGGGGAACGAGGGATGCAGGCAGCTGGCTTGATGGAGGAGAAAATGACACACACGAAAGGTCAAAATGACAAGTGAGGATATGTCAGGCCATTCACATGACTTGACAGCAGTGGGCTTAATTATGAACGTCCTATTGTGTTAGTCTTTTCGCTACACAAAGTAACACGGACTACTGAGGACTGGGAGACGGTTATAGCACTGTGCAATATAGAGCAGTAATGCAATCTTATCCTGTGTTACTACCAGGCGTTTTACCGGGCAGCGGGAGTTCTACCGTGTAGGGATTTACAGTTATATGATGGTGTGGAAGTAGAAAACAGTGTTCAAAACAGTGTTCAAAATTAATTGTACTTTGTTCCACCAATCGCAACAAACCAATCTAACCACGGATAAGTTTTATATCATGACTGAGCTATTTATTTTTATTTTTTTCACCTTTATTTAACCAGGTAGGCAAGTTGAGAAGAAGTTCTCATTTACAATTGCGACCTGGCCAAGATAAAGCAAAGCAGTTCGACAGATACAACGACACAGAGTTACACATGGAGTAAAACAAACATACAGTCAATAATACAGTATAAACAAGTCTATATACAATGTGAGCAAATGAGGTGAGAAGGGAGGTAAAGGCAAAAAAGACCATGGTGGCAAAGTAAATACAATATAGCAAGTAAAACACTGGAATGGTAGTTTTGCAATGGAAGAATGTGCAAAGTAGAAATAAAAATAATGGGGTGCAAAGGAGCAAAATTAATTAATTAATTAAATACAGTTGGGAAAGAGGTAGTTGTTAGGGATAAATTATAGGTGGGCTATGTACAGGTGCAGTAATCTGTGAGCTGCTCTGACAGTTGGTGCTTAAAGCTAGTGAGGGAGATAAGTGTTTCCAGTTTCAGAGATTTTTGTAGTTCGTTCCAGTCATTGGCAGCAGAGAACTGGAAGGAGAGGCGGCCAAAGAAAGAATTGGTTTTGGGGGTGACTAGAGAGATATACCTGCTGGAGCGTGTGCTACAGGTGGGAGATGCTATGGTGACCAGCGAGCTGAGATAAGGGGGACTTTACCTAGCAGGGTCTTGTAGATGACATGGAGCCAGTGGGTTTGGCGACGAGTATGAAGCGAGGGCCAGCCAACGAGAGCGTACAGGTCGCAATGGTGGGTAGTATATGGGGCTTTGGTGACAAAACGGATTGCACTGTGATAGACTGCATCCAATTTGTTGAGTAGGGTATTGGAGGCTATTTTGTAAATGACATCGCCAAAGTCGAGGATTGGTAGGATGGTCAGTTTTACAAGGGTATGTTTGGCAGCATGAGTGAAGGATGCTTTGTTGCGAAATAGGAAGCCAATTCTAGATTTAACTTTGGATTGGAGATGTTTGATATGGGTCTGGAAGGAGAGTTTACAGTCTAACCAGACACCTAAGTATTTGTAGTTGTCCACGTATTCTAAGTCAGAGCCGTCCAGAGTAGTGATGTTGAACAGGCGGGTAGGTGCAGGTAGCGATCGGTTGAAGAGCATGCATTTAGTTTTACTTGTATTTAAGAGCAATTGGAGGCCACGGAAGGAGAGTTGTATGGCATTGAAGCTTGCCTGGAGGGTTGTTAACACAGTGTCCAAAGAAGGGCCAGAAGTATACAGAATGGTGTCGTCTGCGTAGAGGTGGATCAGAGACTCACCAGCAGCAAGAGCGACCTCATTGATGTATACAGAGAAGAGAGTCGGTCCAAGAATTGAACCCTGTGGCACCCCCATAGAGACTGCCAGAGGTCCGGACAGCAGACCCTCCGATTTGACACACTGAACTCTATCAGAGAAGTAGTTGGTGAACCAGGCGAGGCAATAATTTGAGAAACCAAGGCTGTCGAGTCTGCCGATGAGGATGTGGTGATTGACAGAGTCGAAAGCCTTGGCCAGATCAATGAATACGGCTGCACAGTAATGTTTCTTATCGATGGCGGTTAAGATATCATTTAGGACCTTGAGCGTGGCTGAGGTGCACCCATGACCAGCTCTGAAACCAGATTGCATAGCAGAGAAGGTATGGTGAGATTCGAAATGGTCGGTAATCTGTTTGTTGTATTGGCTTTCGAAGACCTTAGAAAGGCATGGTAGGATAGATATAGGTCTGTAGCAGTTTGGGTCAAGAGTGTCCCCCCTTTGAAGAGGGGGATGACCGCAGCTGCTTTCCAATCTTTGGGAATCTCAGACAACACGAATGAGAGGTTGAACAGGCTAGTAATAGGGGTGGCAACAATTTCGGCAGATAATTTTAGAAAGAAAGGGTCCAGATTGTCTAGCCCGGCTGATTTGTAGGGGTCCAGATTTTGCAGCTCTATCAGAACATCAGCTGAACGGATTTGGGAGAAGGAGAAATGGGGAAGGCTTGGGCGACTTGCTGTTGGGGGTGTAATGAATTGGTCAACAATATATCATCAAGCTATCTTGTATGGTAAAAACACAAATTGCTCTCCATATTCCATGGAGTAGAAAACACTTAAAATGACACTAGACACTCGATCCACTTTGACTGCTGTTCCCCCAAATATAATAGATTAGTCAACGAAATGACTTGTCTATCTACCTTGCATGGTAAAAACATAATCTTTTCTCAATATTCCATGTTTACCATTAATTTTGACTATTGATTGAAGTCCCCGAGCAAACATTTACTATCTGCTGACAGCTTGTATTGTATTGACCTCTCATTCTTCAAGCTGTCTTTCTTTGCTGTCCTGGACTTACCACAGAACATTCTGTGCCTTGCTGCTCTCGCATGTTGTTGCTGCTCATTCATGTACATTTTTATTGTCTGGATGCTGCAATTAACAATGCTGGAGGATGTCTTTGGAGGAACACTGTTTAGAGGTAGGGATTGGAATGTAGACTGAAGACTGATGAAACAAAGCAGAAATCTCCCATCGATACAGTCGTGACATGTCGATCTATGAAGACCCGTCAATATGAATGCACATTGTTTGCCTGGTTATTTGGAACATCATGACATATGATTATGGCCAAGTGGATTTTCTGGTCATGTGGTCAGGGAAAAACTCCTGGCTTTACCTACAGTAGGATGAAAAAAGGCCAACACATTCCGGTTCCATTTTCAGCCCTTGTTTTCAGAGACACATTTCTTGACCATTCATAGGCTAATCTCTTCTGCTTGTCATCTGTTGGCTCTCCCTCTCCCTTCCTCTCCTCTTCCTCCCCTTCCCTCTGTTATGCCTCATCACCCATCTCTCCTCCCTCCTCATTTGCCTCCTAATTTGTGTAGTCCGGAGGAAAAAATATGGATGAAAATGAAAGTCAGCTATGCGTGGGTGCCGAGAAGGAAGTGTGGGTGGGGATGAGGAGGCAGGCCGGGTATTTATTCTTGAAAATCAGGTTTGTTTTAAATAAGTTTGTCGGTTATGGGGAGTTTCTTTATTGGTTTTAATGTTGAAGCGGGTGTGGTGACTGAGGCAGGGACAGAATGCCGGAGGCAAACATGAAGATTATAGAACAACATTTGCTATTCTGTATGATTAGGCAAAGTCCCTTCAAAGATTTTCCAGAAAGGCAAATTACTGAGTTCCCACAAGAGTTTCAGTAATTTCATACAGCTTGTTTGTTTCAGTTTGTTTTCGGATCAATACAAACCCAGTCTAAAGCAATATCTAAGTCATAAGGATATAGTGAGCTTGGATGACAGACTGAATGGACTTCAGTGTATCTGCTCTTTACATTATGACTGGTGATATGTACACCAAACGAAATATGTGTAAGCCATTAGGTTTATATGACTCTAGTGCTTCTGTCAAGGGGACCACATTAAATCTGTTTGTTATAGTACCCCTCTAACATATATTTCTCCCCAAATGTACAGATGTACACACACACACACATACACTGCGTGTACAAAACAAGAACACATTTCTAATATTGCGCTGCACCCACTTTTGCCCTCAGAACAGCCTCAACTTGTCGGGACATGGACTCTACAAGGTGTCGATAGTGTTCCACGGGGATGCTGGCCCATGTTGACTCCAGTGCTTCCCACAGTTGTGTCAAGTTACCTGGATGTTCTTTGGGTGGTGGACCATTCTTGATACACACGGGAAACTGTTGGGCCTCAAAGGCACTTCAATATTTAGTCTTGTCCATTCACCCTCTGCATGGCACACATAAACAAGCCATGTCTCAAGGCTTAAAAATCCTTCTTTAACCCGTCTCCTCCCCTTCATCTACACCGATTGAAGTGGATTTAACAAGAGACATCAATAAGGGATCATAGCTTTCACCTGGATTCACCTGGTCAGTCTGTCATGGAAAGAGCAAGTGTTCCTAATGTTTTGTACACTCAGTGTACATGTGCATGCATAACCAAGCACACATATGCACGCACACTCAAACACAAACCCTTTCATTGACAAAGACCAGTCAGGCTGGCCATCATTAGTAGCACAACTGCAGATGTGTGTCATTACAGTAACACAGTATTTACACACAAAAAAGACCACAGGACAGACCGGAACTCTCTCTCTCTCATGTCATTATGCTCTCATGAAAAGGCCCTAAAATCAGCAGTGTTGAAACGAGCATCGCCACCTCCAACTGCTTCTTCCACACCTCTACAAGAGGGGGGTCTTTGTCATAAATAACCTCTCCTAGATATAAATCATCTCTCCTGTATCCACCCTAAACCCTGTGAAATTGGGGAATTTCTAAACCTGAACTTTTGGCTTCGCCTTGTGTCAACAACCCAGACGCTGGGAGGGAAATAGAGCAGAGGGAGAGCATCGCTCCAATGGCGCACACGGCACACCGAAGACGAAGATTCATATCCTGTAAGTCAGGCCTCAACCGGCACCGGACATGATGGGCTTGGGTGTAAACAAAGGAGGCTACCCAGGCAGAGAATGGAGAGACATGAGAGAACCAAGAGGGCCTTGGACGTTGCAATAATATAGGGCCACAGTGAGTTCAGACAGGAGTTGGCAGGTTTGTACAGCCGCCGCTACACACTGAGTACACACTGAGTACACACTGAGTACACACTGACAGCTGGTTCGGAGCTTGAGAAGACACAGTTCAACGCTCTGCCATTTCTGAGAAATACAGTCCAAGTGTCAAGACTGTGTCAGGGCCGGCTCTTGGAAAGGTGCTCTCTGTTTCTCTCTCTCTCTCTCTCTCTCTCTCTCTCTCTCTCCCTGTTTCTCTCTCTCTCTCTCTGTTTCTCTCTCTCTCTGTTTCTCTCTCTCTCTCTGTTTCTCTCTCTCTCTCTGTTTCTCTCTCTCTCTCTCTCTCTCTGTTTCTCTGGCGCTGCAACCTGTTTTTCTCTCTGTGTGTCTCTCTCTGCCTCTCATCTGTCTGTAAGATTATTTAATGGTTGTCTGCTGTATTTAAATGTGCCAATTCAGGCCAGATAAAATGTCTCTTTCTGTCTATTTCTCTCTCTCGTCTGGGATTGGGATTGCCTGTACAGCTTGGAGTGTCACTATCAGACATTCCATTCACTGTACTATAGCTAAAAACCTAGAGGACTCATATAAGTATAAAATGTGGAACAAATTCTTTATCTCTGCAGAGAGAAACATCATACTGTAAAACTGCATAAGGTAAAATAGAGCCTCCAGGTGAACTGAGAGAAATGAGGGTTAGTGTGTCCCAAGACAGTCTGGGCTGTATCTGTATCTGCTAGTAAATAGACTATGCATAAAATTCTACTATTTCACTAGGGGATGGATGGGGGAAGGTGGGTTTATCATGTGAATTGGAGGTGGTTCAGTGAACTGGACTTGCGTAATGACCCACTAGGCACACATTTCAATGAAATTACGTTGAACCAACGTTGAATATATTGACGTCTGTGCCCAGTGGGGAGCAACCATGGCTGAGACTTGAAGGCTTGTGCTGGGGACAAGAGAAAACATTTGCTTTGGCTTTAGCTCAGAGGGATAATGTGGGCTTGAGATGCATAGACAACCTTCACAGAATACTCCCTTCACAGAACAGCGCAAACTGGCTCTAACCAGAATAGAAAGAGGAGTGGGAGGCCCCGGTGCACAACGTCAGCAGTGAAGAGGCGACTCCGGGATGCTGGCCTTCTAGGCAAAGTTGCAAAGAAAAAGCCCTATCTCAGACTGGCCAATAAAAAGCAAAGATTAAGATGGGCAAAAGAACAGACACTGGACAGAGGAACTCTGCCTAGAAGGCCAGAATCCCGGAGTTGCCTCTTCACTGTTGACATTGTCACAAATGCTGACGCTCCAGATACTCAACTAGTCTAAAGAAGGCCAGTTTTATTGCTTCTTTAATCAGGGCAACAGTTTTCAGCTGTGCTAACATAATTGCAAATGGCTTTTCTAATGATCAATTAGCCTTTTAAAATGATCAACTTGGATTAGCTAACACAATGTGCCATTGGAACACAGGAGTGATGGTTGCTGATAATGGGCCTCTGTACGCCTATGTAGATATTCCATAAAAAAATCATCCATTTCCAGCTACAATAGTCATTTACAACATTAACAATGTCTACACTGTATTTCTGACCAATTTGATGTTATTTAAATGGACAAAAAAATGTGATTTTCTTTCAAAAACAAGGACATTTCTAAGTGACCCCAAACTTTTGAATGATAGTGTACATTTTTTTGCCAAAGTCTTTGCTTTAATTTTGGGCATATCAGGGTTCATTGTCAACACACAGTACAACCTGACCCACATGCAAGAAATAGACCACTCCAGCAACGTTACTCAGGCAATTAATCACGATGAGGCCTTACAAAGTGCTGCCATCCCACGTAGTTAGTGGGGGAAGGCATGGGCACAATTATGACAGGAGGCAGGGGGGGTTGGCTGCATCCCGCTCCCTTTTCAATGCATCAGCACACAGTGGGAAGATAAAGAGGCTTTGAGTGTCTGGGCCCCTCCTGTGGGCCAGATCATAAGCGCCGGGTCCGTCGGATTGAAAAGGCTTATTATGAGAGACCAGTAATTCATTCACAGACAGAGGTGTTTGTGTGTGTAGTGAATTCACAGACAGGCGTGTGTGTTTGTGAATATTATTATGTGATTGCATGTGTGTGTGTGTGTTGTGTGTGTGTATATTTGAGTGTATGGGAGTTTCTCAATATGCATAATACCGTGCTCCTCACTCTCATGCCCCGAGTGCATTCTCCAACCGCGTTCTCTTGAGTACGAGTGTGGAGAATGCATAAAACAATACATTTGAGAAGCACTCACGCTCCCCGTACTGCATTAACTCACCTCCCCATTCACTGAACAGTTTTCCAAAATAGAGACCAAACAAGAAATACACAAAGCAACCGTTTTACCTCATTTTATGTAGCTAACCAGATAGTTTAACAGGCAAAATTACCTAAAATTTATATTATGCAAGATAGATGTCCATTCCTTGTGGGTAGCTAGCCAGTTAGCCCTATTGGCTTATTATGGTCTTGCGATCTATGGTACGTAGGCAGGTAAACATGACAAAATTAACACAGCATGTATTTATTAACATATCAAGATAACATATGAGATGCGAATAGGCAACATTTCATTCCAAGGGACTCCCAAGTGGGGCAGTGGTCTAAGGCACTGCATTGCAGTGCTATCTGTGCCACTAGAGATTCTGGGTTGGAGTCCAGACACTGTCGCAGCCAGCCACGACCGGGAGATCCTTGGGGCAGCGCACAATTGCCCCAGTGCCGTCCGGGTTAGGGGAGGGTTTGGCTGACAGGGATGTCCTTGTCCCGTCTCGCACTAGCGACTCCTGTGGCAGGCCGGGTGCAGTGCACGCTGACACGGTTGCCAGGTGCACAGTGTTTCCTCCGACACATTGGTGCGGCTGGTTTCCGGGTTAAGTGGGCATTGTTTCAAGAAGCAGTGAGGCTTGGTTGGGTTGTGTTTCGAAGGACGCACAGCTCTCGACCTTCGCCTCTCCCGAGTCCATAAGGGAGTTGCAGCGATAAGACAAGACTGTAACTACCAATTGGCTACCATGAAATTGGGGAGAAAAAGGTGTAAAAGTACAAAAATAAACAAATAAAATGTCATTCCAAATTAGGAGTGTATTTTCTCTCGCTTCAGCTCAAATAATGGCCCCCACTGAATTCAAAAAAGTTGCATTGTTTTTCACGTGGTTGCGTCATATTTCTTGCATACTTTCCGTTGAAGCTTGCATTGACGCGTGCTTCAAAAACTTTACAAACGGAGTACGCATTCAAGAATTGCCCACCTTGCTCCGTTTTGCATACTTTGATTTGGATATACTCCGACCCTTCCGTGCTCGGAGCACGGTAGTATGCATTCTGAGAAACACCCTATGTGTGCATGTATGTCTGCATGTATGTCTGTGGCAGAGCAATCACTAAAGCCATGTGATTGTGTATTTTATCTCTGCGCAAGTGGGAGTGAATGCCATGCCATATGCATGAATACCATTGCAGGTCTGTCTTTTCACCACACACTTGGAGCACATACTTGGAGCTGACTGCGATCTGACCTAGCATGTCATTCCATACTCAAAGGGGTTTAATATTGAGGCAGTTGGAATTGTCAAAGCACATCAGAGTGATAATGCACATTTCAGTGAGGTTGGCTAGCTGGGTGGGATATTCAACCCACTTTATGAGACGCATATCTCAGTGACAGTGAAGATATCCACTTTCATGCATAGATTTGCCCATTTCCGAGTATGGTCTATAAAATAAAGTGCATAATGAAACTGATCTCAGTGCGCTATGGGGCAAATCCTAACTCGACTTTAAGTTGAATTTTCTCTTAGTTTCCCATTGACATCAATGAATGACTAAGTGAAAAGTTGACTTTAGTGAAAATTAGGATTCACCCCTAACTTGTGACATTTTTCTAGGTGCACAGTTCAGTGAATTGCATGCAACACATTCAGTTGATCTTTATCTTTAGTCAATTCTATTTTTTGAAACCCTTTCTGCCTAACCCCCACCCTCCCCTTTTGAGCTGAACAGGCAAACAGAGGGAAACCACAGTTTCTACTGTACCTGTACTTCTGCTCTTCTGCTATTGGCCCCCATGAACCCTTCCTTCCCCCTTCCCGTGCTCCTATTGGCTCTCATTGACCCCCAAATTCACTTATGCCGCCATACTATTGGCTCTCGTCAACTTTCACTGCCTCTCTTCCCCACTGACTCTTTGAGTTGGCACAGGGGAGACCTGTGCCGCTGTCTTGGTTGGCACCATGGTCTCAGATGTCGCAATGCGTGGCTGTACCAAGCCGGATGCCCACGGAGCCCAGCCGAGCCAGAGGCTGCCCTCGTGCCAGCTGGCCTGCTAGGCTGAGTCCCCCACCCCCAACTAACCCCCACCCTCCCCTTTCCTCCCACCACACAGATACACAGTGGATGGGCACGCGCCCCAGCCCTCACATGTTGGGAGTGTCAACATCATCACACGGCCACGACATAATCCTTATCCCTCAGGTCTAGTTTGATCAATCAATCCTCTTATTCAATGTAATGTCTTAAGCTGGTGAGGGGTCACGATTA
Organism: Oncorhynchus nerka; assembly: GCF_034236695.1. Lineage (NCBI taxonomy): Eukaryota > Metazoa > Chordata > Actinopteri > Salmoniformes > Salmonidae > Oncorhynchus > Oncorhynchus nerka. The sequence goes on from NC_088399.1 coordinate 59,568,158, forward strand.
ATTGCACAGGGGGAGGTGAAATAATCCTTAATTCGTGACAATTTAAATGCAGAGACAATTTAAGAACCAGGACAATTGGCTGATTTGATAGAGATACACAATCGTCCCAAACTATCCATCCCAAGAGTGCAACAACAGATCATTGACATAACAAACATTGACAAACAAGTCATTTTTGAGAGGACTTGTTTGTCTGGGATATAAAGTGAGGGAAAAAAGTATTTGATCCCCTGCTGATTTTGTACGTTTGCCGCCCACTGACAAAGAAATGATCAGTCTATCATTTTAATGGTAGGTTTATTTGAACAGTCAGAGACAGAATAACAACAAAAAATCCAGAAAAATGCACGTAAAAAATGTTATAAATTGCAAAACATGACTTAGTACTTGGTGGCAAAACCCTTGTTGGCAATCACAGAGGTCAGACGTTTCTCGTAGTCGGCCACCAGGTTTGCACACATCTCAGGAGGGATTTTGTCCCACTCCTCTTTGCAGATCTTCTCCAATTCATTAAGGTTTCGAGGCTGACGTTTGGCAACTCGAACCTTCAGCTCCCTCCACAGATTTTCCATGGGATTAAAGTCTGGAGACTGGCTAGGCCACTCCAGGACCTTAATGTGATTCTTCTTGAGCCACTCCTTTGTTGCCTTGGCCGTGTGTTTTGGGTCATTGTCATGCTGGAATACACATCCACGACCCATTTTCAATGCCCTGGCTGAGGGAAGGAGGTTCTCACCCAAGATTTGACGGTACATGGCCCCGTCCATTGTCCCTTTGATGCGGTGAAGTTGTCCTGTCCCCTTAGCAGAAAAACACCACCAAAGCATAATGTTTCCACCTCCATGTTTGATGGTGGGGATGGTGTTCTTGGGGTCATAGGCAGCATTCCTCCTCCTCCAAACACGGCGAGTTGAGTTGATGCCAAAGAGCTCCATTTTGTTCTCATCTGACCACAACACTTTCACCCAGTTGTCCTCTGAATCATTCAGATGTTCATAGGCAAACTTCAGATGGGCATGTATATGTGCTTTCTTGAGCAGGGGGACCTTGCGGGCGCTGCAGGATTTCAGTCCTTCAAGGCGCAGTGTGTTACCAATTGTTTTCTTGGTGACTATGGTCCCAGCTGCCTTGAGATCATTGACAAGATCCTCCCGTGTAGTTCTGGGCTGATTCCAGATCTTGCATGGAGCCCCAGGCCGAGGGAGATTGACAGTTCTTTTGTGTTTCTTCCATTTGCAAATAATCGTGCCAACTGTTGTCACCTTCTCACCAAGCTGCTTGGCGATGGTCTTGTAGCCCATTCCAGCCTTGTGTAGGTCTACAATCTTGTCCCTGACATCCTTGGAGAGCTCTTTGGTCTTGGCCATGGTGGAGAGTTTGGAATCTGATTGATTGATTGCTTCTGTGGACAGGTGTCTTTTATACAGGTAACAAACTGAGATGAGGAGAACTCCCAATAAGTGTGCTCCTAATCTCAGCTCGTTACCTGTATAAAAGACACCTGGGGGCCAGAAATCTTTCTGATTGAGAGGGGGTCAAATACTTATTTCCCTCATTAAAATGGAAATCAATTCATAACATTTCTGACATGTGTTTTTCTGGATTTTGTTTTTTGTTATTCTGTCTCTCACTGTTCAAATAAACCTCCATTAAAATGATAGACTGATCATTTCTTTGTCAGTGGGCAAACGTACAAAATCAGCAGGGGATCAAATACTTTTTTCCCTCACTGTAGCATATCCTCTGAGTTTTCTGAGGTGTAGAGAGAGGAGACAGTGAACTGTGCCCTCTCCATTGTTCAGAGGCTGTGAGAAAGTGGTACGTGCCATTTACACACACACACACACACACACACACACACACACACACACACACACACACACACACACACACACACACACACACACACACACAAAACATGTTAGTAACTCACCTGATCCTTGTGGTAGTACACACCTACACACCTATACTCCACACCCTTTCAAGTAAACTACAGCATAAGAAGAAGCCATGATTCACACCACTTCCTGTAAATGACATCATCACATCAGACCACTAATATGACTGTTGGTACAGGGGAAAAACCTGACTGCACAATGATCAATGGTACACTGGAAAGGTTGCACAGCAGTTAATGGAAAAGCAAGTTTGGAAAATTAAAGGCATAGAAACCGTAAATGACTTGGTAACAGGAAATACATTCATTTCCATGACAGAATTTTAAAAAGCCATTTTGGACTGACCAATGTAGATAGTTTCAAATATATGCAACTTAAATGTTACATATCATGAAATTTTGAATTGAAATCTTTCAGACATCAGAGCAACCTTGAGGGAACCTTATTTTTATTGATGTATTTTATTTGATTGAACCTTTATTTAACTAGGCAAGTCAATTAAGAACAAATTCTTATTTACAATGACAGCCTACCCCGGCCAAACCCGGACGGCGCTGGGTCAATTGTGCGCCACCCTATGGGACTCCCAATCATGGCCGGATGTGATACAGCCTGGATTTGAGTCAGAAAAGGATGTTTATGTGATAGGTAAGACAAACAAAACCTTTCAGAGAGCATATCCAACTAACAATCTCTTAGAAAAATGTTTAACTATTGGAACCAAGATTGAAAAAGAACTGATGTTGGCACAAGATGCAGGGAAAGTTGGAGCATAAGTAACAAAATTACAGTTAACGAAAATGTACTCTTAATCAAATCAAATTATATTGGTCACACACGTATTTAATAGATGTTATTGCGGGTGTAGCGAAAATGCTTGTAAGAACTAGAAGCGAGGCAGCCATCTCTGTTGGCACCTTGCCAATCCAGTATAAACTAATGTATAGAATGTATTATACAAGAGACAAAATTCATAAATTCTACAGCACATTGGCAGTCATGTCTTAAGTGTAAAACTAATAATGATTCAATAATCCATGTTTTCTAGGAATGCTATAAAGTCCAAAAGTTTATGGACGGAGCTAGAAAGTTGGCTGTCAGTATTCCAACGTAAACTTAACTTTAATCCGTCTGTCTGCATATTTCAAGACATGGCATATGGGGATGTAGTGAGATACTCAATGGGCTGGACGATTCTCTTCTCATATCAACTCCTGTAGAAATGCCACTATCGTTATTGTGAGTAACCTAATTTATGTACCTTTAACTCTGCCTTCTAGCGAGTTTATACAAACTGGCATCTCCTACCATTCTGATAGATTGGAGACTGTCGGAAAATGCGGTTGTAACATTAATAATTTGGTTGTTATTCCATTGGTGGAGATGTGGCCAGTGGCCTCGAGGCTGTGGCAGTGGCCCACACTCATTGAATATGGCACTTTTAAATGTTAGAGCAATCACAAGTAAAGCCTTTCTCGTGAATGACCTCATTACTGAACAGAAAGTTGATTGCATGTTTCTCACTGAAACATGGCTGTCAGAGTGTATTGCAGCTATTATTGATGCCTCCCCCCGGACTACAGCTTTCCATGCTCTATCAGAAAAGGGAAAAGTGCGGGCCATATCCCTGTATAGGCCACCAAAGCACTGTCCCACTTTCTTTACCGATTTATCTGAACTATTGTCTATTGTCCTTGAGAACTATGATAAAATCATTGTGTTGGGTGATTTTAATATTCATGTTGACAAAGAGACTGACTCCAAGGTCATTGAATTTATTCATCTTAATCCAACATGTTACTGGGCCCATCAATATCCGCGGCCATACTCTGGATCTGGTTATTGCCAAGGGGCTTTCTATTGGCATACCCTCTTGTTGATATTGCTTTATCTGATCACCACTGTGTATTGTTTACTACCTTGTTGTCCTTAGCATAGGGTAATACATAACACATTATTAAAAAATGCTATTCTGCCTTCCTCTTCGAATGATTTAGTTGATAACTTTAATAGCAAATGAAGGGCAACCATTGATACCAATAGCTCCAGTAAAATTGAAAAAGGCCACATTCAAATGGAGGGCCCCTTGGATGAGTGAGGAGACTAATCAACTAAAGAGCAATTGCAAAAAGGCAGAGCGAAAGTGGAGAAAGTCAAAGTTGCAAATCCATTATGATATTCTGAGGGAGCAACTTGGCATATATAACAAGGAAATTAGAAATGCCAGATGGGCTCAGTTTTCTAACGTGATTACTATTAATCAGAATAATTTGAGAGTGCTCTTCTCGACCATTGACGGCCTGATAAATCCTACCCCCGCAAACCTAAACCTATGTGAACTTAATGTGATGAGTTTACGTCATATTTCAGAGGTGAGATAAGCAACATTAGGCTGGGTATCAGTCAAGCAAGACCTGATGAGAAGTATGATGATTATGTGCCCTAGCCTACCACGCAAAGGCCCTATGGATTTATTTTCCCTGGTTGACACAGACATGATCAGGAAAGTGATTTCACAACTTATGCATTCTACCTGCCTTCTCGATCCTATCCCCACCACCTTCTTCAAAAACAGTTTTTAATTGCATGTCTGAAGAAGTGCAAGTTACTGTTAATCACTCCCTGTTCACAGGCACTTTCCCCACTGCACTAAAAACTGCTATGGTGAAACCCCTTCTGAAGAAAAGTAATCTAGATTCTTCTTTAGCAATTTTCAGCCATTCTCAAACTTTCCATTCTTAAGCAACATTCTGGAGAAATTGGTTTTCAAACAGCTAAATAATTTTTTAAGTGCCAACTAAATTTAAAAAAAATTCCAATGTGGTTTTCGTGCCCAGCACAGCCCAGACACAGCCTAAAGTGTTAAATGATCTTAGAGCCAAAACAGATGCCAAACAACTCTCTGTACTCTCTGTACTTAGACTTAAGTGCCTCATTTGACACTAGTGACCATGATGTCCTTCTGGACAGACTGGAGAAGTGGTTGGCCTCTCCGGTCCAGTTCTAAATTGGGTAAGGATCTATTGAACTGGTCAAAAGTTTGTCACCCTTGGTGAACATAACTCAGAGGAAATACATATCACCTGTGGCGTTCCACAAGGTTCGATTTTGGGTCCGGTACTGTTCATTTTACAGTGCATTCGGAAAGTATTCAGACCCCTTGACCTTTGTAACATAATAAAATGTGGAAACCTTATTATAAAATGGCTTAAAATGTTTTGTTATTATTAAACATAAACTGAAATATCACATTTGTTACTCGTTTCAGGAAACTAGGCATATGTCACGGGTCACTATTTCACAGGAGAACCATTTGAACGTAAACATAAAACAATAATCTAAATGTGTTTTCTGGCAGAATTGCCTTCTGGAACATGTGAACTTGTATGTGCCTTAACAACAGACTTGTATGCCATCTGTAAATACAAATACAAATGTTAAATTACGAGCCTAGATGGTTCAGATTCAGAAAAAGTCAGCAACCTTCCTGCTATCCATGATTGGCTGATATATTGAGTGGGCTGGACATGCCGAGAGATGAGTTCAGATTGGTCTGCCATATAGCACGGTCATTAATTGAGCTGGTCAGTATGTACGGGTAATCCTGTCTAACACTGCTTTCATTTTTGTATTGCGTAGTAGAACTGGATGTGTTGCTCTCCACTTTCTCGAGGATAGCGTTTTGAAATCATTGCAATTAGAGTATAATAGCTAAGGAAATGGAGAAAACATGCCATGTTTTTCCTTAGTTAGAATTACATCTTCAAACTAAGGTAAACCATGGCATTCGTAACAGGGGGAGACGTCCATCCATGATGTACTTGGGTAAGATAGTCTAACTAGCTACATTTTCAGATATTACACATTTTATTTTAAATTTTCACAGAAAGTGGTTAAAGTTAAAGTGTACTGTTAGCTAGCTAATGTTAGCTGGCTGGATCGCTAGCTAACGTTACGTGTATGATCTTATTATTCGTATCTCAGAGCCATTTGCTTTGCTAGTTATAGCCAAATGTCAGCTAGAAAACATTGAACCTGGTTAGTCATTTATCTGCAGTGTGCCAGAACGAACACTCAACACCCGTTGAATATGGCCGGTGTCAGTAAACATTGGCAACTAAGCGTAAATTGTTGCCAGCAGCACAGTTGCAGTACCCAACGCTCTGGATAACATAAAAACAGCCTAACCAGCTCTGCGATAGTGAGTAAAATGGTCAGGGAACGGTTCTCTCATGTTAGCTTGAGTGCTTGACTGTTGTTTTTAGGACAGAATGCTTGGATCAGCCCTTGAAAAGATGGGTGGGCTTAAGAGGGTGCTGAATGGGTGTAGACAAAGAAGAGCTCTCCAGTAGGTACCAAAACATTCAAAGGCCATTTTCTCAAAAGTGAAGTTACAAGTTTTTCAACTTTCAAAGCATAATTACTTTCCCATTGTCCTTTAAATGCAGTGTATTATATACAATTTGTACATTTACATTTACATTTAAGTCATTTAGCAGACGCTCTTATCCAGAGCGACTTACAAATTGGTGCGTTCACCTTAAGACATCCAGTGGAACAGCCACTTTACAATAGTGCATCTAAATATTTTAAGGGGGGGGGGGTGAGAAGGATTACTTTATCCTATCCTAGGTATTCCTGAAAGAGGTGGGGTTTCAGGTGTCTCCGGAAGGTGGTGATTGACTCCGCTGTCCTGGCGTCGTGAGGGAGTTTGTTCCACCATTGGGGGGCCAGAGCAGCGAACAGTTTTGACTGGGCTGCGCGGGAACTGTACTTCCTCAGTGGTAGGGAGGCGAGCAGGCCAGAGGTGGATGAACGCAGTGCCCTTGTTTGGGTGTAGGGCCTGATCAGAGCCTGGAGGTACTGAGGTGCCGTTCCCCTCACAGCTCCGTAGGCAAGCACCATGGTCTTGTAGCGGATGCGAGCTTCAACTGGAAGCCAGTGGAGAGAGCGGAGGAGCGGGGTGACGTGAGAGAACTTGGGAAGGTTGAACACCAGACGGGCTGCGGCGTTCTGGATGAGTTGTAGGGGTTTAATGGCACAGGCAGGGAGCCCAGCCAACAGCGAGTTGCAGTAATCCAGACGGGAGATGACAAGTGCCTGGATTAGGACCTGCGCTGCTTCCTGTGTGAGGCAGGGTCGTACTCTGCGGATGTTGTAGAGCATGAACCTACAGGAACGGGCCACCGCCTTGATGTTAGTTGAGAACGACAGGGTGTTGTCCAGGATCACGCCAAGGTTCTTAGCGCTCTGGGAGGAGGACACAATGGAGTTGTCAACCGTGATGGCGAGATCATGGAACGGGCAGTCCTTCCCCGGGAGGAAGAGCAGCTCCGTCTTGCCGAGGTTCAGCTTGAGGTGGTGATCCGTCATCCACACTGATATGTCTGCCAGACATGCAGAGATGCGATTCGCCACCTGGTCATCAGAAGGGGGAAAGGAGAAGATTAATTGTGTGTCGTCTGCATAGCAATGATAGGAGAGACCATGTGAGGTTATGACAGAGCCAAGTGACTTGGTGTATAGCGAGAATAGGAGAGGGCCTAGAACAGAGCCCTGGTAGCTCTGTATCTCTGCTTTTATCCAATGTAAAAAACACTATTTCAAATTTTGCTGCATCCAAATCAAGGCGGTCTGTCACATTTACATAAGTATGCAGACCCTTTACTCAGTACTTTGTTGAAGCACCTTCGGCAGCGATTACAGCCTCGAGTCTTCTTGGGTATGATGCTACAAGCTTGGCACACTGGTATTTGGGGAGTTTCTCCCATTCTTCTGTGCAGATCCTCTCAAGCTCAGTCAGGTTGGATGGGGAGTTTTCAGGTCTCTCCAGAGATGTTCAATCGGGTTCAAGTCCGGGCTCTGGCTGGACCAATCAATGACATTTAGAGATTTGTCCCGAAGCCACTGCTGCGTTGTTTTGGCTGTGTGCTTAGGGTCATTGTCCTGTTGGAAAGTGAACCTTCGCCCCAGTCTGAGGTCCTGAGCAATCTGGAGCAGGATTTTATCAAGGATCTCTCTGTACTTTGCTCTGTTCATCTTTGCCTCGATCCTGACTAGTCTCCCTGGGACAGCCCCTGAAAAACATCCCCACAGCATGATGTTGCCACCAACATGCTCCACCGTAGGGATAGTGCCAGGTTTCCTCCAGAAGTGATTCTTGGCATTCAGGCCAAAGAGTTCAATCTTGGTTTTATCAGACCAGAGAATCTTGTTTCTCATGGTCTGAGAGTCGTTTCAGTACCTTTTGGCAAACTTAAAGCGTGCTATCATGTGCCTTTTACTGTAGAGGCTTCCGTCTGGCCACTTTACCATAAAGGCCTGATTGGTGGAAAGGTAAAGGGAAAGGGGTATACCTAGTTATTTAACCCAACCTCTCTGAATCAGAGCGGTGCGAGGGGCTGCCTTAATCGACATCCACATCTTCGGCGCCAGGGGAACAATGGGTTAACTGCCTTGAGTGCTGCAGATCAATCAATCAAATGTATTTATAAAGCCCTCCTTACATCAGCTGATGTCACAAAGTGCTGTACAGAAACCCAGCCTAAAACTTTATTTTGAACAGGTTAGGGTTCCATAGCCAAACAGTTGAAACTGGAGCAGCAGCACGACCAGGTGGACTGGGGACAGCAAGGAGTCATCAGGCCAGGTAGTCCTGAGGCATGGTCCTAGGGCTCAGGTCCTCCGAGAGAGAGAAAGAAAGAAAAAGAAAGAGAGATAATTAAAGAGAGCATACTTAAATTCACACAGGACACCGGATAAGACAGGAGAAATACTCCAGATATAACCGACTGACCCTAGCCCCCCGACACATAAACTATTGCAGCATAAATATTGGAGGCTGAGACAGGAGCGGTAGGGAGACACTGTGGCCCCGTCCGATGATACCCCTGGACAGGGCCAAACAGGCAGGATATAACCCCACCCACTTTGCCAAAGCACAGCCCCCACACCACTAGAGGGATATCTTCAACCACCAACTTACCATCCTGAGACAAGGCTGAGTATAGCCCACGAAGATCTCCGCCACAGCACAACCCAAGGAGGGGCGCCAACCCGGACAGGAAGATCACATAAGTGACTCAACACACTCAAGTGACGCACCCCTCCCAATGATGGCATGGAAGAGCACCAGTAAGCCAGTGACTCAGCCCCTGTAATAGGGTTAGAGGGGTTAGAGGCAGAGAGTCCCAGTGCAGAGAGGGGAACTGGCCAGGCAGAGACAGCAAGGGCGGGTTCGTTGCTCCATTGCCTTTCCGTTCACCTTCACACTCCTGGGCCAGACTACACTCAATCATATGACCTACTGAAGAGATTAGTCTTCAATAACGACTTAAAGGTTGACACCGAGTCTGCGTCTCTCACATGGATAGGCAGACCATTCCATGAAAATGGAGTTCTATAGGAGAAAACCCTGCCTCCAGCTGTTTGCTTAGAAATTCTAGGGACAGTAAGGAGGCCTGCGTCTTGTGACCGTAGTGTACGTGTAGGTATGTATGGCAGGACCACATCGGAAAGATAGGTAGGAGCAAGCCTCTGTAATATTTTGTAGGTTAGCAGTAAAAGCTTGAAATCAGCCCTTGCCTTAACAGGAAGCCAGTGTAGAGAGACTAGCACTGGAGTAATATGATCACATTTTCTGGTTCTAGTCAAGATTCTAGCAGCCGTGTTTAGCACTAACTGAAGTTAATTTAATGCTTTATCCGGGTAGCTGGAAAGTAGAGCATTGCAGTAGTCTAACCTAGAAGTGACAAATGCATGGATTCATATTTCTGCATAATTTTTGGACAGAAAGTTTCTGATTTTTGAAAAGTTACATAGATGGAAAAAAGCTGTCCTTGAAACAGTCTTGATATGTTCGTCAAAAGAGAGATCGGGGTCCAGGGTAATGCCGAGGTCTTTCACAGTTTTATTTGAGACGACTATACAACCATCAATATTAATTGTCAGATTCAACAGAAGATCTCTTTGTTTCTTGGGACCTAAAACTAGCATCTCTGTTTTGTCCAAGTTTAAAAGTAGAAACATTTCCACCATCCACTTCCTTATGTCTGAAACACAGGCTTCCAGGGAGGGCAATTTTGGGGCTTCACCATGTTTCATCGAAATGTACAGCTGTGTGAAAGTTAACCTTATGCTTCCGGCTGACATCACCAAGAGGTAAAATATATAGTGAAAACAATAGAGGTCCTAAAACGGAGCCTTGAGGAACACCGACATTTAAGAATGATGGATGCCACTGTGATCTTGGGGACCTTCAATGCTGCAGAAATGTTTTGGTATCCTTCCCCAGGTCTGTGCCACGACACAATCCTGTCTCGGAGCTCTTCGGACAATCCCTTCAACCTCATTGCTTTGGTTTTGCTCTGACATGCACTGTCAACTGTGGGACCTTATATAGACAGGTGTGCCCCTTTCCAAATCATGTCCAATCAATTGACTTTAGCATAGGGGACTCCAATGAAGTTGTCGAAACACCTCAAGTATGATCAATGGAAACAGGATGCACTTGAGCTCAATTTAAAGTCTTAAAGCAAAGGGTCTGAATACTTATGTAAATAAGGTATTTGTTTTTTATTCGTAATACGTTTCTAAAAATCTGTTTTCGCTTTGTCATTATGGGGTATTGTGTGTAGATTGATGAGGAACATTTTTCATTTAATCCATTTTAGAATAAGGTTGTAATGTAACATTAGGGGTCTGAATACTTTCCGAATGCACTGTATATATGTTACCCCTTGGCAGAGTTATCAGAAAGCACAGTATTGACTTTCACTGCTACGCAAACGATACACAACTTTGAATTCCTGTGTCACCAGAGGATTTTAGCTCCACGGATAAATGATTAAACTGTATAAGTGATTTCAATACTTGGATGGCTCACAACTTCCTCCAGCTAAATCAAAACAAGATAGAGTTACTTATTGTTGGAACCAAAACACAGAGAGAGAATCTAGCTGCACATTTTAATTAACAGGCAATGAAGACAACACCTATTTTTTTTACCTGGTGTTTTATTTTAGATTCTGAACTCAATTTCGAATCACATTAGGAATGTGACCAAAATAGCTTTTTTACCACCTGAGGAACATTGCCAAGGCGTGGCCGTTTTTCTTTCAGTCTGATACAGAGAGACTCCTCCATGTAATGCTCATCCTGTAATGCTCTCCTGCTTGGTCTACCCAAGAAAGCCATTGGTCAACTGCAAAACATACAGAATGCTGCAGCATGGGTATTTACCAAGACCAGACGGAGAGCACACATTACACCGGATTTAAAGCACTGTCTGCTTGTGAGTTTAAGAATACATTTTAAGATTCTTCTATTGGTTTTGAAACCAATCCATGATTGTGCACCCCAATACATGTCGGACATGCTTTTAAGTTATGTACCCAGTAGGTCCCTCAGGTTCTCTGGCACTGGCCTTTTAACTATCCCAAAGCCTAGGACCAAGAGGCATGGAGAAGCAGCCTTTAGTTATTATGCTCCCAGCCTCTGGAATAGCCTGCCAGAGAACCTGAAGGGTCCCGGGAACTGTGGACATATTTCAAATAGATCTTTTTAGTTTTGATTTTCCTTGGGGTGCTTGTTAGTCATTCAGTTTGTGTCATTCTTTAGTTTAAAAAAATCTTATGTCTGTTGTGTGGTAAATATTTCAGCTTTTATTTTCATTGTTTTTTTTGTTTGTTTTTTTACCCCCGTAAAGCACATGCATTCCATGTCTGAAATGGGCTGTATCAATAAAGCTTTATTTGTTTTGATCACTTATCTTGAAAAAACTCATACTAAAAATGTGGAAATCAATGAATCCACCGTCATTAACACAATGGAAAAATCAAATGATTTATTATTTATATATTGAAATAGCATGGGCGACCGAGATAAATTGTGCCAATTTGTTTAGGGCCAAGTGGCAACCAATAATGCAGGCACTAGAGATGGGGGTGTGGTTATGTGGGTCTGGGCAAATGAGATATAGTCATTGTTTGTTTGTCTGTAAGTTGTTTTTCGTATGTGTATTTGGAGTAAAAAAATATATATATATATATTTTTTAAATTAAGGAAAAGCAAGCTTGTCCAATTGTACAAAATTACCAGGACCCAACATATTGCACAACAAGACGATTATGGTTTCATATTCCCCAGTTGCTTAGTGCCCAAGGGGAAGTTTTGTTGGGTGTCCTCTATTGGCCTTGGACCTGGAAGAACAAATAATGAACATGATTTTCCTGGACCAATGAAAAATTGGGGGAATTTTATCACTGGAAGAGGATTGCGAAGGTAAACGATTAATGTGGAAAAACACTGACATAAAATAACACTCATCCAGGTGGGAAATGGGACTCAAATGCAGTTTAAATTAATATTGACTCATACATAGTAGATGAAAGGGGTCATCAAAGCTCAATGTTTTGCCCCCTCAGGGTCCTGTACTTTCCAAGGGAAATGAAATGCGAGAAGATTGAGGATTACCCACCAAAGGCTACATGTTACATCATCTCACAACTCCGCCTTTACACATCATCAGGGAGTAAGTATTGCCAGTCCCCTAGTTCCCTGAACTCGACCCAGTAGTGGGAAGTGTGAGGGAAATTGAGAGCCCATTTTGTGCCAAGCTCTGTGCCTCATTAGGAGGTAGTGACAGAGACTCCAGGGTCCAGGACACTTCACCGAGGGACGGGGGGGGGGAAGTGCCGGCGGATATCATTAGGGCTGAGCATGCTCACGGCACCTCTTCATCCTCAGTGGCACCTGCAGGCTGGATGCCCCCAGGTTCCCGTTCCCCACTGTGCTTTGATTTGGCCTGTTCCACTAGCTATTGAAGGTGGGGGGAGGAGAGAGGTGTTGTTGGTAAGGGGAATTATTGTTTCTGGCATAGTCCAGCACATTAACAGTGGCGCGGGATACATTCACACACACACACACACATACACGCTCTCAGAATCACATGAACATACAAACACAGCCTCTGGGAAGAAAGAAAGCTTTTACCGTGCTGCTCTCTTTTTTTTCTTCTCCCTCCTTGTCATTGACATAATTGACTCTCCCTGACACTCAAACGCAGCGGTAGGCTAATAACACTGACTCTCCCCTTGATGTCGAAAGGTGGCAGGCAGGACGCAGCTGCGAGAGACAATGGGAAAGTCGCCGGGCTTTACCGTTACATCCGTCAATCGTTCGGCTTTCAGAACGCCCCCTGAAACGGGAGGCTGACCAGAAAAACCTTTCCCGCTGCCGCGGACGTTGAAAAAGGGCCACGCTCTGTCGGAATCCATCAGTGTGGAATCCATCAAGTCAGTCTAGGGTTTCCTATCAGAAAAGTTACTTGTAATTCCCCAGGCACAGGGAAGCCTGTCAGTGATAAAGAGAGAGCGAGAAGAGAGAGAGAGGCTCGACACAGTCAGTACTGATTCATTAGGAGCAATGTTGTGGTTCCTCTGAAGTGCTCACACACGCCCTGAGCAGAGGAGATAAACACGAGAAGTGGTTTAAAGTGAGCTCAACCAGGTGAAGGGTGTGTGTGTGTGTGTGTGTGTGTGTGTGGATTGGTGCAAATTTGATCTAGATCCTGCTGTAATAACTGATGGTGGAAAGAGGCTTAACCCTTGGCTGCTGAAGTGGGTCATTTGACACACACCACCTGGAGTGATGATTGGACTGAAACTGAGACTAGCAGCCATGGATAGGATAGATATTTCTCTACCTACATGTACATATTACCTCAATTACCTCGACTAACCTCTGTACCGGTCCCCCCTGTATATAGCCAAGCTACTGTTATTTTATTGTTGCTCTTTAATTGTTATTTTCCCCCAAAAATGTAAATGTTGTATTTATGTTTTACTTCAGTTTATTTTAGTAAATACTTTTTTAAAACGTATTTTTCTTAAAAATGTATTGTTGGTTAAAGGCTTGTTTCAACGGTAATACCTGTCGTATTCAGCGCATGTGACAAATTATATTTGATTTGAGATATTGTTCAACTCATTTCAATCAATTCCAATTGTATTTGTCACATGCGCTGAATAGAACAGGTGAAATGCTTACTTTACAAGCCCTTAACCAACAATGTAGTTCAAGAAATAGAGTTAAGAGAATATTCACTAAATAAACTGAAGTAAAAAATAAAATAACCCAAAAGCCTTATACTGGAGAGAGGGAGGCAGATGGAGAAGAGAAAGAGAGAGAGATTTTGTAAGTGTAATGTTTACTGTCCATTTTTGATTGTTTATTTCACTTGTTTAATGTCTATTTCACTTCCTTTGGCAATATAAACATATGTTTCCCGTACCGATGAAGCCTTTTGAATTGAATTGATATGGAGAGAGAAAGGGAGGGGAAAGAGAGAGAGCGGGAACATGAGAGAAAGTCCCCACATTTCAATACTAAAAAAAGAACAGTGATCTGGGAGAATTGACTGAGTACAACAAGAAAGAGAAAGCAAAAACACTTCCACCATAATTTGCAAATAAATTCATTAAAAATCCTACAATGTGATTTTCTGAAATTTTTTCTCATTTTGTCTGTCATAGTTGAAGTGCACCTATGATGAAAATTACAGGCCTCTCTCATCTTTTTAAGTGGGAGAACTTGCACAATTGGTGGCTGACTAAATACTTTTTTGCCCCACTGTATATATATATATAAACTTTCACTCTCCACTGTGGCCAGAGCACCCCTGTGTTCTAATGTTTAGTTTGACACGCCAAAGGGGATGAGCAGCTTAGTGTCCAACATGTTTAAATCATAGGACAGCCTGTGTGTTCAACACGCCTGAAAGAGGGGATGCAGAGAGAAGAGAGAGAGAGAGAGAGAGAGAGAGCAGAGATACAAAAGAGGTTGGAGGGGGAAAAGAGGTACGGTAACAAGAGAACAAGGGTTCAATAGACCAAAGGGAAGAGATGGGAGGAGAGGGAGACAGATTAAAAAGATTGTGTCCATCTTTCTATCTCGGCCCTGACTCAGAGATGTGTAGAGGGACAGCAGAAGCGATGGATATAATTGGATTGCTTGGAGAGAGAGAGAAAGAGAGACAGGAAAAGAGACAGAGAGAGATAGTGAGAGAGAGAAAACCGGGCAGATTTAATCTAAACAGCCTAACACGCTGAGTGTCTCCTGCATGTCTTGTGGGCCCTAGTGATTTACTGTCATCTCTCACTCCTCCTCCTTTCCGCTGCATGGCCCAGGGTAAGTGAGTTTTAGTATTGGCACCAGCGCGCTGCTCCACGGCGCTGCTTTCACCACCGGCATTTGTGTGTGAAGCTGCTCTCGTGTGTGTGTGTGTGTGAGCAGATTTGTTCTCAGTCATTTCCATTCATCCAGGACCCAGAGGAAGTACGGAGGCTGGAGCGTGATAACCAGGAGAGATTGTCTACATGCTATAGTATTGTTTAACCACAGTACCACTGATACATCATCTATCTTCAGGATCTGTGTATTCACTCTTTATTCAAGCACTGAAGAAAGGTATTCAGTCCCTGTCTGCTGTATTAGTCTACACATAACACAATACAGTGTGTAAAGAAAATGTGGTATATGTAAAAAAAAACTATATGCAGTGAGGTATGCTCAGTAATGTACACTACAGTATACAGGTTAATAGATTTATTAAGATATTTATCATATTTCATTGATATCCATGATTAGGCACCCTATATGTAGATTGTGGGGGGCTGAAGACCTGGTCTGCATGCCTGTTTGATACAAAAATAACACCAGAAAGTAAAAAAAACTAAACATGCTGTCAAACTGGCCAAAAATCATACATTCGTTTTTCTCAATCGATTTCAAGCATTTTTTGGAACAATGTTGTCAATTTTCAAAACAGTGTTCACCAGACACAGAACTCCGTGGACTTTTGGAAAAGAGTCAAATGCCTTTTCAAAAATGTAGTTGCCTTCTCAAAACATAAAATACATTCATCAAAATGATATTATAGCCTACCATCAACATTGCTAATAGATTCATCAAAAGAACACCACCACCCACAGAAAGATGAACGCAACCAAACTTCTCTTTTGAGTCCGAGCAGACAAAACAGGAAGTTAGTCTGGCTTTTACAAATCCCAGTAGATCAATACATTTGATTTACAGTCACAAAATCATGATGATCAAAAGTAGAAGTACAGCTATCCAAAAGGTGCAGAGTTATGGGCAATTCCTGTCCTTTTATGCATATTTCACCAAAACAATGTCATACTCATCAAATAATCCTGATTTAAAAAAGCACTTGTGTGCACACGATTCATTCATCAGTATCATCACAATCCAATTCCATGTACTCAATACAAAGGCTGGTTTGTTCATTGTTCTGTAGACTTTCCATTGGTTCACAGAAAAACCATACGCAATAGAAATATGGTAAGGTGGAGGAACACAACTGATATGAATAGGCCGCATGATTACTTAATTATGTGCATCTCTGAATGTCTGCAATATTGTCAAAAATAATGTCATAACAACTAGACAGCCCCAACAGTCATCTAGACCTTTCCATATATTTTAGGGCTACATAATATGACACTGAAAGGGGTGATTTAGAATTGTGTGCAGTATACGGATTGCCGGAAACAGTGAACACAATCGCACAAAGTTCTCTCCTGATTTAAGCTTTTCGTTGCTATGCCACCAGCGCGTTGTTTTGAAAGCGTCTTCATTCTATTTTCCCCAAATGTACAGTTCCGTATTCATCAATTATGCCTAAGTACAATATCTTTTGTCCAGTTTTTCAGAAGTACTGATTAAGCTGTTCCTATTAGTTGTATTAAATGATTCTCTGTTCTCTAATTACGGACGTTGCTTTTGTTTACATTGTGAACGTAAAATAACCCGTGGTGTAGTCAAAGCCATATGCAACCAAAAGCAACTTTATTTCTCATTATTTCAATTCACAAGATAGAATGAACTCGCGCATCAGCCATCAACAATTTCACCATGGCGATTCTTGAGCTTGGGCGCTGCTGCCATTGGACGTGATGCAACACTGACAGTGAAGCAGCTTTCTTCGATTTCAAAGGAAGCCTTTTCTCATCAGCTGATGGCAACGCCAGACGCCCGATGGCTATAGTGTAGCAGGGCCGTAATTGTGTTATATTATGTGAACAGAACACGTAATGTCACTGATGACATTTGAATTAAGCGTTTTGCAAATGGTGATCTAAGATATGACCAGAAGTTCTGTAAATGTATTTGAGCATTTCATCATTGCGGTTTTCTGCAATAGATGTTCCAACACAGACACAAAAACTGCTTGTATGCGATTGAAAAAAACTGTAAAGGGATAGGTTGTAGTCTTTGCCCTAAACTAGTTAGAGGTAGTTTCACGAGCCAATGCTAACTTCCTTTATAGTGGACTCGGAAACATAATCCCAAACTATCCCTTTAACAGTTGTATTAGTTTAAGTGTGTTAATGTGTATGTGTCCAATGTGTGTTTGTGTTTGCGCGTGCATAATATAGGCATATGTATTTATATACACCTGTGAATGTAATGTCTGACTGTGTAGTCACATAATTCCTTGTAAGTCTGCTTCCATTTGCATGTATGTGTGGGTGATGTACTAAGGTTTGTCTTGTGCAATAAGAAAGTAAGGTTTTCTCTTGGGTAACAGTGCACTAGTAAAGTGCCAATGAATAAATTCCAAAAGTGTAAAAAATACATCAGGGGATTGTGGAAATAGCCAGTTCAGGCAAGTCCTCGGGCACCTTGGCAGAGCTGGCATGGTCATGTGCATTAGGCACCAAACGGGGGGAAAATGGGTTCAAACATGAGACTACTTGGACTTGTCCAATAAGAAACGCTCGGTCTGGTTTTCCGTCGCAAAACTTTTGGTTCCGGTGTGCCCTTATGAACAGGACCCAGGTTCGAAATGCCCTGAAAGTCACATGGTGAGTTACCATATACAAAGTCATAATACTTCCTTTACTAAATAACTCATTTACAGCCCAGTTATAGTTGGAAGGAAGGAGCAGCCCATGTTACAGTTCCAGGAGTTTTCTTTTCTTTATCCAAACACCGCCTTGGGTTAATACTGTAGACTACTTCTCCCAGTTCGACTATCGACATCCAGATGATGTGAAGAGAAGGTGCCAGGTCCCCCAACTGGCAGCAGGCAGGGCAGGCAGCCCCCACTAGCCAAGAGAGATACTGACACCAGATCTCCACCGAAGCATGAAATAGCCACTTGTGTTTAGCTAAGAACTACTTCATCCCATGTGACTAAGTATCAGCATTCCTTACCTCTCCAATGTCAGGGATGGGCTATTCCAGGCCTGTAGGTCTACAGAGTCCTGAAGGTTTAATCAATACTATTAAATTTGCTACTAATGGGCCAACCACCAACTACACAGCATAAGCCAAGCTTCAATCCAAACAATGGACACTCGTAACACAAGACCCAATGTTGCAATTAAATTCAGCTAAACCAATGGCTTTCTCCAGGGTTGGAATTCCCCTACTTCCATTTCTTGACAGCCATTTATTTTTGGGGGATACCCATTTATTCCTATTCACAGAGAGGAAGTTGTTGTGATGGTGACAATAGGTCATGCTACAGTGGTAGTGATACATGGGTAATAGGAATCACTCCAGCATACTGGCTACAGGGTTTGAAAACACACATAGTGGACGATGGCCCAAGCAATTGACGGGATTGTTGGCATGACAGTTCCATGTGCTTCTAAGTACAGTAAAAGGCCTTTATATTAACAGTGAATGGCCATTTCACATTAACAGTTACAGCAAAGAGTTAGTTTGTCATAAAACAATTGGATGGTTTGTTTTTTTGCACACGGTACATGTTTTTTTGCACACAGTACATGTTTTTTTGCACATGGTACATGTTTTTTTTGCACACGGTACATGTTTTTTTTGCACCTGGTACATGTTTTTTGCACATGGTACATGTTTTTTTGCACATGGTACATGTTTTTTTGCACATTTTCCTTTCTACGCTATTTTCAATACAGCTCATATTTAAAATGGAGAGGGGGGGGAGTCTTCAGTGTGATCTTTTTCTTCTTTATGTTCTCTTCATCAGTAGAGAAGCACTTGCCTGGTTCTCTCTCAACCACATCTCTCAACCCACCAATTGTCCCATGTAGGTTTTCAGTCGTTTACTTTTCACCTGGTTCTCTCTCTTCATGCCACACCTGGATGTATTCGCAGTGAAGTTCTCTCACATGGAAGGGTTCGCTGAGGGAGCGACCCACAAAGTGAGGGAGGGAGAGAGTGGAGCAGGGCAGAGGACACAGATAGGACAACCGAGACAATATTTTCACCAGGCAAGCCCAGACACTGACAATGCACAGAATCAATGCAGACAATAGTCGGAAAAAGAGGGAGAGAGAGTGAAGGAGAAAGGGAACATATAGAAGTGCAAAATGTGTCACCCTCTCGCTGCGCCGACATAGTCAGTGAGGACAGAGCGCGAGAGAGACCGAGAGAAAGAAGACGGAGGGTAAAGAGCGAAAGGCTGGTGTACCCAATATGTCTATAAAGTCACCATTAGAACAGAATGTTACACACCGGCTCAGTGGTGTATCCTGGGGGTTGTATTCACATAGGACGGCCATGGAGGAATTATCATAGAAGTTTTTTTCAATTTGATGCCATTTTTGACATGTGTGTTTTATCGTTGCTCTCCGCAGTCTTTGTGGTTGGATCGTCGGTTGAGGGTTGATAAGTTGTCCAGCTCTTGATGCTTGTTCTCAGAATGTCCTGGGCTAGTGGTGCTTCAGAAAGGGGTAGGAGAGTTGGGGTGGCGTAGGGACAAATGTAGTGGGAATGCTTTGTTAAAGGCAAGAAAGTGATAGAATGTCTATGATAAGTCACTGGACAAGCCAATGAATTTACTTGTGTGAAGGTTTGAGGTTTTGGGACTAAGCATGGGGTTAAGCTTGGAGTTAGGATTAAGGTTGGGGTCAGGACAGCTCTGATTGGTGGTGGGAGGGGGTCAGATGTAGGAGGTCCGAGGGAGACTGGGTCCTTTTGGCAGCTGGCGTCCTGGAACGCCCGGGCTACGGAGAACACTCCAGAGAGGCTGCAGACAAGGAGAGAGAGAGGGGGGGGGACAAAGAGAGGGGGGGGGGATAGAGAGAAAGGAGAGAGAACAAAGGTGGAAGTGAGAAATGGATAAACAGAAAGAATGATGATTAGGATTTTTTTTTTAATGAAATAAGGAGCAAAAAAGAAGGGGGAGCCAAATGAACAGAGTAAAATGATGTACATGAGGAGGAGAGTGGAGATCAAACAGAAAAAGGAGTGTGATAAGCACGGGGCACAGGGAGGCATAAAAATGGATCAGGGGAAAGGGAATTAACAAAAGAGGAGAGAGAAGGAGACGAGCGACAGAGAGGATAAAGGAGAAAGGGAAGAGTAAAAAGAGTGGAGACATAATTATAAAAAGGGCAGAAGCAGCAGGTGATCAATACTGTGGCGCAGCATTGCACTCCAAGGAACACAAATAGGTGGAAAGCTGGTCTGTGTCTATATATATGTGTGTGTGTGTGTGTGTGTGTGAGAGAGAAAAAGCACACGCACAAGAACGAGTCAGGCGGATCAGGGGAGACAATTGACATTTAAAGCTCGGCGACGACAGTGACACAGCACGGGTGACACATGCCAATGCCTCTTTGATGAGTCTGAACTCGTCTCTGAAAGAGTGTCACACTGTGAATACACCATTTTCAGATGGAAATGAAAAGCAAGAGCCGACGCTGTATTTACCA
Organism: Oncorhynchus nerka; assembly: GCF_034236695.1. Classification (NCBI taxonomy): domain Eukaryota; kingdom Metazoa; phylum Chordata; class Actinopteri; order Salmoniformes; family Salmonidae; genus Oncorhynchus; species Oncorhynchus nerka. Next base: position 59,588,784 of record NC_088399.1, read on the forward strand.
TATAGGCTATGTGGCTGTGCATCAAACAACATACCTCAACATAAAGTTGGGGGCGTTAATGTAAATAGTCCGGGTAAACATTTGATTAGTTTAGCTGTTCAGCGGCCTTATGGCTTGGGGGGTAGAAGCTGTTAAGGAGCCTTTTGGTCTTGGACTTGGCGCTCCGGTAATGCATCCATCCATATGATCATTGACAAACACATCAGTCCATGTCTCCAGTAACTGTCTGTATACAAGCACGTGTCAGACCACACACACACAGATACAAAAAGGAGGTCGAGGGCTGTGTGTGTGTGAGGAAGAGAGAGAGAGTGACAGTGGTAGTGATAGTCTGAAATTCATTACCGTCATGGATACCCTGGACGAGCAGACAGCCTGCCATAGTCTCTCTCCTAATACACGCCACACTTTATAGTGCAGAAAATAGTCAAGGTTGCTCCCCCTCTTTCTCCGTTATGCATATACCACACACGTCAAGGTTTTTTCATACATGCACAACCACATATATACACGCACAAACACAGAGATTGAAAAACAGCTTCTATCTCAAGACCATCAGACTGTTAAATAGCCATCACTAGCATATAAGAGGCTGCTGCCTATATACATAGACTGGACACTTTAATAAATGGAACACTAGTCACTTTAACAATGTTACGTATCTTGCACTACTCATCTCATATGTATATACTGTATTCTATTATTCTACTGTATCTTAGTCTATGCCGCTCTGACATTGCTTGTCAATGTATTTATATATTCTTAATTCCATTCCTTTACTTAGAAGTGTATGTATTGGGTAAATGTTGTGAAATTGATAGATATGACTGCACTGTCAGAGCTAGAAACACAAGCACTTCGCTACACCCGCAATAACGCGTGTATGTGACCAATAAATGTGATTTTATTTGACACAGCCCCCACCCCACCCCAACCCATCCCTCCACACACACATTCTTCTCTATAATATACGTACCCACGTTATAAAGGTGGTAGTAGAGAATCGAGGACAGGCCTCAAGGTTCAAGTCAATGACAAATATTGTATTTTCAATTGATGTCAATGTCAAGAATTCCCTTTTTCTTTGCCTGGAGCAGAAATCAACAGAACAAACACATACTGCACACACAAACTGAATGCTACGACTGGTTGCCCTGTTCCCGTTGTTATATACACCTTTCGTATTATAAATCTGTCAGCTATTATCTTGTTCTCAACTCTTGCCTTCTTGGCCAGGACTCACTTGAAAAAGAGCCGTCAATCTCAAAGTGACTTCCCCGGTAAAATTAATTAAGGATGATAATCAAATAAAAGAAATCTATAAAATAAAATAAATCCCTGATTCACAGGCAATATAAAATAGTTATTTAAAAAAAAATTTAGAGCCCCGCACATCATTGAAAAAATAACCTTCAAACTGCCTTAGTTAAGAGCTATAATATTAAATGGTGAATAAAAGCGAGTACAATTCTACCGTGCCTTTTAAGAGCCCAGTGAACTCAGATTGACTCAATTCTATTCTTTTCTCGGATTACTACACTCTACCAACCAAAATTAAACATGACAGGGGATGAACACAGCCATGTGAGCGTCTGTGTAGCCTAGTTTGTGTGCGCTCGCGACTTGTATTTGTGTACGAGTGTGTCAGTGTGCCAGTGCAGTGTGTGCGCATGGGTGAGTGTGTCGCCTATGTTTTGTGAGTGAACGTGTGTATGCGGCTATGCCTGTGTGCGATTAGTGTGTGTGTGTGAGACACAAAAAAAGAGCAATGCACCACGCCCAGTTATTAAACTAACCAATTACATGGCCCGCTCCTGCTGTTCACCGCCCAAATAAAGGTTGAAGGTGTTGATTATTAATGTAGCGTTTTGCACTGTAATTTACACATACAGTAGAACCCAACGACAGAGGGTATATTGGCCTTCTCTCCCTCTAGTCGCTTCAGTCACTCTTCTCTCAGTCCCTCTCTAGCCGGTGGTGGCTCCCTTGCCACTGGGATAAATTATTAATGTGATTCACCCAGTATTAAGATACGAGCAGCAGCCTCTGAAACAGGTACTCACAGGTCGGAATTCTCGAAAGCTCTGAATGAAGAGAGGAGGTGGGGGCTTAATCTGTTTTCTCCGGCTCTCCATTTATCTATCTCTATGCATTAATAAATCAGGCCTCATCTCTCATTGTTTAATCAGAGCACACCTCTGAGTGTCTGCATCTACCTTTGTATCTCTCTCTCTCTCTCTCTCGCTCCCTCTTTGTGTCTGTCGCTCTCTCTCTCCTCACCTCTGTTCTGCCTCTGTGGTACTCGGTGTGAGAAAGTGTACGCCTGGAGAGTCACACAGTACCCAGCTAATCGTCAAGCCAGCTTTGAAGTGCCTGATCTGGGCTATAGTCAAGCCTTTCTTGAGGGGTACTAAACGGGACGGGGGTTTGTGATTGGAGCATTTCGAGTTTTTGGGGGTGTGGTAGTCACAAAATTTTGGTCAGCTGGTGATTGTCAAGCAATACGGTAATTGACTGTAAACACATTTAGCATCTCCTGGTGATTGTCAAGCAATACGGTAATTGACTGTAAACACATTTATCATCTCCTGGTGATTGTCAAGCAATACGGTAATTGACTGTAAACACATTTAGCATCTCCTGGCTTCCACACAGTCTAAAAGCCACCGACACAGACCTTTGGAACATCTACATTTGAAAAAGTCTCAAATCCATGTAATATAGCCTACACCTTTACAAGAAATCCATTATTTTAGACAGGTCTAAAGAAACATTATATGAAGAAAATGTAGTCCAATTTCATTTCAGAATCACATACTCTGAGTTGTCCTTATCAGGGGTGTAACGTACTTAAGTAAAAATACTTTAAAGTACTACTTAGGTTGTTTTTGGGGGTATCTGTACTTTACTATTTGTATTTTGGGCAACTTTTACTTCCCTAAATTCCAAAAGAAAAATAATGTACTTTTTACTCCCAACATTTTCCATGACATCCAAACGTACATTTTAAATGCTTAACAGGACAGGAAAATTGTCCAATTCACACACTTATCAAGAGAACATCCCTGGTCATCCCTACTGTCTCTGATCTGGCGGACTAACTAGACACAAATCTTTTGTAAATTATGTCTGAGTGTTGGGGTGTGCCCCTGGCTATCCGTACATTTTAAAAACAAGAAAATGGTGCAGTCTGTTTTGCTTAATATAAGTAATTTGAAATGATTAATACTTTTACTTTGATACTTAAGTATATTTAGAACCAAAAACTTTTAGACTTTTACTCAAGTAGTATTTTACTGGGTGACTTCCACTTTTACTTGAGTAACTTTCTATTAAAAGGTATCTATACTTTTACTCAAGTATGACATTTGGGTAACTTTTTCCACCACCGGTCCTGGCCATGCCAAATAGCTGTGGGCTACACTAGTTCATTCAGCAGAGAAGATTTTCTTGGAATTCTGTGGCATTTTATATTTTATAGGATAAGAATTGAACAAGCGGAATAAAATAGAAAGGATATTTTCTACAAACGATTTGAGGGAGTGCGCACATGCGGCTATTCTGCGTTGAGCGGTTAACTAAGAAAATAGGTACTCCTGTATGCTTAATTTAGAGTTATTTATGTAACTTTCGTTTTTCTACAAATGTTGGGCTATGTTTTGATTTTTAATACATTGTAAGGCTGCATAATGTGACTATTGACTTGAAGAAAAAAAAATACAATATTCAATGATTACATTTCTCTAAAACAGGTTATAGGCTACATGTGCACCACCAAGTCAGAACAGTAGGTGAAATCAAGAGGGGAAAATGTTGGATGACCGTTCAAAACGTTTCCCCCAGAGTTCCCAGTTGTCTTGAACTCACTGAAGTCAGATTTCCCAGTTACGAGTTAAGTTGAGTACAAATCATGCTTCATTGACAGCATGGCCAATGTTGAATGTTTATCCTTTTAAACTTGGAAAAGAGACCATTAAACCCAGACTTGGGACCACACAGTCACTCCACTGAATAACAGGCTAGTGATTGCTTTGCAATGCTTGCAGTTAGCCACTGTCACTGATTCCTTCCAAACCACTCATTGAATTTGCAATTTCAAACTTGTGTAATGTTTATGTCCATGAGCACCGATATGTTTTATCTATAATTTCTCAACCTTATTTCTCTTCATATGACAAGGATAAAAAAAAAGATTTGCCAGTATATTGTTGACTTGATTCATGATGATGAATGCTAGCTAAGATTTTGAAAGGATGATGTTGACATGATCAGTTTAATCAAAGCTACTGTATATATAATGTGATTTGACATTTTATTTGTGGCCAATTACCTTGAGCCTTCTTGGACGGGCACTTCTAATGTAACTCTATGGCAGCACCCAGGGGGCTTGAATTTTCGAGCTCTACCCTTAGACTTGGAGGTGTCCCCATGAGTGACAGAACACTGAGCCAGTCACGGCGCAACTAGAGAACATTACCAACCCCTACTCTCCATATTTTCCGCTGGGTTGCCCCACCACCACAGAAAGCACTGAGCTAGGCTGAAACACCTGCATTTTGGAGCTGCCTTACTCAAAGGAAGCAAAAATTAGACCATGTTTTGTTTGCGGCTTTATTAACTCAATGGGGGTTTTTTTGTGTGTTTTTTTGTACATTTGGTGAAGGATCGGTGATGATCTAGGGGTGCTTTAGCAAGGCTGGAATCGGGCAGATTTGTCTCTATGAATTTATTTTCTTTACATTAGGTCTGACATGTTGCCCACCATGAGCTCATGGGCTCTCATGAAGTGTTTGATTAGTTTTTCAATTACATTTGCATTGATGTCAGAGTGATTAGAGGGACAATAGAGTGCTGAGTACCAGGCAGTTAGCAAGTTTGGTAGGCTACTAATGAACATCAGCAGTATCAGAGCTTGGAGAAGCCTAATTAACGTGACTAAACAGTCACATATAATATGACTCTTGACCGCCGGTGTGGCGATAATATGCTCACCGCAACAGCCCTAGGTGTGGTCTCATTTGTGATTGGATGGTCTCCATTTTTGTGTGTGTGTGTGAGATCTGGTGTTTGACTGGCTCTTTTTCCTCTGTTTCGGGTTTTATGCCATCTCAGAAGGGCTGTTGTTTTGGTGACGGACATTACGTTTACTTGGTCTATGAGACCTTCACACTTGGAAGATAGTCTAACCAGGCCTGAAACGGAATGCCCTTCGTCTGATGTGCTTTAAGCAAGCAAATGATCAGTGAATGTATTTCTACTATCTGGTTGGTCTACATACTCATTACTGCAGCAGCATTTGCTCACGCACGCACACGAAGGAGGATATTGTTTAGATACTTATAGCTCACAGAGAGGGTTTTAGCAAAGCCTTGTTCCACAGTGTGCCTTCAAAATAGGTCATCCTGTTCTCGGGCTGTTCGTGAGTTCCCTTTTCCCCTGCCCCGATATCACAACATAAACAAAGACTGGTGTTTTTTCCCTCTACGAAACAGAAAAACTCTTGCTCATCAGCATAACCAAGTGAGGTTAAGTAAATAAGTCTTATTTGATTTATGCGGAGGGAGTCGTTCGGTCTTTGTTATGACATGTCACACAGATTTTTGTTTGTCGCATTTCTTCCTGCAACTGCAAACCCCCCACTAGTACTCAAACTGTCAATGTTTTATGCGGAGGGAGTCGTTTGGTCTTTGTTATGACATGTCACACAGGTTTTTGTTTGTCACAGTTCTTCCTGCAACTGCAAACCCCCCACTAGTACTCAAACTGTCAATGTTTGTAATTGGGATTAGGAGAAAGATTTTGTTTTGGGGAATCTGGGACTGACTGGGCGTTTGGGGCGAGGGGAGGGTGTGTGCATGGCAGCAAAGTGGGATATAAACATACAGGTAACCGACAAAATAATGGAAACACGAGGCAAACAAGATATATTTTTTTATTGAATATTACCTACATATTAAACACATTTTGGCCAAGGGATCCGTGGACTAAGTTGATAGCCTGGGGTCCGCCAAAAATTATTGAATTGTGCACTGATCAAGCATCTCACAGGCAAAGCCCACATGCCTGTCTTGTATTGTGCTTGTGATTGGTTTATTCAAATAACTCATTTGACAAAGTCATGTCAATCAAATCAACGGATGCATTTCATTCATGCAAGGTCAATGTTATCTCGCTCCTTTTCATTTCTCCGGGCCTGGCTAGCAATCCTGGAAAAAGGTGCCGGGTCAAACAACAGGTGAGGAAATATTCGAAATGTTGGATAAATTCATGACCGAAGAATGATTAAGCTGGGAAATACGTGCGGCTGTATGCACAAATGATACGGTGGCGGCAATGACCAGTGGCAAGAGTCGGGTAGTCGCAAGAATAAAGGCTGTCAACCCCAAGATAGTGGGCGCCCACTGCATGTTACACACGACAAGCAATTGCATCCAAAGCCATGGAACAAGACTTCTGTGCTTAATAAGGTTGTGACGGGAGTTAATTTTGTGAAATCAAGGCCACCGTAGTCACACGTCTGTTGGCACATCATTGCAAAGAAATGGACGTGGAACATGACACTGGTTTCACTCCGAGCTGCGGTGGCTCTCCTGCAGAAAAGGGTTACAGCAGGTGTTTGACCTACGCACACAGATGTGCAAGTTTCTGAAAGAGGACAAACTTGCATTTTTTTCTCCAATTTAGAATGGATTGCTAAACATGCCTACCTCGCTGATTTTTAACAGATTTAACTTATCCATGCAAGGGGATTATGCCTCTATTCTGGAGGTGCGAGGCAAGATCAATGCTTTCAGGACGAAAATTGAAATTTGGCTAACAAGGCTACAGAACGGGATTACTGACATGTTTTTGGACACAAACATTCCATCAGTGAACATAGTGAGAGACAATCATCACACTTCATGGAGTGAGTATATAAATTCATACTTCACGGAGAAACACAAATGATTGGGACTGGGTCCGTGATCCGTTTGCCCTCGCCATGACATCTAAGAGCGGACATTGTGGAATGGCTGAAGAGGAGTTGGAGTTATCCTGTAATAGGACACTGAAGATCAAAATCCAGCAAATGTCTCGTGGATTTCTGGCCTACTGTGAAAAAGAGTATCCTGAACTTACCACTTGAGGCCATGACGATTTTGCTGCCCTTTCCTGCATCTTTCTCTACATTGACAGCAATGAAGAAAGTACAGGGTTTGGTTGCAGGTGGAAAATGAAATTTGTCTGTCATCCATCCCACCAAGAATAAACAAGCCCTCAACTAGAGGCAGCCACACCCATCACATTTACGTAGGACACTAATAGTTACTGAAGAATACGATGCCAATACTGATATGCGGTTTGTAGGTATGTGCATCTTTCCCTTTCAAGATGATTTGATACTCATCTAGATACATGTGCACGGACACAATACAGGAACGATACGTTTTGGATGGAAACGATTCGGTGCGATTAGAGAATGAATCGATGAGATTCGGTTCGATACACTTACAGTTGTTGCATAAACACATTCATTTTCCATTCTAAATTCAAATCTGCTGCCGATGGAGCTCATGAGCTGGGCCTCTCTGAGATGGATTTGTCTGAGCTGACGTTTGTGTTTGTGTGTGTAAATGATGTGCACTACATGACCAAAAGTATGTGGACACCTGCTTGTCGAACATCTCATTCCAAAATCATGGGCATTAATATAGACTTGGTCCCCCCTTTGCTGCTATAACAGCCTCCACTCTTCTGGGAATGCTTTCCACTAGATGTTGGAACATTGCTGCGAGGATTTGCTTCCATTCAGCCATAAGAACATTAGTGAGGCCGGGCACGGATGCTGGGCGATTACATCTGGTTCGCAGTCAGTGTTCCAATTCATCCCAAAGGTGTTCAATAGGGTTGAGAACGGCACTCTGTGCAGGCCAGTCAACTTCTTCCACACCATTTCAGTATGGGGATCACTTTGTGTATGAGGGCATTGTCATGCTGAAACAGGAAAGGGCCTTCCCCAAACTGTTGCCACAAAGTTGGAAGCACAGAATTGTAGCATTAAGATGTACCCTCACTGGAACTAAGGGGCCTAGCCCGAACCATGAAAAATAGCCCCAGACCATTATTTCTCCTCCACCAAACTTTACAGTTGGCAATACGCATCGGGGCAGGTAGCGTTCTTCTGGCATCTGCCAAACCAACATTTGTCCGTCTGTTGTTGCTTGACCACGAGATACTTGCGTCCAATCTGCATGGTCAATGCAGCACATGCAACAATGTTGACAATGATGTTTCCGCTTTGCTTCTTAATATAAATCCACAAGCGTTCTATATTTACACTATTAGCTTGTTTTTCTTATATCTGCAAACTAGTTTGCCGCTAAATCGTGTTAGCTTCTAATGCTAACCGCTAGTTAGCTGGCTAGCTAGCTAATAAATGTACTAAGTCAGAGCAAATGTAGCTAGCTATACATTGATGGTGTAGGTCTAAATCAGCATGTTTGTGCAACAGTATCTTGCAAATCAAAGAGGAATAGGCAAAGCATGAATCTGTTGGATACACAAATAAACTTTTAATGTAGCCAAAGATGATAGGGTCCCCTAGGAAACACTGACCAACACTTTGGTTCCTACCCCGTCACAATAACTCCTCCCTGGCATTTTCATTCGTTATCATGTCAAACAACACTGTATTCAAAGTGCCCACTATTATTTATATTCTGACTATTGAATTATAATAATTATTTTATTCCAACAGTTCACCTAAGTTCCCTGTAAATCATCATAGTACGATGCCATGATGCCTCCATTTTCAAATGTCTTTACTACATGTTATGGTACTCAGCAGGGGACCTTACTTAACTCATTACCAGCACTATGTTCTCTTTAGTATGCAGAAAGATTACTCTTTGCCACATAACTTCTCTAGGGCTTTCACTTAGTGATGCAACACAAAAAAAAACAAAGAACGTGTGAGTGCAGAAATGTTGAAAGTACTGTAAATGTGCCATGAGCATTACTGTAGGCGGTCCAGAAATGTTTAATGATGGTGGTGATGGCGTCACGATCCTCCACTTTCAGGGAGGTTACAGTGTTATTGCGTTCATCTCAAGACCGTTTTCACATGGTTATTGTAGGTCCAGCATGGGTGAATGCAAAGATATGTTGTACCTCCAAAATTGGTTCCAGGTAAGGTAGTCTATTGGTTGTAGCTAGTAGTGTATTCACCATATCTCTAGCATTGGTTCCAGCTATAATACCAGTTGTAGCTCAAGCATTAGCCGTATTCGCATTAGCTGACTGCTAAACAAGGCTGCTAAATAGTTACCCGGACTACCTAAATAGTATTGTAATCGAGTAGTTTGTAGAGATTTTCGGTTTTGGGTTACCGAGATTAGGTGTACACTAGCTCTGGTAAACCTTGTTGCTACATCATCGCAGACATTGGAGTTTGCTGAATAATTAATTTACTTTGGGGCTCAGGTATTCTACTGCAGTTTTGGCACCACTCTTGGTTTCTTCTGCTAGTTAGGGGAGGAGAGAGTCAGTCGGGGGCTGCAGCCTTGCCCAGTCCCAGCACAGATTTCACCTGACACTGATAAATACCTGAGGAATGGGACACACTCGAGAGCTCCGCTACGGCGTCATTAACCTTGTAAAACCGAACCCCGAGCCCATGATTAACGGCAGCCCATTATGTGCTATTAAACACCATCACGGGAGCGTCCCGTAGCCCATACCAAAACACACAACTACAGCTGACGTAGGGGCTTACTTCGTGTAGCTAACTTTTCTAAGTGTGGCTATGTAACGAATCCCATAGGAGGAAAGCTGTTACATAAAGCCATAGGCCTCTAGTTCTTGCAGGAAGGCCAATATGCTTATGACATAATTGTATGGTAGTATATGGACCAAAATGCTCTATGCTCCTGCTCTGTGTCACGTTTGCAGTGTCTCTTACATGTTTCTCCTCCCCGTTTATTTAAAAGGCTGTTATTGTTTATTAAAATTGAATAGAACGCCGCGGAGTCCCCATAGAGTCTGGGCGATAAGCACAATACCCCAACACAGGAACAAAGTGTTTTTTTTTCTTTTACATATGAAAAGAAGGGTAAAGAAGAAAGAGGCGGAGAGAATGAAGCGGGGAATGAAACAGAAAGAGAGCGAAGGTGCAGGATGGGAGTCGAGAGAAAAGGAAGGCAGAGAGAGCGAGAGAGACGGGGGAGAGAAAAGGGAGGCAGAGTGTGCGAGAGACGGGGAGAGCGGGAAGGAACGAGAGAGAAGGGAGAAAGATGAAGAGTGCTATTCCCTGATGTGACTCTCGGTAGGCTATTCGCAGCTACTGCTCGGAGGATTAGTGCATTTACACTTCGGCTTAAAAATAGTCCCCGTGATAATTTATTGAGCTGGAGCGCGCCGTCCCGCATTGTGCTCCTAGAGCTCTTGCCCTGACTATGCACTGTTCCAGGCATGAGACCTTTTGCTCACTCCCTACAGAACCTCAATGTCATTTACAGTGGCAAGAAAAAAGTATGTGGACCCTTTGGAATTACCTGAACTTCTGCATAAATTGGTCATAACATTTGATCTGATCTTCATTTAAGTCACAACAATAGACATACAGTCTGCTTAAATGAATAACAATGATACGTTTTCATGTCTTTATTCAACACCGGGGAAACATTCCCAGTGCAGCGCGGGGAAAGTATGTGAACCTTTGGATCTAATAACTGGTTGACAGCAATAACCTCAACCAAATGTTTTTTTCAGGAGGAATTTTGGACCATTCCTCTTTACAAAAACTGTTTCAGTTCAGAAATATTCTTGGGATGTCTGGTGTGAACCGCTCTCTTGAGGTCATTCTACAGCCTCTCAATCGGGTTGAGGTCTCTGACTGGGCCACTCCAGAAGGCGTATTTTCTTCTGTTGAAGCCATTCTGTTGTTGATTTACTTGTGTGTTTTGGGTTGTTGTCTTGTTGCACCACCCAACTTCTATTGACTGACAGATAGGCTTACATACTACTGCAAAATATGTCATGATAAACTTGAGAATTCATTTTTCCGTTGATAACAAGCTGTCCAGGCCCTGAGGCAGCAAAGCAGCTCCAAACCATGATGCTCCCTTCACCATACTTTCTAGTTGGGATGAGGTTTTGATGTTAGTGTGCTGTGCCTTTTTTTTCTCCACATAGTGTTGCGTGTTCCTTCCTTCCAAACAACTCAACTTTAGTTTAATCTGTCCACAGAATATTTTGGAACATCCAGATGCTATTTTGCAAACTTCAGATGTGCAGCAATGTTTTTTTTGTCTTACTGTGGACTGATGAACATCAAGGCTTTTAGATATACTTTTGTAACCCTTTCCAGCTAAATTCAAGTCAACAATTCTTAATCTTAGGTCTTCTGAGATCTCTTTTGTTCGAGGCATGGTTCACATCAGGCAATGCTTATTGTGAATAGCAAACTCAAATGTTGTGAGTGTTTTTTATACGGCAGGGCAGCTCTAACCAACATCTCCAATCTCATCTCAATGATTGTACTCCAGGTTAGTTGACTCCTGACTCCAATTAGCTTTTGGAGAAGTCATTAGCCTAGGGGTTCACGTACTTTTTCCAAGCTACACTGTGAATGTTTAAATGATGTATTCAATATAGGCAAGAAAAATGTAATAATGTGTGTTTTTAGTTTAAAAACTTCTTCGGGATCGATGTCCCTTCCACGGGACAGTTGAGCTAACGTAGGGTAATGCAATTAGCATGAGGTTGTAAGTAACAAGAACAGGACATAGACATATCTGATATTGGCAGAGAGCTTAAATTCTTGTTAATCTAACTGCACTGTCCAATTTACAGTAGCTATTACAGTGAAAGAATGCCATGCTATTGTTTGAGGACAGTGCACAGTTTTGGGCATGCAAAGTTCTTAATAAACAAATTAGGCATAATTGGGCAGTCTTGATACACAATTTTGAACAGAAATACAATGGTTCATTTGATCAGTCTAAAACGTTGTACATACATTGCTGCCATCTAGTGGCCAAAATCCAAACTGCAGTTGGGCTGGAATAATACATGATGGACTTTCTCTTGCATTTCAAAGATGGTACAAAAAAAATCAAAAAAATGTTTTTTTCTTTCTTTGTATTATCTTTTACCAGATCTATTGTGTTATATTCTCCTACATTCCTTTCACATTTCCACAAAGTGTTTCCTTTAAAATGGTACCAAGAATATGCATATACTTGCTTCAGGGCCTGAGCTACAGGCAGTTAGATTTGCGTATGTCATTTTAGGTGAAAATTGAAAAAAAGGGGTGGATCCTTAAGAGGTTTTTAAGCAGACTGTGTTTGTCTGTTGTTGTGGTTTAGATTTAATTTTATGACCAATTTATGCAGGAATCCAGATAATTCCAAAGGTTTAGTTTGATCCAAGGAATGACAGAACAATGCAACGTGGTGAAATCAATCATGGCGTCTTGTGCTACATCAATTAGGTTTACCATGCACTGTAGCTTCAAATGCTACATTCATTGTCTTTTAAATCCAGGATATAGCTTTCACATGAAAAAACAGTGCTTTCTTTCCATTCACTGTCCTTTAAATGTCCATCAGACCGCCACGTATTCTTGGAGCATAGTCTTGAAAAGGCTCCTTGAATCCTTTAGCATCCACACCCAAACAAGGGCTCTTCGATGTCAACACAGAAGTCATTGGCAATTCAATTCAAAGTCAATATGATATGAGGGTCCTTCAAAACTCTACAGTATAAGACATGATCTTATATCGTCCAATTTTAGAAAGGGGGAAGTGTATCAATAGCTAAGGTTAAGGGGATCATCAGTCAGTGAGTCAGTCTTTCACAGCTGAAGTGAATTTCATTTTTTATAGAAATATGATGACTCGACAGAATGGACAGAAGTGATGGAGATCATTGAGAAAGACAAGGAAGTGAGTCCAGTAAGGAATCACAATGTTTGGGCCTCAGCAATTTTATGTCCAAAACAACCTTGAGCTGCGTGGTGTTTGTTTGAATAATGATGACCTCACACACTGCAGGGTTGAAAACTCCTCATATCCACGTGTTACTGTGGTAACGGGACCTTATTTCTCTCCTATTCTGCCAACTCAATGGCAGAATGTACTGAATGTTGTCTCTCGCTCGAGTGCAAAATTGGTTTCAACAAGGTCAAATGTCGAAGGAGAGAGAGAGTGAGGAAGGCAGCTGTGCAAGACAAGGCGGCAGTCTTGGCTCATGGGTTGTGTGAGGTATTGTGGAATGTTATTTTCTCTTTACACAGGTTATAACCTTTGTTTATACAGTTAGCTAGAATAAAAATAAATAAATAAAATGTATGTATATATATATACAGTGGGGCAAAAAAGTATTTAGTCAGCCACCAATTGTGTAAGTTCTCCCACTTAAAAAGATGAGAGAGGCCTGTAATTTTCATCATAGGTACATCATAGGAACTATGACAGACAAAATTAGAAAAAAAATCCAGAAAATCACATTGTAGGATTTTTTATGAATTTATTTGCAAATTATGGTGGAAAATAAGTTATTTGGTCACCTACAAACAAGCAAGATTTCTGGCTCTTACAGACCTGTAACTTCTTCTTTAAGAGGCTCCTCTGTCCTCCACTCGTTACCTGTATTAATGGCACCTGTTTGAACTTGTTGTCAGTATAAAAGACACTTGTTCACAACCTCAAACAGTCACACTCCAAACTCCACTATGGCCAAGACTAAAGAGCTCTCAAAGGACACCAGAAACAAAATTGTAGACCTGCACCAGGCTGGGAAGACTGAATCTGCAATAGGTAAGCAGCTTGGTTTGAAGAAATCAACTGTGGGAGCAATTATTAGGAAATGGAAGACATACAAGACCACTGATAATCTCCCTCGATCTGGGGCTCCACGCAAGATCTCACCCCGTGGGGTCAAAATGATCACAAGAACGGTGAGCAAAAATCCCAGAACCACACGTGGGGACCTAGTGAATGACCTGCAGAGAGCTGGGACCAAAGTAACAAAGCCTACCATCAGTAACACACTACGCCGCCAGGGATTCAAATCCTGCAGTGCCAGACGTGTCCCCCTGCTGAAGCCAGTACATGTCCAGGCCCGTCTGAAGTTTGCTAGAGAGCATTTGGATGATCCAGAAGAAGATTGGGAGAATGTCATATGGTCAGATGAAACCAAAATATAACTTTTTGGTAAAAACTCAACTCGTCGTGTTTGGAGGACAAAGAATGCTGAGTTGCATCCAAAGAATACCATACCTACTGTGAAGCATGGGGGTGGAAACATCATGCTTTGGGGCTGTTTTGCTGCAAAGGGGCCAGGAAGACTGATCCGTGTAAAGGAAAGAATGAATGGGGCCATGTATCGTGAGATTTTGAGTGAAAACCTCCTTCCATCAGTAAGGGCATTGAAGATGAAACGTGGCTGGGTCTTTCAGCATGACAATGATCCCAAACACACCGCCCGGGCAACGAAGGAGTGGCTTCGTAAGAAGCATTTCCAGGTCCTGGAGTGGCCTAGCCAGTCTCCAGATCTCAACCCCATAGAAAATATTTGGAGGGAGTTGAAAGTCTGTGTTGCCCAGCAACAGCCCCAAAACATCACCGCTCTAGAGGAGATCTGCATGGAGAAATGGGCCAAAATTCCAGCAACAGTGTGTGAAAACCTTGTGAAGACTTACAGGAAACATTTGACCTTTGTCATTGCCAAGAAAGGGTATATAACAAAGTATTGAGAAACTGACCAAATACTTATTTTCCACCATAATTTGCAAATAAATTCATTAAAAATCCTACAATGTGATTTTCTGTATTTTTTTTCTCATTTTGTCTGTCATAGTTGAAGTGTACCTATGATGAAAATTACAGGCCTCTCTCATCTTTTAAGTTGGAGAACTTGCACAATTGGTGGCTGACTAAATACTTTTTTTGCCCCACTGTGTATATATATATCTATACATACATACACAGCCATATCGCTTAGCGACAGCAGTAGTTCATTTACTTTAAAACTAAACTAAACAGGATAATGCATTCATTATCCACCATGATTTCACTATCATTTATAATATCATTAACTACTTTCTTTAAATTGCATATCTGTAGAAGTGGCAAAATCCAGTGGAATGCTTGCGTCGCCAGGCAAATCCCCCAAAATATAGATTTTTCTATACATTTACTCTATGTGGAACAAGTAAGCTCAACAAGTGACTTAACCCTCCCAAGTCTGGGCGGTAATTCGAGTGGTCAGGGAAGAACAGCCAGTCCTCCCACGCAATCATATCACCAATCAACAAAAATCTAATTTGGAGGCCTTCAGTCCTGAAAAACGTTGTGAAGCGATTTTATTTCGCATGAGTGGAGCAGCATTTCACGTGTAAACTAATTCTGCTGTCTCGTAAATAAATAAGAAATCACTTCAAACAATTAGTTCTGCCGGTGTGTGTGTGTGTGTGTGTGTTGGATTGACTCATTTCAGGTTGATTACTTAGAGTTATTGTTTCTTGCTTGTGTTAGGGATACAGGAAGACAGAAGAAAAAAGGGAGAAGTGGACAGACAAGCCTGGACTTCATTACCAGATTCTTGGGCAACATTTTGTCTTATGTTCCCTAAATGAAAACAATGCACGGACTGCAGACTGACCGGTCTCTAATTTCCTTACTGAAAGTAGAGACATAGTGCGGCAAACCATAAAGCTGAACATTGCATAAAAATGTTTTTTAGATGTAGCAAAGCGTAACATGTGTGGTAGGTCATCATACTCACTAGGGCCAGGAGTTACTCGGGACCATGTGACCTGACCAGGAAAAAGTCTTGGCTCTAATAAACAACCAGATGCCAGTTTATGATGAGTGACTTGACACAGGGAACACACCACACTCTTGGTTAGCAATGTTGGTTAGCAACATAGCTAATGATTAGCTTACAAACTGCTGCAAGCAGTCTGCTGCAATCACATCAGTGGTATATAATTTGGCACATACAGACATAGTAAGCTATTACAGTTGTCTATGACATGCTAATTACAGTGTTAAAGACAGGCCCCAATGATGGAAGGTTAAAAGGCAACATTACGGGGCTGCGCAGCTCTGTCACAACACACAGGTGAAATATGGAAACAGCTGTGGGAGCCAAACGCGGAACCGCCGAAGACTTATGCATGGGGGGGGGGGGGCAACGCTGCCACTGCTCTCTCTGTACCCTTGAGCGAGATGGCACTTCACCTTAACTGCCTTAAAATCGTGGCCAGTTTGATGTGCACTACCCTGTTCACGAAAATGTTAGACAGTGAGTAACTTTGCCGTGGCTTGCTATATAAAGCAGGCAGACAGGCATCGAGACATTCAGTTACTGTTGAATGTTAGGATTGGAAAAACAAGTGACCTAAGCGACTGAGCGTGGTATGATAGTCAGTGCCAGATGCGCTGGCTTTTCACGCAAACAAAAAACATCCAGTCAGAGGTCAGCCCTGTGGGCAAAGACAGCTCATTGATGAGAAGTTGGAGGATGGCAAGAATCGTGTAAGCTAACAGGCGGGCCATAAACTGGCAAATAATAGCACAGTACAACAGTGGTGCTCAGAACGGCCTCCCGGTTCCTGTTGCGTCATGATGATGACAGAGTCAGGATTTGGTCTAAGCAGCATGAGTCCATGGCCCCATCCTGTCTGGTGTCAACAGTACAGGATGTTGGCAGTGGTGTGGGGAATGTTTTCCTTCCAGCAAAGTTTCCATACTTGAAGAATTCAGGCCGTTCTGGTACCAGATGGGTACCTAATAAATGGGCCACTGAATGTATATCGACCTGTGGTAAAACGGGATATTATGTAAGTGTCAGCTATGTGTAGGTCCCAGTGGATATCGGCGGGGGCATCTGTCGGCTAACGTGGGATAAATATTCATATGTGGCGGGGAGGGGAGAGACCCCGGGGGAGTAAGTGTCACCTATCAAGGCCGTCATTGGCCATTCACCACTGCAGCATGTCCCAGCGTGCTCTCAAGTCAATGTGGCTTCGCTGCTGTAGAACTCTACAGTGATGGTTCAGTGATGTGTGGTGCTACACTGTTACAGGACAGTAGCTCTGGTATAAAATATGATATACCTGTGGGTACATAATGTTGGTGGGTACATAATGGTGTTGGGTCAAGCCAAGTGACACTAAGGACACAGAGGGAGGCTGATGTCAGTATGGTATCTGCAAGCAAGTGGTATAACATGCACAGCTGGTAAATGAGACTACTGGAGGTGCAAATGGAACATGTTGACTGATACTACTACAGTACTCCTAAAAGATACTGCTATAAGTACTAAGGGATTTATATACAGTAGCACTCCAACTACACAAATACCTGTGGACAGTATGGGGTGGAACTCATCTCATCAACTGTTGGTCTATTGGATATGACAGGGAATCACTCGACAAATATCAACAATCATATCAGTTGTTGATCGAACAGCATATTAGTGAGTAAAACAGATTGAGTACTTCAACTGTATAAGCCTCAGCAGTGGAATCAGGAATGGTCTGATGGAGAAGTGAAAGAGAAAAAGGGAACAGTTTGTGCTCAAATGATGACTAATCAGCGTGGTGATGTTCGTTCTCACGCGTTCCAGTCCAATGTGTCACCTGTTCTCACCGCCCACACGCCACTGACTAATCACAGCCCGAGACATCTGCCCTGCTCCTCCCCCTACACCCCCCGCCCAATCAGGGCCCGGTATGAATGAGCAAAGCCTTTGTTTGACTACGGAGGGAGAGGATAGGCCGCACCCATCTAACCACCCGAGCAGCGCACACACATACACACAAACACGCACGCACGCACGCACGCACACACACACACACACACACACACACACACACACACACACCTTTGCTCCCCCTGCTAGGTGATGTTGAAATGTAAAAATTAGGCCGCATCAGCTATGGATGAGAGCATAAGATATGGGTAGAAATAAAGGACTGTAAGAGTGTGTGGACTGGCAAGTGTGTGTGGGGGGAGAGAGAGAGAAGACAGATGGACTACAGCAAGAAAGTAAAAGTGAAAAAAAGTAAAAGGGAGGGGAACAAACAGAGGTGGGTGAAAGAGCGGGAGAGAGAGAAGCCCGCAGGAGAGAGGGAGTAAAAGTGAGCGAGAGATGAAAAAACTAGAGTGAGGGAAGAGGGTATGAGAACAGAGGACACAAGCGTGATCTGTGATCCTTGTGATCTGCAATTACACAGCTTTCTCTTTATATCGCCCCCTCTGACTCTATGTTGAGAGCCTTGAATGAAGGCAGTGTAGCAGGGAGACAATTGTAAATCAATTTTCTACCTAAGCACCTATGATAATCACTCCTTCTACAGGAAATTGCTTCCCACACAATTCTATTAGGGGCAGAAAACAAAAGAGAGAATTACTGTAAGTCGCTGAATTTTTATTGTGCACAAAATGTTTAATCTAATTCAAAACCCCAAAACAAAGAAATAAACAAACCGACTCTGCATTGTGGAGAGTTCCCCGATGAATCAGAGGTTTACCTACTACTGTAGAATAAAGATGCAGTACCTAGCATCTAGCCTCTTTGTAAATACAGTACAATACAATGGGTTGACAATTAGTGTGTATCTAATGATTATGCATTTATAGCGGCAAATATGATCCTTAATCCCATGCTTATTTCATGTACCCGTATATTAGAAGAATGTATAGAACCGTAGGCTTTGTAGACATTTGAAGGAAGTCCCCGGAAAAACAACAACACACTTGCCTATGTTGCATGAACACTTGCACTTGTCTCTTGTTTCTAGCGCTGACTTTTCTGATAGCTTCTTTATTTAGGATATTTTTGCTTACTTTGACTGGTATGTGTGGTTGTCGCTCTGGATAAAAGTGTCCGCTTAATTACTAATGTACATTTTTATTTGTTTTATTTAAATGAGAACAGGTTCTCATTTACAACTGCGACCTGGCCAAGATAAAGCAAAGCAGTGCAACACAAAAAACAACACAGAGATACACATTGAATGAACAAGCATACAGTCAATAACACAATATAAAAATCTATATATAGTGTGTGCAAATGAGGTAAGATAAGGGAGGTAAAGGCAATAAATAGGCCATAGTGGCGAAATAATTACAATTTAGCAATTAAACAGAAGATGAATGTGCAAGTAGAGTTACTGCGGTGCAAAGGAACAAAAAAATGAATAACAGTATGGGGATGAGGTAGTTGGATAGGCTGTTTACAGATGGGCTATGTACAGGTGCAGTGATCTGTGAGCTGCTCTAACAGCTGGTGCTTAAAGTTAGTGAGGGAGATATGAGTCTCCAGCTTCAGTGATTTTTGAAATTCGACGCAGTCATTGGCAGCAGAGAACTGGAAGGAAAGGAGGCCAAAGTAGGAGTTGGCTTTGGGGGTGACCAGTGAAATATACCTGCTGGAGCATGTGCTAAGGTGACCAGTGAGCTGAGATAAGGTGGGGCTTTACCTAGCAAAGACTTACAGATGACCTGGAGCCAGTGGGTTTGGCGAAGAATATGAAGCGAGGGTCAGCCAATGAGAGCATACAGGTTGCAGTGGTGGGTAGTATATGGGGCTTTGGTGACAAAACGGATGGCACTGTGATAGACTGCATCCAATTTGCTGAGTAGAGTGTTGGAGGCTATTTTGTAAATGACATCGCTGAAGTGAAGGATCGGTAGGATAGTTCGTTTTACAAGGGTATGTTTGGCAGCATAGGTGAAGGATGCTTTGTTGCGAAATAGAAAGCCGATTCTAGATGTAATTTTGGATTGGAGATGCTTAACCTCTTCAACCTATGGGGGCGCTATTTCATTATTGGATAAAAAAAAACGTGTCCGTTTTAAGCGCAATATTTTGTCACAAAAAGATACTTGACTATGCATATAATTGACAGCTTTGGAAAGAAAACACTCTGACGTTTCCAAAACTGCAAAGATATTATCTGTGCGTGCCCCAGAACTGATGTTACAGGCGAAACCAAGATGAAACTTCAAACAGGAAATGAGCAGGATTTTTGACGCTCTGTTTTTCATTGTCTCCTTATATGGCTGTGAAAGCGCCACGAATTAGCCTGCCCTTTCTATCGTTTCTCCAAGTTGTCTGCAGCATTGTGACGTATTTGTAGGCATATCATTTGAAGATTGGCCATAAGAGACTACATTTACCACGGTGTCCTTTGTTGAAATTGTTGCGTAATCTCCAAGCTGCTCGCATTCATCCATGTGATTGAGACAGAGAGGAGACTTCCAGGAATGAAGAGATATGTGAAAAACACCTTGAGGATTGATTCTAAACAAAGTTTACCATGTTTCAGTCGATATTATGGAGTTAATGTGGAAGAAAGTTTGGCGTTTGGATGAATGAATTTTCGTTTTTTTTTGGTAACCAAACATGACGCAGAAAACGGACCGATTTCTCCTGCACAAATAATCTTTCAGGAAAAACGGAACATTTGCTATCTAACTGAGTCTCCTCATTGAAAACATCCGAAGTTCTTCAAAGGTAAATGATTTTATTTGAATGGTTTTCTGTTTTTTTGTGAAAATGTTGCCTGCTGAATGCTAACGCTAAATGCTAACGCTAAATGCTAACGCTAGCTATCAATACTGTTACACAAATGCTTGTTTTGCTATGATTGAGAAGCATATTTGAGAAAATCTTTGATGACAGTGTTGTTAACAAAAGGCTAAGCTTGAGAGCTAGCATATTGATTTCATTTCATTTGCGATTTTCATGAATAGTTAACGTTGTGTTATGCTAATGAGCTTGCTGATAGATTTACACAATCCTGGATACATTTTTTTTTCTTAGCTAAACGTGACGCACAAAATGGAGCGATTTCTCCTAAACAAATAATCTTTCAGGAAAAACTGAACATTTGCTATCTAACTGAGTCTCCTCATTGAAAACATCAGAAGTTCTTCAAAGGTAAATTATTTTATTTGAATGGTTTTCTGGTTTTTGTGAAAATGTTGCCTGCTGAATGCTAACGCTAAATGCTAACGCTAAATGCTATGCTAACTATCAATGCTGTTACACAAATGCTTGTTTTGCTATGGTTGAGAAGCATATTTTTGAAAATCTGAGATGACAGTGTTGTTAACAAAAGGCTAAGCTTGAGAGCTAGCATATTTATTTCATTTCATTTGCGATTTTCATGAATAGTTAACGTTACGTTATGGTAATGGGCTTGAGGCTGTAGTCACGATCCCGGATCCGGGATGGCTCGACGCAAGAAGTTCATGTGAGTCTGGAAGGAGAATATACAATCTAACCAGACACCGAGGTATTTGTAGTTGTCCACATATTCTAGGTCAGAACCGTCCAAGGTAGTGATGCTGGACGGGCGGGCAGGTGCGGGCAGTGATCGGTTGAAGAGCATGCATTTAGTTTTACTTGCATTTAAGAGCAGTTGGAGGCCACAGAAGGAGTTGTATGGCATTGAAGCTCGTCTGGAGGTTAGTTAACAGTGTCCAAAGAAGGGCCAGAAGTACACAGAATGGTGTCGTCCGCGTAGAGGTGGATCAGAGAATCACCAACAACAAGAGCGACATCATTGATGTATAGAGAGAAAAGAGCCGGCCCGAGAATTGAGCCCTGTGGCACCCCCATAGAGACTGCCAGAGTTCCATACAACAGGCCCTCTGATTTGGAATACCTAGGATAGGATAAAGTAATCCCTCTCACCCCCCCCCTTAAAAGATTTAGATGCACTACTGTTCCACTGGATGTCATAAGGTGAATGCACCAATTTGTAAGTCGCTCTGGAAAAGAGCGTCTGCTAAATGACTTAAATGATTTGACACACTGAACTCTGTCTGAGAAGTAGTTGGTGAACCAGGCGAGGCAGTTATTTGAGAAACCAAGGCTGTTGAGTATGCCGATAAGAATGTGGTGATTGACAGAGTCGAAAGCCTTGGCCAGGTCGATGAATACAGCTGCACAGTATTGTCTCTAATCAATGGTGGTTATAATAACGTTTAGGAACTTGAGCATGGCTGAGGTGCACCCATGACCAGCTCAAAAACCAGATTGCATAGCGGAGAAGGTATGATGGGATTTGAAATGGTAGGTGATCTGTTTGTTAACTTGGCTTTCGAAGACCTTAGAAAGCCAGGGTAGGATAGATATAGTTCTGTAACAGTTTGGGTCTAGAGTGTCTCCCCCTTTGAAGAGCGGGATGACCGCGGCAGCTTGACAATCTCTGTGGATCTCAGACGATACGAAAGAGAGGTTGAACAGGCTAGTAATAGGGGTTGCAACATTTGCGGCGTCATTTGCGACATCTAGCCCGGCTGATTTGTAGGGGACCAGATTTTGCATCTCTTTCAGAACATCAGCTATCTGGATTTGGGTGAAGGAGAAATGGGGAGGCTTGGGCAAGTTGCTGAGGGGGGTGCAGGGCTGTTGACCGGGGTAGGGGTAGCCAGGTGGAAAATGCTTATTGAAATTCTCAATTATCATGGATTTATCGGTGGTGACAGTGTTTCCTAGTCTCAGTGCAGTGGGCAGCTGGGAGGATGTGCTCTTATTCTCCATGGACTTTACATTGTCCCATAACTTTTTGGAGTTCGTTCTACAGGATGGACATTTCTGTTTGAAAAAGCTATCCTTTTGCTTTCCGAACTGCCTGTGTATATTGGTTCCTAACTTCCCTGAAAAGTTGCATATCGCTTTTACGGTTACAGAAGTCAACAAATGAGAGTGTCTGGGAATGGGAGTGGAGCTAGGCAGTGCAGGGCATGGATTAACCTCTACATCACCAGAGGAACAGAGGAGGAGTTGGATAAGGGTACGGCTAAATCCTATAAGAACTGGTCGTCTAGTGCGTTCGGAAAAGAGAGTAAAAGGAGCAGGTTTCTGGGCATGGAAGAATAGATTCAAGGCATACAGTGGAGGTAAACCTATTGTCTCTAGATACACCATTTAAACCAGGTGAGGTCACCGAATGTGTGGGAGGTGGAACAAAAGGGTTAGCTATGGCATATTGAGCAGGGCTGGAGGCTCTACAGTGAAATAAGACAATAATCACTAATCAAAACAGCAATTGACAAGGCATATTGACATTAGGGAGAGGCATGCGTAACCGAGTGATCATGGGGTCTAGTGGGTAGCTAGGCAGGCTGGAGACACGGCAATTCAGACAGCTAGCGGGTCGGGGGTAGCAGAAGGGCCTTAGGGGGACATCGCGACGGAAGAGTCAGTTGTTGCCCCCTGGGGCGGTTACGTCAGCAGACCAGTCGTGATGGATCGACAGGGCTCCGTGTAGTAAAATGGTACAGGCCAATTGGCAAAATAGGTATTGTAGCCCAAGAAAATAGGCTTTTGGGCCTCTTCAGCTAACAGTCCGAAGCTCTAGACAGCTAACGGGCCGCGGATAGCAGATGGGCATTCAGGGGACGTCGCGACAGAGGAGCCTGTTGAATACCCCCTTGGGCGTATTATGTCAGTAGACCAGTCGTGAAGGATTGGCGAGGCTCTGTATCGGCAGTAAAAGGGGTCCAGGTCAATTGGCAAAATAGGTATTGTAGCCAAGGAGTGGCTGATGGACCTTTTCAGCTAGCCGTGAGATGGGCCTAGCATAGGCTAGCTCCAGGCTAATTGGTGCTTGCTTCGGGAAAGAGACGTTAGCCAGGAGTAGCCACTCGGATAGCAGCTAGCTAGCTGCGATGATCCAGGTGAAAAGGTTCAGAGCTTGCGGTAGGAATCCGGAGATGTGGACTGGGTTGAATCGCGCTGTGCAGACTGGCATGAGTTGTCCGGGCTAAAGGTTAGCTGATGACCACTAGCTGACTACTAGCTAGTAGCTAGTTAGCTGGCTAGCTTCTGTTGGAGGTTCCGGTTCTAAAGTAAAGAAAATAGCAGATCCATACATTGGGTGAGGCGGGTTGCAGGAGAGTATGTTGGAGTTGGAGGTTTAAAAAATATTTTAAAAAACATACAAAATATGTTAAAATGGTTAATTGAGAGAGAAATAGAGAAATGCTTGAAGTACAACAGCACTTTCTTTGACAGTACCTTCAGTAGAGTAGATCATGTCCTGAAATCTGGCATTGAGTGAAAAATTCAAAAGTGTTAATTATTTATTTAAGTGTTAATTACTATGTATTTTTCCCCAAGAGTGCCTTGGTGCTAATTTGAAAATGCACCTAGATTTCTCAGGAACAACAATTAGTCATTAACTCAATATGAATCAGATTTTAAAGCTCCTGGGTGGAACTGACTGTACAGGATACCAACTAGGACTGGAAGACTAAAACCATGCCCATCTCACATTGGCTCATTATCACCCTTCCTGACCAATTATCAAGTCCATGTTTAACATTCAGTCTTGCACTAATGTCACTGACACCTAAAACCTATGTGGGAGAATATGGCTTGAAAACTTCTTAGATCCCGTTTGCGAGATTAAATTCGACAGCATCTGGTGAAATGGCAGAGCTCTACATAAAATAGTAATATTAAACATTCATGAAAATGCAAGTGTCTCACATGGTTCAAAAGCCTAGAATCTTGGTAATCCACCTGTGTTGTCAGATTTCAAAAAAGCTTTACGACGAAAGCATACGATGCGATTATCTGAGGACAGAGCCCCATACCAAAATACTATTTCAACCAGCATAGGCGTAACAAAATCCCAAATTGCAATAAAATAAATAATTTACAGTTGAAGATCTTCCTCTGTTTGCAATCCCAAGGTTCACTGTTACACAATGAATGGTCTTTTGTTTGATAAAATCCATTTTTATAGCCTAACACGAAACATTTTGTGAACCGCTTGTGTCGTGAATTCCATCTCATTCAACTTTCGATGAAACATTCAATGTAAATACACACACTAAACGTGCGTTTACCCAGTCATGTTTGGTTTCATTGCAATCAACTGGTTGTGTGTAACATAAATCTAGCTGGGCAGATAGCCAATGAGCTGAGGTAAACGGCAATATGTAATGTTTATGTGTTGGAAGACCAACCCATGTAGTAAACTCCGGCGTAAAGAGGTTCATTCGCCATTGACGATTCATACCGGAAGGAGCCACGCATGTTGTGCACAGCATTGTTTTGGTAAAGCGCATATTCAGCTGTTTATATATCAATCTGTATGGCGACTAAGTCAGGGAAAGCTAAATCTAAGTCTAAATCTAGATATACAGATGTACACACAATTTTAGAAGAAATTGATCGAGGACGATTCATTTCCCCAAATGGAGGAATATTTTTTTAAATGAGAGGACATCGTTTTGGACTGGTAAGTTCTTATCATGCTAGTTGTTTGAAATTAATAATATAAAATATTATTTGTGAAATGAAATAGCCTATTTGAGGCTGTTGAGGGGAGGGCAGGCCCACAACAATGGCCAAATGGAGACAGTAGATACAGCTGGTCTGTTGTAATATAATAAAGACAGTAGATCTAGCTGATCTGTCATAATATAATTGAGACAGTAGATCTAGCTGAAATATCATAATATAAATGATACAGTAGATCTAGCAGGTCTATAATAATATATTCAACCTGTACTCTATATATATCTGTTTATTATACCTGTTGATACAGGGCTCATATGTGAAACTATTCTAACTGAACATTTTCTTTCACAGTGACACTGACTCCGAATGGGAGCCCCCAGTGCCAAGGTGTCCATCCCCCACTGAAGCTGGTTCATCTAGCTCCTGCCACAAGTGGTGTTCATCTGCCCAAATGTATTTTTGCAGGCATGGATGGGCCAAAAGGGCACAGCATGGAGGCGTCGCTGTGTTCTTTGCAAAATGAAGTCCCCCATCACCTGCACCACATGCTTGGTGACCCTCTGCTTTACAGCAGAAAGAGACTGCTATGGCACCTGGCATCAGCAGCACAATATTGTGTAGAGGACTGAGGGTCTTCCAAATATTGAAAGTGTGTAAATAGTTACCCTTGTTAATGTATATATTTTTTTCCATGTTTTTTCTCCATTTTTTGGGGGTGTGTGTTAGAATACCATTTTGGTATTTTGTGTATAGTTATTCCATTCAAAATTAATAACTTCACCAGTTTGGCCACTTGGGTACATTTGGGCTACTTGTGTGGGACACCTGGGTGACTTCATGGTAAATGTCATGTAGCACACTCATTTTGGAAGTTATCATTCTGAAACTTTGCACAAGTACTGGTGAAATTGTCCCCATCATCCTATCTGAATGTTTGTTTTATCTTTTTCATTTTAAAGATGATACAACAAAAATAAAAAATAAACATGTTTTTTCATTGTATTATCTAAACCAGATCTATTGTGTTATATTCTCCTATGTTCAATTCACATTTACACAAACTTCAGAGTGTTTTCTTTCAAATGGTACCAAGAATATGCATATCCTTGGTTCTGTGCCTGAACTACAGGCAGTTAGATTTGGGTATGTCTTCAGGCGGAAATTGAAAAAAGTAGGGGGTAGCTCTAATTAAGGACAACAAAGTCAAGGTATTGGAGTGGCCATCACAAAGCCCTGACCTCAATCCCCTAGAACATTTGTGGGCAGAACTGAAAATGTGTGTGCGAGCAAGGAGGCCTACAAACCTGACTCTGTCGTCTGGAGAAATGGTCCAAAATTCACCCAACTTATTGTGGGAAGCTTGTGGAAGGCTACCCGTAATGTTGGACCCAAAGTTCAACAATTTAAAGGCAATGCTACCAAATACTAATTGAGTGTATGTAAACTTCTGACCCACTGGGAATGTGATGAAAGAAATAAAAGCTGAAATAAAATATTCTCTCTACTATTATTCGGACATTTCACATTCGTAAAATAAAGTAGTGATCCTAACTGACCTAAGACAGGGAATTTTTTACCAGGATTAAATGTCAGGAATTGTGAGAAACTGAGAATAAATGTATTTGGCTAAGGTACATGTAAACTTCTGACTTCAACTGTTTCTGGCCAAGTGCATCCAGGTATATGTCCTCACAAGAGCAAACCAAGCACGCAAACCAAGCACGCTAACTAACATTATTTGTTTCACTACATCTTTCAATGAATCATCACTCATTTGGAAAAAGGCACTCTAAATACCTTACATTCAAGTTCTATTGCTTTGTCCTTGTCACCTCTATTATTTTGTGTATCCTGTTTAGTACTTTTCATTTCTCGCCTAATGTTTTTTTTTTATAGCTCTTTTATTAAAGCTTTTCTTTTAAATGGTTGCTCTCATTGTAAAGAGCTTTGTGATTAGCATCTGTAAATGAAAAGCGCTCCGCAAATGCATTGCATTATTAAAATGTACTCCGTCTACCTTTGATCGTAGGGAAACGAAGATAGACTGGACGAAAAACGAGGATAAACCCCGCCAGCGTAAAACAACAGGATTTCACTCTTCATTAAGTCTTGAGAGGGAGAAAATACGTTTGCCGTTATGGATCAGTGGAGAGCAGGCGGGTAGTGCACCAACTGGTTCCGGAAATCACCCAAAATAACACACTCAGTAAGTCAGAGAGGTGTGTGTGTGTATGAGAGTAGGACGGAACCCTAATGAGAATGACGGTGTATACCGCGCTCTCTCTCCCTCTGCTTCCTAACTCCATTCTTCAGTCTACTGATTGATGGGTAAATGCAGGCGCTAATTTATAGGAAGTGGGGGAGGTAGGGCGGGTGACAATGGCAACAAAGCAAGAGGAGGGTAGAAAGGAGAGACAAGAGAGGAAGAGAGGATACACATGAAGATCCTTTGTCTGGGTTGTCTTTATCAGCGATGGCTGCCAGTTGACGGCAATGTGACGGTGGCACAATTCCTGGTTCTGACAGATACTCCCCCCCGTTTTCTTTCTCTCTCCATCTCCTTGTCTTGCTTTGTTTCGCTCTCCAGCTTTCCATCTCTCCCCTCTCTCCACCCCCTCACGCTCTCCCTCCCCTGCAAGACACACCAACCTGGCTGATGGGTAATTGCTGCCTGGCTCCTGGAGATCTTACTCGAGGTGTGGGTGTGATGGAGGCGTCGGCCTAGACAAGTCACTTATGGAGAGATTAAGACAGGAGAGTCTTTTTTGCCCCCCCCCCGAGGAGGAGCGACTTGACTCCATACGACTCTTTCCCTTTTTGCCCCAACCTGCAATTACACCACGAGCCACTTCAGGACAATTTGGGAGCTGCCATGTTAAAACAGAGCAGTTTACATCATCATCGTAACGCCACCACACACACACACACACACACACACACACACACTGCTCCGAGGAAGCGAGAGAGAGAGACAGAGAGGGAAAGAGAGAGGGAGCGCGAGAGAGAGATGGGGAGAGAGCGAGTGCACGAAAATCAGGGCTGTATGTCATCAAATCAAATGTATTTTTCACATACACATGGTTAGCAGATGTTAATGCGAGTGTAGCGAAATGCTTGTGCTTCTAGTTCCGACAATGCAGTAATAACCAACGAGTAATCTAACCTAACAATTCCAAAACTACTACCTTATACACACAAGTGTAAAGGGATAAAGAATATGTACATAAAGATATGAATGAATGATGGTACAGAACGGCATAGGCAAGATGCAGTAGATGGTATCGAGTACAGTATATACATATGAGATGAGTAGTGTAGGGTATGTAAACAAAGTGGCACAGTTGAAAGTGGCTAGTGATACACGTATTACATAAAGATGCAGTAGATGATAGAGTACAGTATATACATATGAGATGAATAATGTAGGTTATGTAAACATTATATTGAGTAGCATTGTTTAAAGTGGCTAGTGATATATTTTACATCAATTCCCATTACTAAAGTGGCTGGAGTTGAGTCAGTGTGTTGGCAGCAGCCACTCAATGTTAGTGGTGGCTGTTTAACAGTCTGATGGCCTTGAGATAGAAGCTGTTTTTCAGTCTCTCGGTCCCAGCTTTGATGCACCTGTACTGACCTCACCTTCTAGATGATAGCGGGGTGAACAGGCAGTGGCTCGGGTGGTTGTTGTCCTTGATGATCTTTATGGCCTTCCTGTGACATCGGGTGGTGTAGGTGTCTGGAGGGCAGGTATTTGCCCCCGGTGATGCGTTGTGCAGACCTCACTACCCTCTGGAGAGCCTTACGGCAGTTGCCGTACCAGGCGGTGATACAGCCCGACAGGATGCTCTCGATTGTGCATCTGTAGAAGTTTGTGAGTGTTTTTGGTGACGTGCATGGCCACACAGTCGTGGGTGAACAGGGAGTACAGGAGAGGGCTCAGAACGCACCCTTGTGGGGCCCCAGTGTTGAGGATCAGCGGGGTGGAGATATTGTTACCTACCCTCACCACCTGGGGGCGGCCCGTCAGGAAGTCCAGTACCCAGTTGCACAGGGCGGGGTCGAGACCCAGGGTGTTAAATGCTGAGCTGTAGTCGATGAACAGCATTCTCACATAGGTATTCCTCTTGTCCAGATGGGTTAGGGCCGTGTGCAGTGTGGTTGAGATTGCATCGTCTGTGGACCTATTTGTGCGGAAAGCAAATTGGAGTGGGTCTAGGGTGTCAGGTAGGGTGGAGGTGATATGGTCCTTGACTAGTCTCTCAAAGCACTTCATGATGACGGAAGTGAGTGCTATGGGGCGGTAGTCGCTCAGTTACCTTAGATTTCTTGGGAACAGGGACAATGGTGGCCCTCTTGAAGCAATGGGGAACAGCAGACTGGGATAAGGATTGATTGAATATGTCCGTAAACACACCAGCCAGCTGGTCTGCGCATGCTCTGAGGGCGCGGCTGGGGATGCCGTCTGGGCCTGCAGCCCTGCGAGGTTTAACACGTTTAAATGTTTTACTCACGTCGGCTGCAGTGAAGGAGAGTCCGCATGTTTTGGTTGCGGGCCCGTGTCAGTGGCACATGTCAGTCAGAGAAATGCAGACAGGGTAAACAGAGGTTTTTATATTACATTTACATTGAAGTCATTTAGCAGACGCTCTTATCCAGAGCGACTTACAAATTGGTGCATTCACCTTATGACATTATATGACCGGTTTGGGCCTTTTGATGACGCCGAACTCTTGTTTACAGTTACATTGTGCGTAAACAATGAAAAGGATAAAGACTAAATTAAATCGAAACCGGTGCTAACTGTGGGTTTGGATTTACATGGCACGTCAGCAGTCGCCGGATCTTCCTACGTTATGCCTCTACTATGGAAACAAGAGAACAACTCTAGTTTACTGTACATCACCTGTAAGCTATTACAGAGCACACACCCACACTCACACTAAATTATGTTTTTTACTTCACAGGCCACAGATGCCAGGATGTGTGTCGTAGTTCCAACAGTTCCAGCACTGGCTGTTACTTTCCCTGTACACAGATCCTAACTCGTTCAACACTCAAACCCCTGAGACTGACTTGAATCCAGTCTGCGGTTTTTCTTCTTGTTTCGCTGTCAACAGATTTAGATTATGGTTCCCCTCTGGAGAGCGCTACATGGTGCTGTGTGTGTGTGTGTGTGTGTGTGTGTGGGGGTGTGCGTGTGCGTGTGTGTGTGTAGGGTTGCCACATATGAGTCATTGGGCTCTCACGGTAAAGTGCATTAATTTCTCCAGTGACACGCCTCTCCCTCCAGACCCATGACATAGTATGTGGAATAAGTCAGTAAAAATGGCCAAGGTACCAGAGTGATTAGAATGACTGCAAACGTACACAGTACTGCACACATACACACAGAGTACATTGGGAAGTTGCCAACAATAGGGGCGATGAAGAGCAAACGTCAAGTAAAGTTGAGCAATTTATGCTGCCGGTGATATGCAGTCAGGAGTAACGTAGGCTAGCAAGCTTAAATAATTCTCCATTTGAACAGGGTATACAGTTCCCTATAGATTATTCAAAGAGGCCCCTGGGAATCTTAAAGCAGTTTTCTAACATAAACTAGTTAACTGCAGTCACTCTGGATCCAGAAGTCTGTGTGTGTGTGTGCGCGCGTTTCTTTGCCAATAACTACATCAGCTCTGTGCTATAGCATGCTATCCGATGATGGTAGGCTACTGGTTTCTTGTACAACTCTGTTCACATTCATTGCAGTTCCACAGATAGAAACAAGTCCGGCCACCCTGGAACATCTCTCTGTCTGAAATATAATCCTGCTGACATCTAGCTAGCAGTACTGCAGAGCAGAGCCCAGACAGAGTGGGTGTCTTCCTCCACCAGCCCAGGGATGTGCTATCAGTCGGTCAGACACTGTTGCTGTGTAAGGAGAGAGACACTGATAGAGAGGAGAGAGACGATGGGAGGAGAGAGCGAGTGATTGAGAAGAAAAGAAGAGAGCAGAGATGACAGCAGGAGAGAGACTGATGGAGAAGAGGAGAAAGGGAACAGAGCTAATGAGACTGGAGGAGAGATGCTAGAAGACATCATATATGCTACATTTGAAATGTAACGAGTACTTTTGGGTGTCAGGGAAAAGTGATGAAAAAGTACATTTAGGACTGTAGTCAAACATAGTAAAGTACAGATACCCCCAAACTGCTTTAAAGTATTTTTTTTACACCACTGCTGTGTTTGTAAAGTATGTCTGAGTGTTAGTGTGTCCACAAGTCTGTGTCCTCTGTGTTTACCTCCCTCTATGGCCTAACACAACCTAGCAACAGCAACTCTCACTCCCTACCTGTGGCTCTTCTATTGAAATGAAGACCGAGGCTTTCTGACTCACAATACCAACCACCAGTACTGCTTTCACACGTTAATGACAGTGTAGAATTGGTGGTACTTGAACTAGAACTTGCCCATCTATAATGCATTAAAGTACATGTTGCCAGGCTTGACCATTGATAGAAGTCATGTTCCATTATAAATACATGGCATGGCACGTCAAACAGATCAAATATGTAAGAGTCCAAGACCTTATTTCTTCAAGGTCAAACACTCCCAACAGCCACCTCTCTATCAGCCACCACACACCACAAAAATGCTCTCTAATAAACCTGCCAAATACCTTTCATGTATTCCTATCATTAATAGTTTGCATATAATATATTAAAGCAGAGGTGCTTAGCATTCTGTAAACACCTGCTTCCCCCCCAAATCATATTTCTCTGCAGGTCATTCGTCAGCAGTTCTGTGGAGAGGAGAAGGCTATCCAATAGAGACCTGAGAAAATAGCATTTGTATTCTGCTAATCTCTCTCTACTGGAGGAGGCTAATGAAGGTTAACAGGACTTCTACACACACTGTGCTGGGCGGCAGCTCCACACTCCTTCTGCAGAGTTTCTCTCTCCGAGGCCCAGCCCCACACCCCCTTACACACGCATGCACGCACACTAGGGCTGCACAACAGGGAATAAAAAAAGAAGGCTTTTACATTTTTTTAAAACTAAATATTGTGATTGCGATTTGACTTGCGATATAGATCAAAACACTTGGGTGAAGTGTTGGAATTTTAGAAATAGAATGATATACAGTGCCTTCATACCCCTTGATTTATTCCACATTTTGATGTTCCAGCCTGAATTTAAAATGGATTAAATATATATTTCTTCCTCACCCATCTACACACAATACTCCATAATGACAAAGTGAAAACGTTTAGACATTTATGCACATTTATTGAAAATAAAATACAGAAATATACCATTTGCATAAGCATTCTCACCGCGGCATCAATACATGTCA
The DNA here is from genome assembly GCF_034236695.1 of Oncorhynchus nerka. NCBI lineage: Eukaryota > Metazoa > Chordata > Actinopteri > Salmoniformes > Salmonidae > Oncorhynchus > Oncorhynchus nerka. The sequence continues at coordinate 59,621,379 of NC_088399.1, forward strand.
GAATCTCTTTTGGCAGCGATTACAGCTGTGTGTCTTTCTGGGTCTAAGAGCTTTGCACATGATTCTTATTGCAAACAGGAATAAGTGCTTTGCAATATTTTTTACATTTGTACAGGCTTCCTTCTCACTCTGTCATTTAGGTTAGTATTGTAGAGGAACTACAATGTTGTTGATCCATCCTCAGTTTTCTCCCATCACAGCCATTACATTTTATTTTAAAGTCATAATTGGCCTCACGGTGAAATCCCTGAGCGGTTTCCTTCCTCTCCGTCAACTAAGTTAGGAAGGACGCCTGTATCTTTGTAGCGACTGGGTGATACCCCATCCACAGTGTAATTCACCATGCTCAAAAGGATATTCAATGACTGCTTTTTTTTCTCCTACCAATCGGTGCCCTTTGCGAGGAATTGGAAAACCTCCCTGGTCTTTGTGGTTGAATCATGAAATTCACTGCTCGACTGAGGGACCTTACAGATAATTGTATGTGTGGGGTACAGAGATGAGGTAGTCATTCAAAAAATCATGTTAAACATTATTATTGCACACAGAGGGCTGTATGTCATGTCGTCGGTCAGAGAAAGTCCATGCAACTTAAGCACTTATTTAGGCTTGCCACAACAAAGGGGTTGAATACTTACTGACTTAAGACATTTTAGTTTTCCATTTTTTATTTTGTAAACATTTTGAAAAACATAATTCCATTTTGACATAATGGGGTATTGTGTGTAGGCCAGTGACAAAACATCTCAGTTTAAACCATTTTAAAATCCAGTCTAACGCAACAAGATTTGGAAAAAAGTTGAGGGGTGTGAATACTTTCTGAAGGCGCTGCAAAAGGAGTCTTCGGGGGGGGGGGGGGGGGTAGTGTCTTTCCTTGGAGTCTATAGTGAATAGAATGCATTTACTCTGGAGTAAGAGGCTGAACTGAGAGGCCTCATTATCTGAGCTCTCTGCTCAGCAGGCTCCTGTCCTCTGTGGAGTCACTAGCCCCGAAAACTCCTCCGTCTCCCCCTCTTTCTCTCTCTCCCAAGGCTGTAACACAACAAAATGAGGAAAAAGTCAAGGGGTGTGAACACTTTCTGAAGGCACTAAGAAGCAAAGTGGAAAGCAGCATCGTTCTTGTTTGGAACAATGTGTTGACTTGCATGACCTAACAGAACAGCATGCAAACGTATAATAAATCTAACAGCGGGAGGAGGAACTGCGCTGCTTGAGTGACGGAGCGAGGCTTTTTGTGCGTGAGAAAGCCTTAAGAGGAGAGCGGGAGAGACGACAAAAACAGAGTAAACTATAAAAAAACGGATGTTACACGCGGCTGAGTGGCGTTTTAAAATATTGCAAGATGGATATCAATTGCGATGTGCATATTGCACATAACTGTTAAGATTTCTATGTGAATTAGATTAATTGTGTATTCCTAATGCACACACGCACACACATCTGAGGTAGGGGGGCGCAGGGGGTACGTCCCCATCTACCCCCTCAGAGCAAAACATATTCATAATTTAAGCGATGTCAGAATGGTGTTAATAAGGTGATGTTCCTTCACACACACAATTTTAATTGTGTTTTTGTAGGGCAAAGGGAGCACTGTGGATCAAAGGGCTCCCTAATGTAGGCCTTATACAAAATCAGCAACACCCTCACACCACGTCCCATGATAATTCCCCTCCGTATCCAGCTGCTCTCTTTGTGTGTGTGTGTGTGTGTGAGAGAGATGGAAGGACCTATCAATTAATTCAGTACACTGTTACTATACGCATATAATCTAAAATAAGTGTACACACTGGATCTACTCCGATGAAATATGTACTCTATTTGTCTCTCTCGCATCGATTCCATTTAACCTAATTGGACTTAAACCAATAATTTTGAACAGCATAAATATATCGCTCTCTTAAACATTGTGAATAAATACTATGTCTACACCCATCTATAATTCATTCTGCCTGTATAATATGTCTATACCTAGATCGTATCTTAGTATTGCGAAGTGTGCTAAAGCATTTACAGATGTAGGATCTTATTTGATCACCATGTTGTTGTAGGAATTTTCCTGCACAGCAAAAAAATGCTAACTTCTAGTATATTCAAGGGTTAAAAAGGCTTCTAAAGTTTGTCATTTCCACTTTAAAATTGCAGACTTGATTTGCCCTAACTAAAAATGTATCATCAATCTCTACAAAAATGTCAAATAATTATAATCCAATAATTCACATTTCCTGTTGCTGCATGATTATTTTCCTGCTGTGGGAAACTGGTCAAATTAAGATCCTACATCTGTATCATGTATTAGTTTGAGTTCTCGATGGTGGTAATTGTGCATATAGCGTTATAAGGCTCCGTTATACATGGAGGCTACATACTAGTTTCTGAAATCTAGGTCTATGTAGTCATCCGCACTGGTGGCAGTGGAGTCAGCGCTTTAGTCTCGCTCTCTCGTTCCTAAATTAAACATGGGAAACACTTAAAGATTCCATGTGATTTATGGACCCATTTCATTTTAATTTCCAGACTTCATAAAATAGTCGGACATCCTGCATTTTTTATTGTTATGACAGGTTTTGTCAAGCGCGGGAAGGGAGATCTGAGAAGGTTGAGGGCTGTGTGTGTGTGTGTGTGTGTGTGTGTGTGTGTGTGTGTGTGAGTGAGTGAGAGAGATTGATCTCTCCCCTGGACTTGGTGATCCCCTTAACCCCAATAAGCACAAATAAGATTTAGATGTGGATATCCATCCCCATGGGGTCACCAATTGTAGTAGTAGTAGTAGTAGTAGTATACCATAGCAGTATTCTACATATACAGTATAGTCTCTAGGAGTAGTGTACAACCTAACTTAAAAAAAACAATCTGCAATTGGACAGATAATGACAGTAGCCCATGGTAAATTGATTAAATCCAGAGCAATGTCACGAGATAAAGGTAATTTATGGTTCAGAGTAAGGTTTGTTTTCAAAGCGTTGTGTTGACTTGAAAAGCAACAGTATTTATTTTTATTTTTAAAAGGGCTAATGACACAGGGTGAAGGTGAGAATGGACAGACACAGGGTGAAGGTGAGAATGGACAGACACAGGGTGAAGGTGAGAATGGACAGACACAGGGTGAAGGTGAGAATGGACAGACACAGGGTGAAGGTGAGAATGGACAGACACAGGGTGAAGGTGAGAATGGACAGACACAGGGTGAAGGTGAGAATGGACAGACACAGGGTGAAGGTGAGAATGGACAGACACAGGGTGAAGGTGAGAATGGACAGACACAGGGTGAAGGTGAGAATGGACAGACACAGGGTGAAGGTGAGAATGGACAGACACAGGGTGAAGGTGAGAATGGACAGACACAGGGTGAAGGTGAGAATGGACAGACACAGGGTGAAGGTGAGAATGGACAGACACAGGGTGAAGGTGAGAATGGACAGACAGGGTGAAGGTGAGAATGGACAGACACAGGGTGAAGGTGAGAATGGACAGACACAGGGTGAAGGTGAGAATGGACAGACACAGGGTGAAGGTGAGAATGGACAGACACAGGGTGAAGGTGAGAATGGACAGACACAGGGTGAAGGTGAGAATGGACAGACAGATTCTTTGAAAATGGGTAAATACAACATGTAATATACATAATTAAACAGGGTTGGTACAATCCTGCATTCACCGATTCCATGTAGGGCTATATGGATAAGCCGACGCACAACTTGCCGCAATATCCTTTGCAAAAAGGTAGAACATCACAAAATATACCTTTTTGGGACCAAGACATATGCTATAATGTCAAAAATGTATCGGCGGAGTTAGAAAGTTGGCTGTCAGAAGTTTTGTAATGTAAGTTTACGTTGAATCCGTTTATCGGCATATTTCAAGACATGGCATGAGGGTGCAATGAGATACCCAATGGGTTGGAACATTATTTTCTCAATCAGTTTGAAAATGTTTACTTAAACTGGAAATCATATGGTCCTAGATCGTTAAGTGGATTAATCAAATTAATTATTATTGAAAATAAAAAAAATACCAAATGTGGGCTACAGATATAAATAGCAGAATTTGAAGCGATAATGGGATAAAGTATTACAAACCCTTGAAATATCCATAGGGTGAAACATTTTTAATAAAAATCTTATGAGAACAAACAAGATGGGTATTGATACTGTGGGAACATGTAGGTTTGGGAAAGTTTGAGGTCATTAAATGTTTGTTGAAATGTATGAATGTCTGAGCTAGTGTTTGTCTTTTTTCTTTATGTTTAAGGTTGGGCATCAAGTCCCAGCCAACGTCATGTCTAGTTTAGTGGATCCATGTCTGAAATGTTAAGTTGTCTTTTGTCTTTTGTCTAGGTCTATTGTCAAAAAAAAAACAATCTTACAAAATTTTAATAAAAATAGACCTTTCAAAAAAAGCTAGTGCAGAAACCTCTTAAAATTGATACATCCCTTGACCAGTCCCCTGCACCTCCCAAATTCTGACAGACAGAATTTCACTGTCTTCAGTAAAAAAACGAAGGGGAAGATAATGTCCCTCAGACAGAGCTGTACAGTAGTTGACTGCCTGGCCATAGTCTCCTGACTGTGCCTGACAGGTTGGTTGCCTTTGTCTCCTGCCCTAACCTTGTCTCTTCTAAAATGGACAGCTCTACATTAGGTCTCAAAGTTCACCGAAGTGCTCGTCTAAGGTGGCGTGATGGGGGAAAATGGTCTTCCAAAACAGCACAGCCTGAGAGGAGAAGAAGTGACTAGTGATCCAGTCAACCCCATGCTTTTCTTGCAGTATCCACAGATTTATTCTCTATTTATTCTATTCTACCTAATATCAAGGTAGCAGCCCCCAAGCAATCTCCATTTCTATTCTCGCACAATGAGTAATGAACCTAACTGAACAACATGGTCCGGCCAAACCTCCACCTGCTATCTGAGGAAGAGAGGACTCTGGAGACAGAAACTCGCATTGTTATTTTCCCCGGCTGGCCCGGGCCTCCTCTTTTCAATAAGACTGTATTAATTCCATTTTTTTTTGTAATTTTATATAAAACTCTTGCCTCTTGACGGCCGGTGCATCAACAGAAATGCCAAGGGATCCGCGCTCAATATCTCTGTCAGATATATTGTAATTGTGTGGGGCAGGGTGGCAGAGGCTGGTTGGTTGGGATATTGCTTGGGTATTTCCCCCGAGTCTCTGCCGCTTAAGCAGTCTGTCTCCCGCCCTCATCCTCTTTTCTCGTTCTCTGCCTCCTCTCTTTTGTCTCCCTCTCCACCTCTGTGTCTATTTCTCCATCTTACCGTCCCTCTCCTTTCTCCTCCACTGCTCCCCCTCGTCTATCTGTCCGCCACCAGGAAGACAATAGTCATGCATTTCACTCTCAATGTCTGTGCACTAAGCTCAAGATATGATCTAGAATAGCACAACATATAAGGCGAATCTCTGCAATTCTGGGCTAGCAAAAATGAGGGATAACCTTAATGCCAACTATAAAATGGCATTAAGCATGTCCAGAGAGAGGCTGGAGAGAGTGCTGGTACAGCCTGAAATCTTTTTCCTCCTCACTCTCTCCATTCCTCTTCCTCTCGCTCTGTTCATTTCCACTTGGCTGGAGAGCAGTACTCTAATTCCCTCTTCCACAGACACCAGAGTTTCTCCTGGACCGGCTGGGCTTCAGACGGCGCAGGCATATTTTTAGGCTATGGGATTAAGAGTAAAAAAAGTTCAAAAGTACTGGAGTAGCCGAGAGAGAGCGAGACAGAGAGAGAACGAGAGAGAGATGGAGGGAGGGAGAAAAAAAAAAACGCCGTTTCGCTGTGGAATGCGGAAGGAAAAAAAACACACAAAAAAAAACAGACATCTCATGTTCTTTTCAGGAGGATGAAAAATGTTCTTGGGAGATGAGGAGGGAGTTGAAATACTTTCTTTCATAGCTCCCCTGCAAATCTGGAGGTGATGAATAAGTGAGGGTGCACACGTCCACTGCTACTCTGAGTAAAAGTATGCAGCTGGTGTGGATGAGCTGAAGGAATCCCCCCTCTCTTCAGGTCCAGAACATTTCAAAAAGGTCATTTGTCGACCTGCAAGTTAATACATCTCTGTCGGGGCCAGAATGTAATGCAGCTCAACTCAGGCATAAAATGTAGTCTATTACATAGATAGATTACACAGAGAGATAAGCTACCCAGTATAGACTTTCTGTCTCAAATGGAGACAGTTAAAGTATGTGTTCTCTAAAAAAAAAAAACAGTTCACAATGAACTTAGAAGTAAATATCTGACGTTTCCATGAGTCTATTACCATCGTTGTGATTGCGAAAGAGGCCAATTTACTCTCTCTACTGCAGGTCTTAGATCAGGGTTGTATTCATTACTAGGGCATACTGTAGCAAAACGTTTTCCACCGGAAAGCTAGCATTTCCTATTGGACAGGTTCAGGTAGTCCCTAACTGTTTCAGTCCGTTTGGTGCTTAATGACACCGATTTATAAAGTTTGAATTACAATACACCGACTGTACCTGGTACCTTAAAATAACCTTTTAAATGATCAAATAACTTAGTCCCCTACCCTCTCCCTGACTCGCATTCATTAATTACAGAAACATAGATCTATTTGCAACAGGGAAACGTGATCGCCGGGGACATAGTCCCTTTGTGAGAGCCCGTACAATACATAACAAACAGGACCAACTCTCTGATCTGAGCAGAACAGGGGCACGACTCACACCTAGGAGTTAGATACCTTTGATACGAATCTAGCTATAGTAGCCGTTGGCTCTCTGAGCTTGGTAACAGTCTGGTTAGCTAACCTCAGCGCTGTGGGCCTCAACACAGAAGTGAGATGTCCATCTAGATGGGACAGACTGGCCTGGCACTACTACCGACCTTGTAAACAGATTGACAGAGTAGGACAGATATAAGACTGGCGGAGGAAAACTGAGCGAAAACTGAACGGGGTACAACTTGTTAACAGACAAACATGACTTGGGAAAAGAAACCGCATGTTTCTGAGAATAGTTACAGTTGACTAATGGCAAATAATAATGCCCAGGACTGACGCACACCGATGAGAAACATGAGCCCTCCTTACATTTCTCGATTACGATTTAATGTGTGCGCAATGAGAAATAATATCTCCCCCATTAATATCAGTGGGTAAGTTTGTGTCATATATGCCCCGAGTGTGCTCTGTAACCGGCTGTCGAGCCAAAGAAAACGGCTGGCACGACGGCCAACCTGACTCATTCCACCCCATTATGGGTTTCTCTGCGCCAGTTTTATAGTAGGGACACTAAAAAGTGTGTCATGTAATCATTCCTCATTTTCTACGAGCCAAACGCTACGGAGCCAATAGGATGGATGGATTGGGGTAGAGGACGAGAAGGGAGGAATAGGGAAAGAGAGATGAAGAGGGGCTCATTGCCAGGAGCGGAACAAATGACAATAAATTGAACTATTATAAAGAACAGAGGGCTAAAGAGGAATTCTAATTAAAGTGTAGCAACATACTTTAGTCCCCCCCCCCCCCCCCCCCCCCTCTGCATAGGGCTCCCGTGTGGTGCAGCGGTCTAAGGCACTGCATCTCAGTGCTTGAGGCATCACTACAGAATACTTTCCGAATGCCCTGTATAAACTGAAAAGCACCAGACCCAAAATCGAACCTTGTGAAACGCCACGTGGCATGTATTTTCTCTGCATTATGTTCACCAAGGGTGACACACTGTTGACCGGTTAAATAGGTCCTAAACCAAATACAGCACTTAAATCCAAGATTACAAGGACAGAGAGCTGTTTGGCGTCTGTGTTGGCTCTAAAAAAATAATTTTGCTGTTTGAAAACCAATTTCTCAAGAATGTTGTTTAAGAGTGGAAGGTCGGAGATTGGACGAAAATTGCTAAGAGCTGAAGAAACTAGATTACTTTTCTTCAGAAGGGGTTTCACCATAGCAGTTTTTAGTGCAGTGGGGAAAGTGCCTGTGAACAGGGAGTGATTAACAGTAACTTTAACTTCTTCAGATATGCAATTAAAAACTGTTTTGAAGGAGGTGGTGGGGATAGGATCGAGAAGGCAGGTAGAAGGCACAAGTTGTGAAATCACTTTCCTGATCATGTCTGTGTCAACCAGGGAAAATAAATCCATAGGGCCTTTGCGTGGTAGGCTAGGGCACATATCATCATACTTCTCATCAGGTCTTGCTTGACTGACACCCGGCCTATTGTCGGTTATTTTTTGTGGAAGTTCACATAGGTTTGCGGGGGTAGGAATCATCAGGCCGTCAATGGTCGAGAAGAGCACTCTCAAATGATTCTGATTAATAGTAATCAAGTTAGAAAAATGAGCCCATCTGGCATTTCTAATTGCCTTGTGACCAGTTGCTCCCTCAGAATATCATAATGGACTTGCAACTTTGACTTTCTCCACTTCCGCTCTGCCTTTCTGCAATTGCTCTTTAATTGATTATGTATGATTACGTAAAAAGAGGGACCGTGTGTTCTGTTAGACTTGGGCCCCGACAGTGAATTTCAGTAACTAGGTTCCCATTCCATTGACGACAGATTTTCATGTGAATATTCTCAAATCGGCATAAAGAAAATACGTATTTTCCCTCCAGTGGTGCGTTTCCACCAAATGGACTTGTTGTGGAGGTAAATCAGTGCGTGATGACATATTGCATTTCAAAAAAACAAAAAAGTTTGTTTTGAGCCCATTATGGACCTTCACAAGATAATCCACGATACCCTGCAGGAGTTCATTCAGACATGCATTCCCGAAGCAGACCTGAGTTCCCTGGATGATGTGTTGCTTCCCTACATCACTGGAGTCCTGGAGGATCTGGGATCTCAGGAGAGCGTGGAGGAGAACTTTGACGTGGAGGTCTTTGTAGAAATGCTGGAGGCCTACATTCCTGGCTTTGCTGAAATTGACAGTGTTAACGTTTGTGATATGATGTTCAGCCTGGCTTCAAAACTAGCCACAGCCCGGAGTTCAGAAAATAGTGTGCCAAAGGCTAGAATGGAGGTCCCACTGACAGTCAGCGCTACCTCCACTGGGCCTCCTGTGAGGGAGATGCACTGCCTTACTACACAGACTGAGGGGGCCACCGCCAAGGTGCCATTCCCTGAGTGGGAGGCCCAGGAGCCGCTCCTTCTGGAGATGTTCCCCAAGTGCAGACTATCAGAGGCCAGGAGTGCGTTGTCCATTGCTAAAGGTGACATGGAGGAGGCTGTCCGCCTCATCATCGAAGGAGACATCCAGCTCAGCCACACACCTCTAAACGTAAACCATGGGAAGATGGGTTCCCCTCAGGCAGAGCAGAAGATGAAAGAGAGCATCCTGGAGAAGTACATGCTAGTGGACAGAGAGGAGGATAAGAAAACACACAGGCCTGTTGCACCTAAAGATGCCCCTAAGAAACTGGTGCGTTACCACAGCAACCAGGTGGTGACCACAAAAGGGGAGCGGTACCAACTGGTGAAGAAAGAGGAGACGGAGGAGGTGAAAACTTACGTCAGCATCAAACCCGCACGCAAATACAGATTCCATTGATGACTGACTGGCACTCTTCTGGAACACCAGCCATTGACTTTGTTGGTTACATTCTTTCTGAATGCCTTGTTTTTTTTGTTTGCCTGGTTATGGAAAATGTTTGTTTTTAGTATGTGTAAGTGTCTGATTTGAAAAGTGTGTGGCCATCGTCTTGCTTCGAATATAATTTCTCCTTTGCAGTGATTCTCTGGCATCATTGTTTTGTTCTCTAGGTGGGTCATGATGTGCTCTTGTAGTGGGCTGGCCATGTGTATAAGACTTGAACAACTGCTACATTTGATTCTCTTATGTCCAAACTGTGTACTGTTTTTTTTTTCTCCATTTCAGCAGGTCTGACATGGTACAGATTTTTTGGGGTCAGATATAATTGTTATTGGTATTTTTCCTGGCAGGGGGACTTAGCGATTTGGGGCCTGTTTCAAAACACTATTTTCAGTACTCTGTCGCAATACCTTATTCCTCATATAAGGGTAAGTTTAGTCCATTCAGCCTGTGCACCCATGTTTTTACTAAAATAAGTTATCGGCGACCTCATAAACATGCGGCGCCATGTTGGAGGAAGTTGTTCCTTAGACTGGAAGTGGTATTTCCCGCAGCATGAAAAGGGCCTTTTTTACTAGCAAGGCACTGGAGATCTACTTCTGGAGAATGATAACCCAATTTGTAAGTCGCTCTGGATAAGAGCGTCTGCTAAATGACTTAAATGTAAATGTAATGCATTTTGTGGGCACTGTTTTGCTTTAGTGTTCAAGTACTGAATAAAAATCTAAAAGGTCAATCCCGGGGAAGGACTGCCCATTCCATGATCTCGCCATCACGGTTGACAACTCCATTGTGTCCTCCTCCCAGAGCGCTAAGAACCTGGGCGTGATCCTGGACAACACCCTGTCGTTCTCAACTAACATCAAGGCGGTGGCCCGTTCTTGTAGGTTCATGCTCTACAACATCCGCAGAGTACGACCCTGCCTCACACAGGAAGCAGCGCAGGTCCTAATCCAGGCACTTGTCATCTCCCGTCTGGATTACTGCAACTCACTGTTGGCTGGGCTCCCTGCCTGTGCCATTAAACCCCTACAACTCATCCAGAACGCCGCAGCCCGTCTGGTGTTCAACCTTCCCAAGTTCTCTCACGTCACCCCGCTCCTCCGCTCTCTCCACTGGCTTCCAGTTGAAGCTCGCATCCGCTACAAGACCATGGTGCTTGCCTACGGAGCTGTGAGGGGAACGGCACCTCAGTACCTCCAGGCTCTGATCAGGCCCTACACCCAAACAAGGGCACTGCGTTCATCCACCTCTGGCCTGCTCGCCTCCCTACCACTGAGGAAGTACAGTTCCCGCGCAGCCCAGTCAAAACTGTTCGCTGCTCTGGCCCCCCAATGGTGGAACAAACTCCCTCACGACGCCAGGACAGCGGAGTCAATCACCACCTTCCGGAGACACCTGAAACCCCACCTCTTTCAGGAATACCTAGGATAGGATAAAGTAATCCTTCTCACACCCCCCCTTAAAGGATTTAGATGCACTATTGTAAAGTGGCTGTTCCACTGGATGTCTTAAGGTGAACGCACCAATTTGTAAGTCGCTCTGGATAAGAGCGTCTGCTAAATGACTTAAATGTAAATGTAATGTAAATGTCAATGTGTTCCCATCTCATTTTTCAATTATACAGATAGTTTTGTCACAAAAACAGTTGTTTTGAATAGCAAATGTGCTTACTCTGGTCTTGGCATCAGCACTCTAGCCAACAACTCACCGATACAGTGCGGGAAGGCTGTACAGGCAGGCTACACTGTACGTTTACATTTGAGTCATTTAGCAGATGCTCTTATTCAGAGTGACTTACAGTATTATAGTGAGTGCATACATTTTCATACTGGCCCCCCATGGGAATTGAACCCACAACCCTGCAAGCGTCATGCTCTACCAACTGAGGCACACGGGACTGAGTCTACCTGAGATTATTATGAGCTAGAATATTTGTATTTGTCAAACAGCAGTCAAGCATCGATCATCATGTCACCGGAATAAGACCCTCAATATTTATTGGAAAGGAGGACAATCATGCTCATAACATGCACTTTCAAAACCCTGTGAAGTTCATCATCTGTAGCCTAATAAACTGCATGGTTTCCCGAGTCGTAGTGGGAGGACCACACACACCATATAATCGGGTGACTCCAAGTTTGTATTTGATCTGCACATGTGCCAGCACCAGTAGAGCATTCCTCTCTCTATGCTTATGCGTGAATGTAGTGAGTTCGGAAAAAAAAACGGAACGTTTGAATCTTAGAAATTGTATGTAAAAACGATCTGTATATGTCCAAACTCCGAATCAAATAGGCTTCCCAAAATTGACATGGTCACTGTGTTGGAACGTTTAGTTTGATTGGCAATTCTGTGCATTTATCAAAATACTATCAGGTAGCCTGATTTCAGATGTGTAATGTAGACTAAATGTGTAATGTAGACTAAACCAGATTAGGGAAATTGTTCTTCTTGCAACGCAATAATCGTGTTCCTATTGGTCAAAACATTTGACACTGCCAGAACTTTGTCGGAGCCTACGACCGCATGTAGGTGGTGCTTAAAAATCAGACCTAGAACCTGTCACACTGAACAAGCCAAGATGTCCGACAATCGTTTACGGCCTAAGAATATGCCCACGATGTTAACATGTTGTCTGGGGAAGTCAAAATCGTGGCATAAAACAGTTAAAATCGTACAGTCTGTGCGGGCTTTAAGAGTGACCCCATTACATGTGATTAAGACATTGGACAACGTGGATTTCAAAATGGCTGCCAGCACATGGCAACAAATCACATCCACCATGACAGGCACTGCTGGTCATAAAACAGAAGAAATTGTTGCACATGTTTACAGCTAGATTATATGTCTGGAAATGTCCAACCCATTAATGTCATGTCATGACTATGAATCTACAGCATGTTAACATCTGTGTACTGGTACCACTACAGCCAGGTGCTAGCTTAGGCTAGGCTAACCCCTCTCAGCTAACTCTGCAGCCCATCTTCAACCATCCCCCCCAATAAGACACTCGAAGACAAACATTTCTTCTTGTAAAATCCCATGCGTATTGAGAGAATATCTCAGTGGGGACACATCTCAGCGTTGGCTGGACACACATCTCTCCTATACGGCGGTGCTGCTTGGCAGAGGCACTGAGGCAGCCCAGGTCTGTATCATCAGCAATCTCTCTCTCTCTCTCCCAAGATGAGGAGTTCAGTTTGGAAGATAATCAAAGGATATAATTAAAATCCGGAGTGTCCCTCAAACATGGCGCCTGGCACGAGCAGGGCCAAAGGGGCGAGAGAAAGAGGGCCGACAGAAAGAAGGCCGACAGAGCGAGAGGTCCGATCGAGCGAGAGCGAGTGAGAAGACTGGCATTCTTAGCTTGCATATCAAAGGGGCCAGAGTGAGATCAATCAACCGGAATGGCTAAAAGACCTTTCAATGAACCTCCTTTAAACTCAGTACAATGCTACAAACAGAGCGTCACAAAGTGGGGCCCTGGGGTTTGATAACTCCCTCTTTGAAGACCGTACATCTTTAATAGAGGGCAAGTTAAGCCTGCGGCGGCTCCGACAACGTGCACGGCGGTGCGCTTGTGCTGATCCGGATGCTTGACGACGCACAGACGACGACATCTGACACACACAAACGGAAATATGAAGTAGCATTACAGGGGTACAGTCAGGGATGTCGTATCAAACGAGCAAGCAAACTAACGAACACAGGTGTGCGTGCACTCACGTACGTACACACGCACGTACACACACACACGCACGTGTACACACACACACACACACACACACAAAAAGATAGACGCAGAGAGGAAATATGAATCAAGATAAATATTTATATTTTACCCTCCTGGCAAACCTTGCCTGTATATGTTTATAAAGTCATTCAAATGAAAGTTAGAAGTTCTCTGAAGCTCCAAGCCTTGTGAATTCATTTAGTCTCAGTTATAAAGATACAATGCACTTCTCTGCACGTTTTATTCAGTAAACCACGAGAGGCCAAATCTTATCAAACGGCGACACATGCTAGGGCGGCGATTCTCAACCCACATTTTTAAATATCGTTTTCCATATTGTACTTTGGCGATACTTGTTCGCAATGCGAACATTGGGTTGTGACGGAGACAACCTGGTCCAATTTGGGTCCAGAGGCAAAACCAGTTGAGAACCATAGGAGGCTGGTATGTTTCTGACTGATACCCAGTACCTGGATATCTCTCGGAGGTAGCTGTAAAACTAAAAGAGCTTTGGCCACCACAAGATGCAAGTATCTTCCAAAATAAATGAAACACTTGAGTAAATGAGGAATAGAAAAGTATATTGAAAGCAGGTGCTTCCACACAGGGGTGGTTCCTGAGTTAATTAAGCAATTAACATCCCATCATACATAGGGTCATGTATACAAATGCTGGGCTGGACATTATTTTCGCTACAATGGCTTTGCCACGATAGGATGACAATGCCCCCATCCACAGGTAACGTTATGGTTTGATGAGCTTGAAAACGATGTAAACTATATGACATCTCGGTCACCAGATGAGGAAATTCTGTGACAGCGGTTTCCACCACCAACTAAACACCAAAATGTTATTTATTGTGGAAGAACGGGAGATGTTTTGATGCCACCGTGCCTCCATCTTGGCTCTCCACCACCATTGTAAAATATATTTGGGAAGCTATAGAAATGCATTTATTAATGTCTACATTTGTTTTTTCCATGTTTATTCTATTACAGACACCCTAATTCACATTTCTAAATTATAGTATGTGAGCTAAACATTTAAAAAATATATATACTTTAAGGTTCTAACGTTACTGTCCCCACTACAACAACAAAAAAAACACATGTAATTCTGTCCTTAACATTTAATAAAAACACTGCCGAATACCCTTCATTCCTATGGTAGGACTGCTTCTTCTGGGGAATGCCAATATGGCCTACAAGTGGCTTCAAAGCCTCTCATTGGAAATGACATACTGTAGCATCAGTAATCCAGGGTTTATATACGCAACATGCAACAATTTCAAAGATTTTACAGTTCATAAGGAAATCAGTCAATTGAAATCAATTCATTAAGCTCTAATCTATGGATTTCACATGACTGGGAATACAGATATGAGTTGGTTAGTCACTGATACCTTTTTAAAAAAGTAGGGGTGTGGACCAGAAAGCCAGTCAGTATCTGGTGTGACAATAATTTGCCTCATGCAGCTTGACACATCCTTCACATAGAGTTGATCAGGCTGTTGATTGTGGCCTGTGGAATGTTGTCCCGCTCCTCTTCAATGGCGGTGCGAAGCTGCTGGATATTGGTAAGAACTGGAACACGCTGCTGTACACGTTGATCCAGAGCATCCAAACTGCTCAATGGGTGACATGTCTGGTGTGTATGCAGGCCATGGAAAACTGGGACATACAGTTGAAGTCGGAAGTTTACATACACCTTAGCCAAATACATTTAAACTAAATTTTTCACAATTCCTGACATTTAATCTTAGTAAAAATTCCCTGTCTTATGTCAGTTAGGATCACCACTTTATTTTAAGAATGTTAAATGTCAGAATAATAGTAGAGATAATTATTTATTTAAGCTTTGATTTCTTTCATCACATTCTCAGTGGGTCGAAGTTTACATACACTCAATTAGTATTTGGTAGCATTGCATTTAAATTGTTGAACGTGGGTCAAATGTTGCGGGGTAGCCTTCCACAAGCTTCCCACAATAAGTTGGGTGAATTTTGGCCCGTTCCTCCTGACAGTGCTGGTGTAATTCAGTCAGGTTTGTAGGCCTCCTTGCCCGCACATGCTTTTTCAGTTCTGCCCACAAATTTTCTATAGGATTGAGGTCAGGGCTTTGTGATGGCCACTCCAATGCCTTGACTTTGTCCTTAAGCCATTTTGCCACAACTTTGGAAGTATGCTTGGGATCATTGTCCATTTGCGACCAAGCTTTAACTTGAGATGAGATGTTGTTTCAATATATCCACATAATTTTACTTCCTCATGATGCCATCTACTTTGTGAAGTGCACCAGTCCCTCCTGCAGCAAAGCACCCACACAACATGATGCTGCCACCCCCATGCTTCACGGTTGGGATGGTGTTCTTTGACTTGCAAGCCCCCCCCCCCCCTTTTTCCTCCAAACATAACAATGGTAATTATGGCCAAACAGCTCTATTTTTGTTTCAGCAGACCAGAGGATATTTCACCAAAAAGTATGATCTTTGTCCCCATGTGCAGTTGCAAACCGTAGTCCGGCTTTTTTTATGGAGGTTTTGGAGCAGTGGCTTCTTCCTTGCTGAGCGGCCTTTAAGGTTATGTCGATACGGACTCGTTTTTTAATGTGGATATAGATACTTTTGTACCTGTTTTCTCCAGCACCTTCACAATGTCCTTTGCTGTTGTTCTGGGATTGATTTGCACGTTTCTCACCAAAGTACATTATTTTCCACCATAATTTGCAAATAAATTCATTAAAAATCCTACAATGTGATTTTCTGGATTTTTTTTCTCATTTTGTCTGTCATGGTTGAAGTGCACCTATGATGAAAATTACAGGCCTCTCATCTTTTTAAGTGGGAGAACTTGCAGAATTGGTGGCTGACTAAATACTTTTTTGCCCCACTGTATATGTCCCGCAGGTGTGATGTTCGGATGTACAGATCCTGTGCAGGTGTTGTTACAGGTGGTCTGCCACTGCGAGGATGATCAGCTGTCCATCCTGTCTCCTTGTAGCGCCGTCTTAGTCGTCTCACAGTACGGACATTGCAATTTATTGCCCTGGCCACATCTGCATCCTCAAGCCTCCTTGCAGCATGCCTAAGGCACGTTCACGCAGATGAGCAGGGACCCTGGACATCTTTCTTTTGGTGTTTTTCAGAGTCAGTAGAAAGGCCTCTTTAGTGTCCTAAGTTTTCATAACTGTGACCTTAATTGCCTACCGTCTGTAAGCTGTTAGTGTCTTAACGACCGTTCCACAGGTGCATGTTCATTAATTGTTTATGGTTCATAACAAGCATGGGAAACAGTGTTTAAACCCTTTACAATGAAGATCTGTGAAGTTATTTGGATTTGACAAATTATCTTTGAAAGACAGTCCTGAAAAAGGGAAGTTTTTTGTTGTTGTTGCTGAGTTTAGTGTGTGTGTGTATTCTGTGTTATTATTTAGTTAGATAGTAAATAATGATGACCCAGGACTTGCATTATAGACATAAAAGTAAATTATGTACCCCCTTGATACACATCATTTCCCTCAAAATGCCCTTGCCCTCTCGCTCAGTCTTCCTCCTTTTTACGGCCATCCATATGCATCTATGGCAACATGGGCTAACACGTCCCATCTGTTCCACGCCTATAAATGAACCTCTATCGATCTTAACTGAAACACCAAATACAGACAAACGCCTTGAGATTAAGATTGACCAGCTACTAAAAAAGGTGCTGAGATAAAAGAGAGAGCCACTCACTCTAGCGAGAGAACCAGACACGGAGTCACAAGAACAAAATAAGCAAGACCAGTACAAGAAAAACAGGCTACGCTCCAAACTACATTAAATGATCAATGACACACAATCTACTACATTAAGGTCACCATGGCAACACATACACCCACCAAAACCTCTAAAAATGTATAGTTGTGAGGAGGAGTGTACTGCGTCCAGAAGCTAATTCACCTTTCATTTTCTGTATTCAGGCTTCACTCAAACATTGTTTTAAAGGTTTGTTTTACTATTGACAGTTACAGCTGATTTCGGGATTGTATATCGATTTGCTTTCCTTAAATATAAGTAATCTGATTTATTCGTTTCAGTCTGAGGTGTTTAATCAAACTTGTCGCACTCCGCTCCGGATAGAGAATAAATTCTACAATCGGTCTCCTGAATTAGCTTTCTATGCATGTGCCCCCGGGGAGCTGGCATACGTGCACTAGGCCTGAGCTAGTTTCCCCCGGCTAAGCTAGCGGAACTATGCTAGTTTTCGTCCTCATTGCCAAACCCTCAAATACTGCACCCTCAACTTCAAAACTCATTTGCTAGTTATATAATCACGTAACTAAGACATTTGCTGGAAATGAACTTGAATAGCCATGACAGGTTCGAGATGATGGTGACAGTGGCGAAGGATATCATTGCTACTTAACGCGGATCCAAGTTCAGTTTTGAGATCCGCCGGCATCATTGGTGTAGGGTTAAGGTGGAAGTTTCTGAATGGTCTTGGAACTGTGACCATGGGCAGCCTCTCCC
This sequence comes from Oncorhynchus nerka, assembly GCF_034236695.1. Lineage (NCBI taxonomy): Eukaryota > Metazoa > Chordata > Actinopteri > Salmoniformes > Salmonidae > Oncorhynchus > Oncorhynchus nerka. The sequence goes on from NC_088399.1 coordinate 59,639,182, forward strand.
TGCTTGGCTCATTAGGATATGTTGTGATTTTGCCAACAAAGCCAGATACTGTATGTAGACAGTCTTGTACCCTTAACCTTTTTTTTTCAACTGACTATCATATGTTGTTTCAAATCTAACTTGATTAATATAATGAGTAATCCAGGAATGCCACAAGGTAATTGACAAGAAAACTCTACAGATCGCAATGGCTACAACGAATGGCTAAATGGAGCTCCTACTCTTCCTCACCACTCTATAAGAGTCCTACAGCAACCCTCCATATAGGGTTGGAGTCAGCAGCCAAGGCCCAGGGATATATAATGGCTGGCCTCGGCTGGTGGTGCAACAGTAAGGCGTCCCTCTTAGGTATTGATCCAGGTTGGCTAGATCATGAGTGAATGCTGGGAAGCTGACTTCATGTGCCGCGGGCAGGCGTCTGGACTCCTGAGTGGCCTGTGTTGGTCGGGACGGCTGTCTACAGACTGAGTGGAACCAGCTAGGGCAGGGCGATGCCTTGTTAACGCTCTTCGTTTTGCCGTAAACTGATGAATGTGGCTCAATGGGGTGAAACATAAAACCGCCAAGACCAGATGATTAAAAAAACACAAAAAAACGATCAAGCTTTTTTGCGGCTTTAAAATTGACCTTCCGGGTCGTTATTTTTGCAAAGTTCAGTGCATAGATTTGCAGAGTAACAGTTTGAAAAGTTAACCTGTAATAATTATATTCTACTATGTTCACAACACTTGCCATTCCTGATGAACTCATTTTCAAAAAGTCAATGTCCATGCTCTCTGCAAAGGTCCATTGTAGGATATGAAACTAATAAAGCCTTTGCCTCTAGAGTCTATAGCATCAGCTAACAGATCAGAATCATAGCACTGCCTTGACAGGGAGTCTGTTTGAAATATCTCTGTGCTTCTACCAAGTTCAAAGGTCGAAGGTGATGCTGCAGAGAGCCTCACGTATGACTACAGTACCATCAGTGCCTCTGGTTATTCTACCTGCATGCCCTCTCGCTGCCCTGGGTATTCCATCTTTGAATTCCACAGCGGTGCCCTCTTTCCTTCAGCTTCATTAACAGATCTGCACGTGTTGTTCATGCTTCACTGCCCTACTGCTCTGACATCCTTGAGAGAGATAGAGCAGGTTAGAAGGTTTTGTTGTATTCTTGTATTCCCTGCTTCTCCCTGGATAAAACCAAATGAAATGTGCTTTGGCAGCTAACCTTGACGTTCTTCAACTCCCTCTATGCGAGTAGGCAGGGAAACCAAAGGAGAAAGAAAATGGCCGCCGCACACTCACAGTTCGGTCTGAGGCATTTGTGAGGGAGAACAGTGGCTCTAATTGGTAACCTAAGCAGGGAGCCTTTACTCCATATTGAGGGGAATTGTTGCAGGAGGTTATCAAAAGGTAGAACTATTCTTTTCAAATGCCACAGTGTTTTGTTCCAGGCTCGTTTCAAAACACCTGGGGTACATTTCCCACTCATTCCCAACTGTGGGGAGGCTGATATAGCTTCATTGCTGAGGCCCCTCTCAACACGGTGCAAATAAATGGAGTTAATGGAGTCTGGGCCTTCACAAAAGAGAGAAATAATTATTTCCTGTATTTCATAACATTTATTAGCATGTGGGCTGTGTAGCTACATTGTCTCTCACCGTGGGTAGCCAAGCTTTCAGACATTAGCGACTAATGAGCGAGGGCTCCGAGGCAATTTCACGAACAATGCGGCCACGTTACTTTGCTACATAATGACACCTAACCTTTCAAATATGAGCCACGATTGGTACCTAATATGTAGTGCCACCTAATACAAACTTGTGTTTCAAGTTTAAAATGAGTAACCAAACTGAGGACTTCATCAAATAGTGATATTATACCACTCAGCTTCTGTCTTATAGGTAAGAAAGGCATTTTCCTTTTTCTTCACGTTAATCATATCTTGCTGACGTTCCGGTGCAGATAGGGTCTCTTTGGGGGGGATCTCGCTGACAGGAAATAAAAAAAATAACACCTTCCAGGGAGAGCGAGTGAAAGAGGGGGAGAAAAGGGGGAGACTGAGGCATTGTCATGGCTAGTGACTCCACAGAAGACAGCAGCCTGCCAAGCAGAGCTCAGATAATGAGGCCTCTCAGTTCAGCCTCTTACTCCAGAGTAAAGACATTCTATTCACTAAAGACTCCAAGGAAAGACACTACCCACCGAAGACTCATTCCGAGTAAAGACAACTGTATATTTCGCTAAAGACTCCAGAGTCAAGACTCTAAATCAGAGGTGCCAAACCTTAGAGATCCTATTAAATGACTATTATTAGTATTTTAATTTCTAATTCTGTGTCAAACATATATACCTATTCAATCCGGCCCGGAAGGTGGTTTGAGTAATATCTATATTTGATTTATCACTAAATATCACCAAGTGATGACATTCCTATGAGGCCATAGAGCAGGGAGAGATCATTCATTAAGGAGCCTGGAGCAAGAAAACTCTGCACTTTAGACTATGGTGCAAAGACTCTTCATTAGAGAAAACACTCTTGCTTAAGAATGAGAGCAGAGACTGTTTGAACCAATGACCTACAGCAAAGACAATAGGTGAAGTGGACTGAAGAATGGAGTAATTGTTGCTACTAAAGTTATTGTTCTTCTAACATAGTAACTAAAGTGTTTCCTTGCTATATCCATCTCCACCGATTAGTCCAATACACTTGATAACTTTGTATCATACTCTTTGTGCTGTGTCATTCAAGTTCCTAAGAGTAATGCAGTCACTTGCATCCAATGGCATGTTAATGAGGTTTGCCTCTAATAAAGAGTTACTATTGGAGTTATGCATCATTTATGGCCATGAAAGTCAATACAGAGGGGACAATATTTTTTAACAACTAACCGCTAACTTTCCAGTCTATGGAGATTCAATACAGCCCAATGTGAACTACCCACAACTGTTTGAAAAACATATTCAGTACAAGTCAAAAGTATGAACAGACCGACTCACTCAAGGGTTTTTCTTAATTTTGACTATTTTCTACATTGCAGAATAATAGTGAAGAAATCAAAACATTGAAATAACACATGTAGTAACCAACAACAACAAAAAAGTGTTAAACAAATCAAAATATATTTTATATTTGAAATGGTTCAAAGTAGCCACCCTTTGCCTTGACAGCTTTGCACAGTCTTGGCATTCTCCCAACCAGCTTCATGATGTAGTCACCTGGAATGCATTTAAATTAACAGGTGTGCCTTGTTAAAAGTTAATTTGTGGAATTTCTTTCATTGAGGCAATCCGTTGAGTTGTGACAAGGTAGGGGTGGTTTACAGAAGATAGCCCTATTTGGTAAAAGACCAAGTTCATATTATGGCAAGAACAGCTAAACAAGCAAAGAGTAATAACAGTCCATCTTTACTTTAAGTCATGAAGGTCAGTCAATACAGAAAACTTCAAAAGCTTTGAAAGTTTCTTCAAGTGCAGTCGCAAAAACAATCAATCGCTATGATGAAACTGGCTCTCATGAAGACCGCCACAGGAAAGGAAGAACCAGAGTTATCTCTGCTGCAGAAGATAAGGTCAGAGTTACCTGCCTCAGAAATTGCAGCACAAATAAATGCTTCAGAGTTCAAGTAACAAACATCAACATCAACTGTTCAGAGGAGACTGCGTGAGTCAGGCCTTCATGGTCAAATTGCTGCAAAGAAACCGCTACTAAAGGACACCAATAATAAGAAGACTTGCTTGGGCCAAGAAACACGAGCAATGTCCATTTGATCGGTGTAAATCTGTCCTTTGGTCTGATGAGTCCAAATTTGAGATCTTTGGTTCCAACCACCGTGTTTTTGTGAGATGCAGAGTAGGTGAACAGATGATCTCCGCATATGTGGTTCCCACCGTGAAGTATGGAGGAGGAAGCGGGATGGTACTTTGCTTGTGACACGGTCAGTGATTTATTTAGAATTCAAGGCACACTTTCTGCAGCGATATGCCATCCCATGTTGTTTGCACTTGGTGGGACTATCATTTGTTTTTCAACAGGACAGTGACTCAACACACCTCCAGGCAGTGTAAAGGCTATTTGACCAACAAAGGGAGTAATGGAGTGCTGCATCAGATGACCTGGCCTCCAAAATCACCCAACCTCAACCTAATTGAGATGGTTTGGGATGAGTTGAACCACAGAGTGAAGGAAAAGCAGCCCAAAAGTGCTCAGTATATGTGGGAACTCTTTCAAGACTGTTGGAAAAGCATTCCAGGTGAAGCTGGTTGAGAGAATGTCAAGAGTGTGCAAAGCTGTCATCAAGGCAATGGGTGGCTACTTTGAAGAATTTCAAATGTATTTTGATTTGTTTAACAGTTTTTTGGTTACTACATGATTCCAAGTGTTTTCATAGTTCATGTCTTCACTATTATTCTACAATGTAGAAAATATTAAAATAAACAAAAATCCAAACTTTTGACTGGTACTGTATGTATGCATATACATCTCGAATAAAAACATGAACATTGTATACTTTAGTACTATACTAAACAAAAATAAAAATGCAACACGTACAGGTATTGGTCCCAAGTGTTGGTCCCATGTTTCAAGAGCTGAAATAAAAGATTACAGAAATGTTCCATTTGCACAAAGCAAATCTTTGAAATTTTGTGCAATTTTGTGTAATTTGTTTTACTTCCCTGTTAGTGGGCATTTCTCTTTTGCCAAGATAATCCATCCACCTGACAGGTATGGCATATCAAGAAGCTGATTAAACAGCATGATCATTACACAGGAGCACCTTGTGCTGGGGACAAAATGCCACTAAAATGTGCAGTTGTCGTCACGCAACACAATGCCACAGATGTCAAGATGAGGGAGTGTGCAATTGGTCTGAGACCAACCACCCAGACAGCTGATGAAACTGTGGGTTTGCACAACTGAAGAATTTCTGCAAAAACTGTCAGAAACCGTCTCAGGGAAGCTCATGTGCGTGCTCGGCCTGGTCTCAGGATGGTAAGTTGGTGGTTGAAGATATCCCTCTAGTGGTGTGGGGGCTGTGCTTTGGCAAAGTGGGTGGGGTTATATACTTCCTGTTTGGCCCTGTCTGGGGGTATCATCGGATGGGGCCACAGTGTCTCCTGACCCTTCCTGTCTCAGCCTCCAGTATTTATGCTGCAATAGTTTATGTGTTGGGGGGCTAGGGTCAGTTTGTTATATCTGGAGTACTTCTCCTGTCTTATCCGGTGTCCTGTGTGAATTTAAGTATGCTCTCTCTAATTCTCTCTTTCTTTCTCTCTCTCGGAGGACCTGAGCCCTAGGACCATGCCTCAGGACTACCTGGCATGATGACTCCTTGCTGTCCCCAGTCCACCTGGCCGTGCTGCTGCTCCAGTTTCAACCTACTGCCTGTGGTTATTATTATTTGACCATGCTGGTCATTTATGAACATTTGAACATCTTGGCCATGTTCTGTTATAATCTCCACCCGGCACAGCCAGAAGAGGACTGGCCACCCCTCATAGCCTGGTTCCTCTCTAGGTTTCTTCCTAGGTTTTGCATTGCATTGCTTGCTGTTTGGGGTTTTAGGCTGGGTTTCTGTACAGCACTTTGACATATCAGCTGATGTACGAAGGGCTATATAAATAACTTTGATTTGATTTGCATGCTGACTGCAGGAATGTCCACCAGAGCTGTTGCCAGAGAACTGAATGTCGATTTCTCTATCATAAGCCGCCTTCAATGTCATTTTAGAGAATTTGGCACTATGTCCAACCGGCCTCACAACCGCAGACCACGTGTAACCACGCCAGCCCAGGACCTCCACATCCGGCTTCTTCACCTGCGGGATTGTCTGAGACCAGCCACCCAGACAGCTGGTGAAACTGTGGGTTTGTACAACTGAAGAATTTCTGCAAAAACTGTCAGAAACCGTCTCAGGGAAGCTCATCTGCGTGCTCGTCCTCACCAGGGTCTTGACCGGACTCCAGTTTGGCGTCGTAACAGACTTCAGTGGGAAAATGCTCACCTTCGATGGCCACTGGCACGCTGGAGAAGTGTGCTCTTCACGGATTAATTCCAGTTTCAACTGTACCGGGCAGATGGCGTGTATGGCGTTGTGTGGACAAGCGGTTTGCTGATGTCAACATTGTGAACAGAGTGCCCCATGGTGACAGTGGGGTTATGGTATGGGCAGGCATAAATTACACTGCTCAAAAAAAGAAAGGGAACACTAAAATAACACATCCTAGATCTGAATGAATGAAATATTCTTATGAAATACTTTTTTTTTTACATAGTTGAATGTGCGGACAACAAAATCACACAAAAATGATCAATGGAAATCAAATTTATCAACCCATGGAGCTCTGAATTTGGAGTCACATTAATTAAAGTGGAAAACCACACTACAGGCTGATCCAACGTTGATGTAATGTCCTTAAAACAAGTCAAAATTAGGCTCAGTAGTGTGTGTGGCCTCCACGTGCATGTATGACCTCCCTAAAACGCCTGAGCATGCTCCTGATGAGGTGGCGGATGGTCTCCTGAGGGATCTCCTCCCAGACCTGGACTAAAGCATGGACAGTCTGTGGTGCAACGTGGCGTTGGTGGATGTCCCAGATGTGCTCAATTGGATTCAGGTCTGGGGAACGGGCGGGCCAGTCCATAGCATCAATGCCTTCCTCTTGCAGGAACTGCTGACACACTCCAGCTATATGAGGTCTAGCATTGTCTTGCATTAGGAGGAACCCAGGAGGAACCCAGGGCCAACCGCACCAGCATATGGTCTCACAAGGGGTCTGAGGATCTCATCTCGGTACCTAATGGCAGTCAGGCTACCTCTGGCGAGCACATGGAGGGCTGTGCGTCACCCCAAAGAAATGCCACCCCACACCATGACTGACCCACCGCCAAACCGGTCATGTTGGAGGATGTTGCAGGCAGCAGAACGTTCTCCACGGCGTCTCCAGGCTGTCACATCTGTCACACGTGCTCAGTGTGAACCTGCTTTCATCTGTGAAGAGCACAGGGCACCAGTGGCGAATTTGCCAATCTTGGTGTTCTCTGGCAAATGCCAAACGTCCTGCACGGTGTTGGGCTGTAAGCACAACCCCCACCTATGGACCTCGGGCCCTCATACCACCCTCATGGAGTCTGTTTCTGACCGTTTGAGCAGACACATGCACATTTGTGGCCTGCTGGAGGTCATTTTGCAGGGCTCTGGCAGTGCTCCTCCTGCTCCTCCTTGCACAAAGGCGGAGGTAGCGGTCCTGCTGCTGGGTTGTTGCCCTCCTACGGCCTCCTCCACGTCTCCTGATGTACTGGCCTGTCTCCTGGTAGCGCCTCCATGCTCTGGACACTACGCTGACAGACACAGCAAATCTTCTTGCCACAGCTCACATTGATGTTCCATCCTGGATGAGCTGCACTATCTGAGCCACTTGTGTGGGTTGTAGACTCAGTCTCATGCTACCACTAGAGTGAAAGCACCGCCAGCATTCAAAAGTGGCCAAAACATCAGCCAGGAAGCATAGGAACTGAGAAGTGGTCTGTGGTCCCCACCTGCAGAACCACTCCTTTATTGGGGGTGTCTTGCTAATTGCCTATAATTTCCACCGGTTGTCTATTCCATTTGCACAACAGCATGTGAAATGTATTGTCAATCAGTGTTGCTTCCTAAGTGGACAGTTTGATTTCACAGAAGTGTGATTGACTTGGAGTTACATTGTGTTGTTTAAGTGTTCCCTTTATTTTTTTGAGCAGAGTAGTTAATCCGCCACCATCTACTCATGTTTCAGCATGATAATGCACAGCCCCATCGCACAAGGATCTGTACACAATTCTTGGAAGCTGAAAATGTCATAGTTATTCCATGGTCTGCATACTCACCAGACACCTCACCCATTGAGCATGTTTGGGATGCTCTGGTTTCATTTGACTTATTTAATTAAAAAGGAAATGTAAGTCTGTAAAATCTTTAAAATTGTTGCATGTTGTGTTTATATTTGTGTTCAGTTTAAATGTATTTTTCTTTATTGTTGCTTGTCAAGAAGGTTAACAAGCTATAATTCATTACCAAGCAACTGTCTAAGTATTTGACTTGTATCCATGGATACAGACAGACCTAGAATAAAAGTAGAAAGTCAGTGGCATACACTGACTTTCAGGCTAACAAATACACTCTAGCAATGCCAAAACAACAGAGTATCCAGTCACATAAGTGGAGCAGCGGTTGAAGCAACCCACCTTCCTCTTACAGTACAGTATCACTAATATGATTTGGCATTAACTGATGTAGTTGGAATTTGTGCACAACTTCCTTCATGAGATAGATGATAGTAAAGAGTTCAGGCTTGGATCCATTTTGAACATCCATGTGCCTGAAGGTGAACCAACTATGTTATGAAAGTATATGCAAATGGTACTGCCCGTTTAGGCAAACAATGACACTACCACGCTTTAGTAACGTGCTCCACAGTCTAAAAGCCATCTTTCCCTAACTTCACTGTTAGTGTTTAGCAAAAGGACAACTCTCCCTTTTTGTTGATAAAAAAGTAGAGAATCCTTCAGAATCATCCCTCTGGTGTGGAAACGATGAAGGGAGTGAGTGATGGGAATCCATTTTCCTCCTATGGCCCACTGTGCCTTAAAGGTTAATCACTACACCAGCAATCTCCTCATCTCTCCTTCAGTCTCTACTTTTCTCACACACAAAAAAAACATGTCACTTATCTCAACTTCCCTCACCATTAGGTCCTTTCCAGCTGTTAGCCTTCCCACACATGTATTCCAAAGGTGTCTGAAGTACACTAGCTCTCCTCTGTTTCAGGCTCTCTCCCTCTATCATCTTGTCATCCTCCTTCAGTGTTTGCTTCCCCCACAATTGACCCACCGAGCACTTTCCGCAGTATATGCACTAAAACTAGTTCTCCTCTGTCCATCTCCTTCCCTCAATCTCTTCTTTTTGCACTTCCTCCTTTCTTCACACCAATCACCATTTCTCTCACCTCCTCTCTTCCCCCACTGTTCTAATTCTCACTACTCCTCTCACAGCAGTATTTCTAGTAGCACAAGCTTCAGCGTTCTAGAGACAGAGGAGGCCCCTCTCTACCCCTCTTGTTCTCCCTTATTTCAACTCTTTCCCAGCAGTAGCACCTACAGTGGATTTGCCCGGGGGCCCTAGTCTGTTCCAGCCTATCCACTGGTCTCTCCCTCTCCCCTCCCGCTCTCTGCTCGTCAGCACTGCAAGGGCAAAACAAGTGGCAAGAGAGAGAAGAGTGGCAATAAGAAAGGGCCATCAAAGCGAAAACACAACTCCAACTGTTTTCCTGGAATTCATGACGAGAACAGTTTCCCAGTATTTGGGTTTCGCCCCAGAGGCAAAAGCGGTCTGTGTTGACAGCAAGAGACAAGTTGATGGGGATGAGGCTGATTCCCGTTGCCAGTGGTGATGTGGGCGTGTCAGTGCGAGTGATTCTGAGGAGAGACGAATCGCTAAGAATGACTGGATGTGAGGGGGTCAGTTACTCAGTGTTGGGCTTGGACGATGATCTGATATGGGGAGACAGACTGTAGAGAGTAGGTCCCAGAAATACACACATAAATTGGCTGTAGTGCTGATTGGGGCAGGTGGCTGTCTGCCTAGAGAACAATTTAAACTGACTGAGTGTAAAGACACAAGACCATGCAATCGGGTGAGTGAAATGGCCTATCATTTCACAGGCTATCATTTTTAAAGCTGGTCACTGGTCAAACAGGCTTTATCATGACCAATGACAGGGGTTTTATGAGGTGCATCCCAGATGGCACCCTTTTCATTATATTCCTACTGTTGGTCAAACGTAGTGCGCTATATAGGGAATAGGGGGCCATTTGAGACACTACCACACAAAATTGATTACATTTTCTTTTTTTTTTAATCCTCAGCAATCTACACACACACACACACACAACTACCCCAAAATGACAAAGCGAAAACAGGAATACCGTATTTACCTAAATATTCAGGCCCTTTGCTATGACTCGAAATTGAGCTCAAATGCATCCTGTTTCCATTGATCATCCATGAGATGTTTCTAAAACTTGGAGCCCACCTGTGGTAAATTCAATTGATTGGACATGATTTGGAAAGGCATACACCTGTCTATATAAGGTTCTACAGTTGACAGTGCATGTCAGACCAAAAACCAAGCCATGAGGTCGAAGGAATTGTTCATAGAGCTCCAAGCCATGATTGTGTCGAGGCACAGATCTGGGGAAGGGTACCAAAAAATGTCTGCAGAATTGAAGGTCCCCAAGAACACAATGGCCTCCATCATTCTTAAATGCAAGAAGTTTGGAACCACTGAGTCCCTTACTAGAGCTGCCCGCCCGGCCAAACTGAGCAATCAGGGGAGAAAGGCCTTGGTCAGGGAGGTGACCAAGAACCCGATGGTCACTCTGACCCGAGCTCCTCTGTGAAGATTGGAGAACCTTCCAGACGGACAACCATCTCTGCAGGACTCTACCAATCAGGCCTTTTGGTAGAGTGGCCAGACGGAAGCCACTCCTCAGTAAAAGGCACATGACAGCCTACTTGGAGTTTGCCAAAAGGAACCTAAAAGTCTCTCAGACCATGAGAAACCAAGATTGAATTCTATAGACAATGCAAAGTGTCACGTCTGAAGGAAACCTGGCACCATCCCTACGGTGAAACATGGTGGTGGCAGCATCACGTTGTGGAGATGTTTTTCAGAGGCATGGACTGGGAGACTAGTCAGGATCGAGGCAAAGATGTATGGAGAAAAGTACAGAGATATCCTTGATACCTGCTCCAGAGCGCTCAGGACCTCAGACTGGGGCAAAGGTTTATCTTCCAACAGGACAACGACCCTAAGCCGTCTTTGAATGTCCTTGAGTGTCCCAGCCAGAGCCCAGATTTGAACCCGATCGAACATCTCTGGAGATACCTGAAAATAGCTGTGCAGCAATGCTCCCCATCCAACCTGACAGAGCTTGAGAGGATCTGCAGAGAGGAATGGGAGAAACACCCCAAATACAGGTGTGCCAAGCTTGTAGCGTCATACACAAGAAGAATCTAGGCTGTAATCCCTGCCAAAAGGTGTTTCAACAAAGTACTGAGTAATGGGTCTGAATACTTATGTTAAATGTGATTTTTTATTTTTTTTACAACTTCGTAAAATAAATAAATAAAATGTTTTTGCTTTGTCATTATGGGGTATTGTGTGTAGATTGACGAGGGAAAACATTTTTTAAATCCATTTTAGAATAAAGGCTGTAAAGTAACAAAATGTGGAAGAAAAAAAAACCTACGGGTCTGAATACTTTCCCGAATGCGCTGTATACCTTGCGTGAGTAGTTGCAGGGTTCGGACTTCCTCTCTGACGCGGAGCTGCAGGACCTGCTGGAGTATGTACTGCCGTTGGCCCTCCTGCATGATGCCCATTCGCTCCAGCTTCCTGTCCGTCAATCTCATCAGAGCCCGTCCTGGATGGAAAGAGGGAGAGAGAGCGAAAGAAAGGTTAAAACAAACCCCTCATGAGATAAGACTGATGCGTCTCTCCCACCCAGAATAAACACCATAAGTAACAATGTATATTTAATGAAATTGATCAATTGTTTGGAATTGGATCACACTTCAGATCTCTGAAGCACCTCAAGGTGAACTAAAGCATAACTGACCAAAAAGGACTGTCTCTCTGAATGCTGCCTTCAACTGCATTCAACTTTGCTACATACAATAAGCAGCACAATATATACATCCATGAAATATCCCATTTACATTATGTGTAGATCTCACCAAGGGGACTAATCTCAAACCATGAATAGATCATTCTCTAGTCCAGGGTTCCCCAACTGGCAGCCAGTGGGCCAAATTTGTTTTCTGAGCAAAAAAAACCCCATATATTAATTGTTTCATGTTCAGTGCTTGACATTGTAAAAACACCAGGAAATCAGCTGCAAGTGATTGGAAATGTAAAATCAAAATGGAGAGACGTGATCATATACAAATGTAAGCAAGGTTTGAAATGATTGTTTTAGTCAAATATATCAGTTTGGGCTTCCTGCGGTCAATCTGCAGCCTACAAATGATTTGTAATTACGTGCATCTAGTTGATGATCCCTGCTCTAGTCTATCCATTCAATACATGTTATTCAATTTCTGCGCGGGTATGCTAGCAGGTAGCGTCGAGCAGCCAACGATGACCCACTGAAGAAATATCTTCATCTTGCGACATAACACACTTAACATAATTATTACTCTTCTTTCACCCATAGGCACCTCCTTCTGGGAGCTCTTGATTTTCATAATCCCTAATTTAATGTTCTTTAATATAATTTGTTTGAAAAGTGGCGGATTTGGTCCGGTAATTAAAACGCAGTGGAGAAAGTACAGTCGAATTAATTACGCTCGTTATGGAAGGCCTTTGTGGCAGTGTGCGGGATTGGGGAGCTAGATAGTAGATCATTCCCGGTGATTACCATGCATAAACCCGACCCCTGTAGAGCCACCCATCGCTGGTTGACCCTAATGACTCTGGGCTCCAGATCGCTCCTCCTGATTGGCTAGCAGCCGTGAACTTTCCTTGGTTTTACGGTTTCACAGCGGGACTACGGTGGTGTGACTGTCACATGCTCTCTCTTTCACCCCCGAGCTCCTTCCTCCCATCCACTCCTCCAACAGCACTGTACTTACTGACTCTTTACGCACTGTAGATTTTCATAACGATTTGTTACTTAACGACTTTGTGCATATATACTTTCTTTAACACGGCTCATTATTTGAGGTAACAAAAATCACAAAAATGGGTGTTTTGTGAAAGCATTGTAGGCTAGGTCATCTTCTGAAAGTCACTTTTGGTGATTTAATACAGTTTTAGGCTTTATGCAACCATGAATTACCACACAAAGCTGTGTGTTGGTGGTATAAAGCTGACAGCATTGTAGAGCTGGGACGATAAACCGAGAATTATCAACACCACACCGATCACTTATCGCAGGCCTTTTGCTGATATCGTTCATTACAATAAGTAGCCTATACTAGAGAAATGTGAAGTTGGAAATGACTAACTTTGCTAAATGGGTGTTTGTTAAAAGTGACAACTGATGGCTACAACCATGAAACTAGTAGTAGTTGTAGTTTAAAAATATAAACCCAGCAGATTAAGGTTATAAACTTATCGTTATCGCATCAGTTCAAGAAATGTATCACGATATTGGTTGCTGCCTAAATCGCCCAGCTCTACACCATCGGAAAATCTACTCTGCCAAAACACTTTATTTGCGGATAACTATGGCAAGTGTGGCAAAAACGCTAAATGTGTCCAAAAAATCAAATCAAATTGTAATGCCAGCTCCTGTATGGTTTAATGATGACTACTACACAAATACAGAGTAGCTAACTACAGACATTTTACTGGTCTACGAGGGCCAGTAAAATGGGACGTGAGTGAGGGAGTGAGAACGACAATATGAACGTTAAAGGATCACTTGAGGAGTCTATAAATAACGACCAACCATCACTTGGCACCTCATCCGAAATCCGACACAAATCTGCCTTTCAACAGGGACACCTCTTTAGCTTTACCTCGTGGCTATCTGTTCTATAAACAAACAACCATACAGGATGTATGAGAGATAAAGCTTTCAGATCAATGACTAAACAACTGCTATAATAACGCATCTTTAGTCATCAACAGCTCAGAGTTAAAAGGCGATAGAACTGCACGATTGTGGACAGCTTAAGATGCGTCGAGATAAGAGCAATTCGGAGCCAAGCTGCCAGTTTTTTGGCGGCAGTGCCAACATAGCGCCTCTCCTCTCCTTCCAGTAGCAGCCGGGCGAAACGCCTCTGTGGAGGTCCAGACTTCTCTCTCTCTCTCCACTGCGGTTCTGAGTCATTGACTCAACAATCCCACGAAGCCACAACAGGGAATGTATCAAACCACAATTAATACACAGAGCAGTGTAGCATGTCCGGATGAAGAAAGAAGAGAGGAGTAGAGGATGAGGGGAGAACGCCTGAAGAGAGAGAAGAGGAGAGTTGGAGAGAGACGGTTGAGAGTAGAGGTCGACCGATTAATCGGAATGGCCGATTAATTAGGGCCGATTTCAAGTTTTCATAACAATTTTTACACCTTTATTTAATCTTTATTTAACTAGGCAAGTCCATTAAGAACACATTCTTATTTTCAATGACGGCCTAGGAACAGTGGGTTAACTGCCTTGTTCAGGGGCAGAATGACAGATTTTCACCTTGTCAGCTCGGGGGATCCAAACTTGCAACCTTACAGTTAACTAGTCCAACACAATAACGACCTGCCTCTCTCTCGTTGCACTCCACAAGGAGACTGCCTGTTACACGAATGCAGTAAGCCAAGGTAAGTTGCTAGTTAGCACTCATCTTATAAAAAACAATCAATCATAATCACTAGTTAACTACACATGGTTGATGATATTACTAGATATTATCTAGCGTGTCCTGCGTTGCATATAATCTGACTGAGCATACAAGCATACAAGTATCTAAGTATCTGACTGAGCGGTGGTAGGCAGAAGCAGGCACGTAAACATGAATTCAAACAGCACTTTCGTGCGTTTTGCCAGCAGCTCTTTGTTGTGCGTCAAGCATTGCGCTGTTTATGACTTCAAGCCTATCAACTCCCGAGATGAGGCTGGTGTAACCGATGTGAAATGGCTAGCTAGTTAGCATGTGCTAATAGCGTTTCAAACGTCACTCGCTCTGAGCCTTCTAGTAGTTGTTCCCCTTGCTCTGCATGGGTAACGCTGCTTCGACGGTGGCTGTTGTCGTTGTGTTGCTGGTTCGAGCCCAGGGAGGAGCGAGGAGAGGGACGGAAGCTATACTGTTACACTGGCAATACTAAAGTGCCTATAAGAACATCCAATAGTCAAAGGTTAATGAAATACAAATGGTATAGAGGGTCCTATAATTAGTCCTATTAGTCCTATACTAACTACGACCTAAACCTTCTTACCTGGGAATATTGAAGACTCATGTTAAAAGGAACCACCAGCTTTCATATGTTCTCATGTTCTGAGCAAGGAACTGAAACTTTAGCTTCCTTACATAGCACATATTGCACTTTTACTTTCTTCTCCAACACTTTGTTTTTGCATTATTTAAACCAAATTGAACATGTTTCATTATTTACTTGAGGCTAAATTGATGTATTATATTAAGTTAAAATAAGTGTTCATTCAGTATTGTTGTAATTGTCATTATTACAAATACATTTCAAAATTAAATTTAAAATTTATTTATTTTATTTTTTTTAAATCGGCCGATTAATTGGTATTGGCTTTTTTGGTCCTCCAATAATCGCTATCGGCGTTGAAAAATCATTTTCGGTCGACCTCTAGTTGAGAGGGACTGGGCGTGGATTTGAAAAAAAGAGAAGACAAAAAGTAAGAAAAGAGGAAGAGTGTAGAGAAAGAAGAGACTTGTACAGGACTGACTAGACAACTTGGGGATGAGTGGAGTGCTAAGACAAAGCACAGTGACCCCAAAATGCAGGACCACTGGGACAGTGGTGGAGTTAGAGTAGCTATTTCCTAATGGGTCACATCATGGCAGGTAACATTGTTTTATTTAGAGATTGGTTATGTTAGTATTCGAATAATATCATGTCAGTTTTTCGGATAGTAAAAATTCTTATAGTAAGTAGTTTGCTCGACCGATCAGAATGACGCAAAGGTAAACAGGGGACAGGGTGCTTTTCTCAGGTAATTTGTCAGCAACAGCGACAGAGATTTTTGCCATGACAGAAGAATTGCTATTTGAAGTGGGGGAAACAGCATACTGATGTCAGGGCAGCCTGGACAGCGAAATGCCCAGCAGTAGCTCAACTCACAGTTTTATAAAAACGTTGCAAGGATTATTTCATTTAGAAAAATAGTTTTCATTGTTAAAATAGGTCTACTCCAAAAATGAACTCACTTAAGTAATCAAATACTAACGTCCGTTCGGATATCTGGATATTCGATTAACCGTGCCCATCCCTAATGCACACGCAGTCTGACTCAACCCCAGCTAAGGTAAGAGGGCTTCTGTTTCCATCTGAATAAGTGTAATACTTTCCTCTCCTCTAGCTCTGTCTGATGGGAACATTGCCAGACAACAAAGCTCCCTTTTTACTTCATCTCCTGTATCCACTTATCTTTGGCCAATTGACAGAGAAAATGATTTAAGCCACTTCTGCCTCTTCAGTTGCACAATATTGATTGGATTTAAATTTCACTCCCACTCTTCCCACTCTCCAGTAGCCTGTCCACCCTTCTATATCATTACCTCTGTAGCCTGTTGGTTGGCGGTGTTAGCTCTGCCCTCTCTCACTGTCCGCCCCTCTATATCATTACCCCAAACCTGCCTGGGAATGAGGCACTGCCTCCTCCTCATCCAAATATGAGTTACTATTAAAAATGACTACTCCCCCCTATAAAAGGTACAGATACTGTAATATACATTATTCAAGTCAGCATATTCATAAATCTACATATACAAACCTACAGTGCACACACACACAGAGCCCACAGACCAGGCGTTAGATTAATGGGCAGGGGGAGTGCAGACCTCCCTCAGTGTGGGGCTGCTGGCAGATTAATCTATGGCCTGGCACAGTCGACCACCGCGTTTGATGAATGGGGCTTAGAGTACACACACACACACACCCCTGCGGGATCTGTCCCTTTTCGAGTTTGAACCAAAAGCCATGCTAATTACTGCTCTGTGGAGCAGCAGAGGGTGAGGACAGGGGCACAAAAGCAGCGAATTAGCCTCACTTTCCCAACTCTCTCCAAATGGCTCCAGTCAGCAAACATACATGTGTTCATGTGTTTGACAGTACGAGCTGGGCTGGCTGGAGCTGGAGATAGAGGGGGAGAATGTAGATCTAGATAAAACCGTCAGACACAGCTGCATGTGTGGGTCTTCTGTGTAAGTGGGTATAGACTACTGAATGTCTCAGGAGTCTCTGGTTACCTTCCACATATGCAATAATTCCTTTCATGCAATGAGCAATACATCCTTGTCAACGTAATATTCTATAATGGTCTAAAACTGGTGGTCTGTGAGCCAGATCCGGCCCACTAGCCAATTTAATGTGGCCCACTGTTGTCTAAGTAAATATGAGAGTTAACATTCCCACACGCTGTGTATACCATCCTTTACTAGTACTTGGCTTACTGGCACACATTACAAATACACGGTGACCATGATGCAACTCTTAGTAACCTAGGCACGATATTGTAAAAAAAATCTTGGCTCCCAAATGTCCATGAGATGGACTATGCTCTGAGATCGGTTCCAAATTAGATGCTAATGTTATTTCTGACTGGAGAAAAGAGGGGCATCATTCTCAATGGGCTGCAGCCCTCTTCCTGAATGAAGCCAAGCACAGCAGCAGAGGGATAATCAGATGCACAGACTGCAACCTCAGCAGGATGCTAATGCAGAGTCACTGCCCATCTACAGTATCTGGTCACTAATCGTTGTTTATTAACTAGCACAGAGGAACAATATAATACATTGTATTTGATTTGTGAGAGGAACCAAATGATCATACAATTAGGTGGCTCTCCAGATCACTCAGATCCAATCTGATCACTTACTATGCGTTCGTTCCATTGTATCACTCAATGTTTTTCTCACAATCATTGAGGATCAATTGCATCCTTCAGAATTCCACACTTAAGATCACTTGGGATCAATCTAACCTCATAATCAAGCAATCCACCCGCTTGGATCCAGACATCGTCAAGACATAATCAAGGCCCACTTAATTTTTTTTTTAAATCACCTCATCAGTGGGATGACTAACTGACAATCCCCTCTGTCTCTCTACCCGACAGCTGTCCAGGTGGGTCATTTGCTAGGAGAATTAGAGGCCTTCACGGATCCATGTCTACCCAAATACCAGAGACCCGATCCAGGACCCGAGCAGGTCCAGAATTCTAAATAACGTCACAGCTTTGGGTCAGATCTCATTTAATAGTCACGGGTATGTGGGTATGTGGAATTCTAACAGACTTGTCCGAAAGGGCCCATACAGATCAGAAGGAGACTGCTGCAATAGAGAGAGCGAGAGAAATTGTATCATTAATAATATGGCTCTTGCTTTTCATGAGAGTGGAGCGTGTAGCTTGCGGTTGGCCAATCATAAGTCATCAAAGCAGCAATAGGCTACATCCATAGAGCCTCACACCGTGAGGCAAAAGTTAGAAGATATGGAATCAATGGAAGATGGAATTAAAATGACTTTTAAAGGATAGCCTACAAACGGCCAACAGCCAACAGACAGTCAGGTTGCTACTTAATATTCTGAACGGAGTTGTAGGATGAGAAAGCGCATGCACTGCAGCCTCAGTTAGCTTAGCTTAATTAGAGTCTCCCAGTTTGATGCAATGCAACACCGGTCCTACGTAATCATATTTGATGATAAATAACCTAGCTATGGCAGCTATAGTGCGAGATGGCTTGGTTGGTTGGTTTCTGTCACTTGTCTCTCCCCTCCCATCCTCCCTGCTCCCCATGTCACTCGCTCACAGTACGACCCCTCCCCCCACCTGCTAGAGTGGCACCCCTCTCCCTCTAGTGCTTTATCAGCTCCGGTTAATAAAGTAGCTTTAAAAATTAAAAATAAACATTTTCTGCTGCTTCCCTCACTCGGATCGTACCGGGTCTGGATTCGACCAGGTCTCTATACGGAGGGGGTCTAGTTGTCCTTTGGTCCATTTGAAACGGGCCTCTATATTCATTTTTATTTATGCATATCGGTTCCGGGTGAAAGTTTTTGGACCTGTGAAGACCTCTAAGGAGAATATTCAGGTAGTATCATGTTTATTTTTCAACTTACTAAAATGGTCAACAGTGGCGTCAGTAATAAGCATGTAGCCTTTAGCCTGAATGCCTAGTCCTCGGAGAGACATTGGTGTAGTTTAGGATGGGCTAGTCCTCATTCCTCAAGTGTTGTTTAGGCCCATTGCCCAGTAGATGGGTATACATTTTCTACCCTGTGCGACACCTACCCAGGCACGTTCAAATCAGTCGGTGTAGATTATGATTTGAACGTGCTTGGGTAGGTGTCGCACAGGGTAGCAAAATGTATATTTGATGAGCTGTGAGAAAGGTGAAAAACACCATTTAAATGACCCCTCTACTGGGTAACGGTCAAAGACTCCAGTCACCAAAGTCATAGACTGTGGTCTCTGATAACACACGGCAAGCGGTACCGGAGAGCCAAGTATAGGTCCAAAAGGCTCCTTAATAGCTTCTTTTAAGCCATAAGACTGCTGAACAATGAATCAAAATGGCCACCCGGACCATTTGCATTGCATTGATTGGGTCCTAAACAGTACTCGAGGAATGAGCACCAGCCCATCATAACCTACACCGACTGTGATTTGAACATGTCTGAGTAGGTGGCTCACAGGTTGCCACTGTGTAATATGTATATAATATAACACTAACCTCACTGCAACTCCCCTCCAAGTCTCCGACCACTACCTTGTATCCTTTTCCCTCTTGCTCTCATCCAACACTTCCCACACTGCCCCTACTCGGATGGTATCGCGCCGTCCCAATCTTCGCTCTCTCTCCCCCGCTACTCTCTCCTCTTCCATCCTATCATCTCTTCCCTCTGCTCAAACCTTCTCCAACCTATCTCCTGATTCTGCCTCCTCAACCCTCCTCTCCTCCCTTTCTGCATCCATTGATTCTCTATGTCCCCTATCCTCCAGGCCGGCTCGGTCCTCCCCTCCTGCTCCGTGGCTCGACGACTCATTGCGAGCTCACAGAACAGGGCTCCGGGCAGCCGAGCGGAAATGGAGGAAAACTCGCCTCCCTGCGGACCTGGCATCCTTTCACTCCCTCCTCTCTACATTTTCCTCTTCTGTCTCTGCTGCTAAAGCCACTTTCTACCACTCTAAATTCCAAGCATCTGCCTCTAACCCTAGGAAGCTCTTTGCCACCTTCTCCTCCCTCCTGAATCCTCCTCCCCCTCCCCCCTCCTCCCTCTCTGCAGATGACTTCGTCAACCATTTTGAAAAGAAGGTCGACGACATCCGATCCTCGTTTGCTAAGTCAAACGACACCGCTGGTTCTGCTCACACTGCCCTACCCTGTGCTCTGACCTCTTTCTCCCCTCTCTCTCCAGATGAAATCTCGCGTCTTGTGACGGCCGGCCGCCCAACAACCTGCCCGCTTGACCCTATTCCCTCCTCTCTTCTCCAGACCATTTCCGGAGACCTTCTCCCTTACCTCACCTCGCTCATCAACTCATCCCTGACCGCTGGCTACGTCCCTTCTGTCTTCAAGAGAGCGAGAGTTGCACCCCTTCTGAAAAAACCT
This sequence comes from Oncorhynchus nerka, assembly GCF_034236695.1. Taxonomy (NCBI): domain Eukaryota; kingdom Metazoa; phylum Chordata; class Actinopteri; order Salmoniformes; family Salmonidae; genus Oncorhynchus; species Oncorhynchus nerka. Next base: position 59,659,506 of record NC_088399.1, read on the forward strand.
ACACTCGATCCCTCCGATGTCAACAACTACAGACCAGTATCCCTTCTTTCTTTTCTCTCCAAAACTCTTGAACGTGCCGTCCTTGGCCAGCTCTCCCGCTATCTCTCTCAGAATGACCTTCTTGATCCAAATCAGTCAGGTTTCAAGACTAGTCATTCAACTGAGACTGCTCTTCTCTGTATCACGGAGGCCCTCCGCACTGCTAAAGCTAACTCTCTCTCCTCTGCTCTCATCCTTCTAGACCTATCGGCTGCCTTCGATACTGTGAACCATCAGATCCTCCTCTCCACCCTCTCCGAGTTGGGCATCTCCGGCACGGCCCACGCTTGGATTGCGTCCTACCTGACAGGTCGCTCCTACCAGGTGGCGTGGCGAGAATCTATCTCCTCACCACGCGCTCTCACCACTGGCGTCCCCCAGGGCTCTGTTCTAGGCCCTCTCCTATTCTCGCTATACACCAAGTCACTTGGCTCTGTCATAACCTCACATGGTCTCTCCTATCATTGCTATGCAGACGACACACAATTAATCTTCTCCTTTCCCCCTTCTGATGACCAGGTGGCGAATCGCATCTCTGCATGTCTGGCAGACATATCAGTGTGGATGACGGATCACCACCTCAAGCTGAACCTCGGCAAGACGGAGCTGCTCTTCCTCCCGGGAAGGACTGCCCATTCCATGATCTCGCCATCACGGTTGACAACTCCATTGTGTCCTCCTCCCAGAGCGCTAAGAACCTTGGCGTGATCCTGGACAACACCCTGTCGTTCTCAACTAACATCAAGGCGGTGGCCCGTTCTTGTAGGTTCATGCTCTACAACATCCGCAGAGTACGACCCTGCCTCACACAGGAAGCAGCGCAGGTCCTAATCCAGGCACTTGTCATCTCCCGTCTGGATTACTGCAACTCGCTGTTGGCTGGGCTCCCTGCCTGTGCCATTAAACCCCTACAACTCATCCAGAACGCCGCAGCCCGTCTGGTGTTCAACCTTCCCAAGTTCTCTCACGTCACCCCGCTCCTCCGCTCTCTCCACTGGCTTCCAGTTGAAGCTCGCATCCGCTACAAGACCATGGTGCTTGCCTACGGAGCTGTGAGGGGAACGGCACCTCAGTACCTCCAGGCTCTGATCAGGCCCTACACCCAAACAAGGGCACTGCGTTCATCCACCTCTGGCCTGCTCGCCTCCCTACCACTGAGGAAGTACAGTTCCTGCGCAGCCCAGTCAAAACTGTTCGCTGCTCTGGCCCCCCAATGGTGGAACAAACTCCCTCACGGAGTCAATCACCACCTTCCGGAGACACCTGAAACCCCACCTCTTTCAGGAATACCTAGGATAGGATAAAGTAATCCTTCTCACCCCCCTTAAAATATTTAGATGCACTATTGTAAAGTGGCTGTTCCACTGGATGTCTTAAGGTGAACGCACCAATTTGTAAGTCGCTCTGGATAAGAGCGTCTGCTAAATGACTTAAATGTAAATGTAATGTGCCACTGTGATTTGAACATGTCTGAGTAGGTGGCTCACAGGTTGCCACTGTGTAATATGTGCCACTGTGATTTGAACATGTCTGAGTAGGTGGCTCACAGGTTGCCACTGTGTAATATGTGCCACTGTGATTTGTAAAGGGAGAGATGGACCGAGGAAAAACGAGGGGATGTTTACAGGATGGAACTTGGCTGTGTGACAAGCTTATACCTTTTACAACATTTATAAGCGGTGTGCAACATGTGCAACTGGGTTAAGCAGCAGTCAGGGTTTTTCCAATAGCACTTGGTGATACATCAAAACACTCGATATTACAATAAAAGACTACTATCCTTCTTACAGTATGCTCTTACGGAGGTGAACCACTGAATAGAACCAATGCTGTTAAAAACGTCACAATTTCTCTACAGTCACTTTAGATGATTTGATTCTTACATTTTTACATTTTTGACTGCAAGTGTGTGTCCCAAATGGCACTCTATTCCCTACATTTTTTTAAATCTTTTTTTTTTTACCTTTATTTAACTAGGCAAGTTATTTAACTAGGCAACAAATTCTTATTTACAATGACGGCCTAGTAACACTGGGTTAACACTGGGCAGAACGACAGATTTTTACCTTGTCAGCTTGGGGATTAGATCTAGCAACCTTTCGGTTACTGGCCCAACGCACTAACCACTAGGCTACCTGCCACATAGTGCACTACTTCTGTCCAGAGCCATATGGGCCCCTATAGGTCAAAAGTAGCGCACTACATACGGAATAGGGTGCCATTTGGGATACACTGCCCAACTGTCTCATATCTAATCCAATTCCTTTCTTTATCTGTCTGGAGTGGGAGGCCATTGGATCACCATGTTCTAATTCATTCAATGCACCGCTCCGTGACAGGGGAGTGCGATTCAATCGACGCCAACCCCTTCACTTCCCTCTTCTGATTACATATGTTTGTGCACCTCTCCACTGATTACACTTACAGGTATCAGTAAATGTGTACTAAACTCATTTACCACACTATGCTGTTTGCTCGCTGCCACGACTCAGTCTCTGTAATTACACAAGATTAGGGGACTAATATCTAATTACACCTTAATATGCTTTAATGCATTTTAAAATGACAGCTCGGTGTTAATGTCAAACTCGGAGGTGGTCTTTCGGGAGCGTCGAGAGAGGGGGGATCTTGGCAATCGAGGTGCTCGGATGGGAAACATTGATTTTGACTTTGGCTCCACGTTGCTGGCAGGGGATGGCAACCGACAACTGCATATTGAAGTCGTTCAAAGCAGTGAAAACGTAGTGCTGCTGCGAAGCCTTGAGATGTAAAATATCTTACACTGTCAGAGCTGGGACATAAATAAGGGACGTGTAAGAGTTATGATTTGGTTTCGGTGCCCTGTATTGATTTGCTACTTCTGAAAGGATGACCAGTGGGCCAAGACCAATGAAATTGGTAGTATTGACTTCCTACAAGAGCGTTGGGTTCTCTCTGACTGTTGAAATATTATCTTACTACTCTGTTACCATAGATACCATAGCAAAAAAAAAGTCCTATCAAACAAAGGGCCTTCTCCTAATCAGACCAGAAACTAACCACACGCACAGCATTATCATTTTCCAACTCAATTTCATTGCCTTGGCCAGTGGGACTCAATAGGTCTTTCTCGTTGTGTTTTGTGTACACAGTACTTGTTCCTATTCTACTAGTTTGTGTACACAGTGTGGTACTCAAGCACAATACTACATTCCTCATGATTTGCTTGCTCTAGTTAAATCTAATCTAGTGAAAAAATTACGCATGATATTTCTGCATGTTTGGGATGCAAATTGCATTGTGAGCCCGATTGGTATGGCCTGGCCTGTTTTAATTGCAGTCTGTTAATTCATGCGGGTTGGGATGACGAGGGGAATTAACTAGCGTGTTTTGTGCATATCGTTATCGCTAATTGGGCCGGTGGTTAACCCCTTATCCACTCCTCTGATCCGGAGACAAAAACATCTCACAACCGCAGGTCATTACACTAATTGTGAGACAACATCTTAGGTCATGTGCTTGTTTCATTATCGGCGGGCTAAATGAGGAAATGCATATTTAGAGACAACGTGCTAAGATTATCTACTATTTTAAACCTAAGTTTATTGCCAAGTTTGAATTTAGCCAAACTCGTGGTGATGGTTCTCATGAGCAAAATGAGATGGATGAAACGGGCCCTTTTCTTTATTTATTACAGAGTGCATCATTTGCTATTTTATTTCTTTATGTACATGTTATTGACATGGGCTAATTGGGATTCTTACTGTACGTCGCCAGCTCCTACTAATCTTAATGGAAAGTAGCATTTTTCAGCTATCATTTTCTACCCCTTAATGGAACGCCGCTGGCGTGTGCTCCGGTTGAGCCCTTAACCCCAGCGACCTCGGTTTCCTCACGGCCTAAGTGCATTATGGGTGAAGTGCTCAATTTCGCCAGTCACGGCGAGCTGCAAATAAACATTCTTAATGTAATCAGTCGTGCTCCGAGAGGTTGAGTGCGTGGCAATTAGCCTTCGTCATTATGCGGCAGGCGGGTCGTTGGCGGGTGGGCGGGTGTGACCTTGGAGGGGCTCGTTAGGGGGATGATTGACATGGCGACGGTGGCAACAGTAACCGCGACGAGACAGACAGACTCAGGCTGTGGCGGACGCACCTGTGATGTCATGCTGCTTGAAGGAGTCACTGTAGATCTGGTGCTGCTTGGGGCAGTGCTTCTTCAGCCACTTGCACACGTCCTGCTGGGTCCACAGGGCCACCGGCTTGGACAGCTTTACGTTCCCCGACTGCGTGGAGGGGAAAGACAAGAGATGACTTATAGGTGCAAAATAGATGGCACATACAGTACTAACACAGACTGTACATATACAGTGCACACACAAACAATACAATATCAACCAATGCAGATAAAAGGGCCATCTGTATAATCCGGATGGCACAGTTCCTAAGACTAGATCTGCAGGTCAGTAAAATCGACAGCAATACACAAGAGTAGCTAGCTTATACACCATGTAGGCCTTAGGCTTAGAAATTACACAGTACATGCCAGTCTTCAGAGGATTAGAAATTACACAGTACATGCCAGTCTTCAGAGGGTTAGAAATTACACAGTACATGCCAGTCTTCAGAGGGTTAGAAATTACACAGTACATGCCAGTCTTCAGAGGATTAGAAATTACACAGTACATGCCAGTCTTCAGAGGATTAGAAACTACACAGTACATGCCAGTCTTCAGAGGATTAGAAACTACACAGTACATGCCAGTCTTCAGAGGATTAGAAATTACACAGTACATGCCAGTATTCGGATGGGGTTGTGTTAAATGCGGAAGACACATTTCAGTTGAATGCATTCAGTTGGACAACTGACTAGGTTTCCCCCTTTCCCTTACCAATGATATAGCATTGTCTACAGATATGGTAATAAGCGGATATGCATGTTACACAAGAAGAACTAATGGAATCATTGTACAGCACTATTTACCAGACCAAATGGGACATACTATAAATCCTTTGACAGACAACACCATGCAGCCAGGTTGATAGTTCATATGTTGCCTAATCCCTCAGGCATTCAGTGTGCGTCCCGCTGAACAAGCCGCCACTGTAGCGAAAGTGCTGGCATCGCTTCGTTTTGATTGAGGGGCGACTCAAATTACCCACCGAGAGAGGTGGTTAAAATTTCACATCCACCCCCTTCCTCCCATTTCCCTCCCACTCCAGTCAGCAGCGGCTCGCTGTGTGGTGCAGCATAGCAATATAACATGCCTCCACCTCGGCTAGGCCAGCATAACAGTACCCACCACATTCCCCGTTATGTCACTGACTGACTGACTGTGACTGACTGACTGACTGACTGACTGACTGACTGACTGATTGTGACTGACTGACTGTGACTGACTGACTGTGACTGACTGACTGACAGAGAGAGAGAGAGACTGTCCTTCTCCCAGTGCCAAGTATAGTTAGAGTACAGACGACCGACGTGCCTGCTTTGGCAGGCCACAGAGACACCAAATCGGCAGAGACGGAAGAGACAGGAGACCTCCGCTGAGGAGAAGATGGCGTTGCAACAACAACCCACGTTAACCATTAAATACAGCTCAGCTCGCCACCAATTAACCCTGACCAGCAGCCTGGGGCATATGGTCCAGTACGGCGAATGAGCTAGTGTAGCTCTGGATGGCTTAGCCAGAAACACTAAGATGAGCTAGTGTAGCTCTGGATGGCTTAGCCAGAAACACTACGATGAGCTAGTGTACCTCTGGATGGCTTAGCCAGAAACACTACGATGAGCTAGTGTAGCTCTGGATGGCTTAGCCAGAAACACTACGATGAGCTAGTGTACCTCTGGATGGCTTAGCCAGAAACACTACGATGAGCTAGTGTAGCTCTGGATGGCTTAGCCAGAAACACTCTGATGAGCTAGTGATGAGCTCTGGATGGCTTAGCCAGAAACACTACGATGAGCTAGTGTACCTCTGGATGGCTTAGCCAGAAACACTACGATGAGCTAGTGTAGCTCTGGATGGCTTAGCCAGAAACACTACGATGAGCTAGTGTAGCTCTGGATGGCTTAGCCAGAAACACTACGATGAGCTAGTGTAGCTCTGGATGGCTTAGCCAGAAACACTACGATGAGCTAGTGTAGCTCTGGATGGCTTAGCCAGAAACACTACGATGAGCTAGTGTAGCTCTGGATGGCTTAAGCCAGAAACACTACGATGAGCTAGTAGGGAGGAAAGGGGAGAGAAAGAAAGAAGGTGTGTGTGTTTGTGTGTGACTGATCAACAACTACAGGAAGCAGTGCAGTGAAAAAGTATTTGCCCTCATTCTAAATTCTCTACTTTCGCATATATATATATTTTTTATACTGAATGTCAGATCTTCAACGCAAACCTAAAATTAGATAGAAGGGCACCAATATCACATACGAATTTCATTTCATTTATTTCATAACCAAAAGTTATGCAACACCAACAGTAATGCCCCAGTGTGAAAGTCATTTCCACTTTACACTCAATAACTGGTTGTGCCACCTTCAGGAAGCGTTTGGTTGGAGTCACTGCAACTGAAGGTGGCACAACCAGTTAGAGTGGAAAGTGGAAATGACTTTCACACGGGGGCATTACTGTTGGTGTTGCATAACTTTTGTTTATGAAATTAAATGTGTCATTGTTATTTGTTCACTCAGATTCCCTTTTATCTCAATTTTAGGTTTGCATTGAAGATCTGATTCAGTATATAAAAAATATATATATGCAAAAGTAGAGAATTTAGAATGGGGGCAAATACTTTAAGGCAATTGACTCCAACCAAACACTTCCTGTAGTTGTTGATCAGTCTCTCAAGTCGCTGTGGAGGAATTTTGACCCACTCTTTCCGTGCAGAACTGCTTTAAACGCAGCGACATTTGTGGGTTTTATCAGGCATGAACTGCTCGTTTCATGTCCTGCCACAACATCTCTATTGGGATTCGGTCTGGACTTTGACTAGGCCATTCCAAAACATCAAATGTAGACTTGATTGTCTGTTTTGGATCATTGTTTTGCTGCATGACCCCAGCTGCACTTCAGCTTCAGCTCACAGACGATTGGCCTGACATTCTCCTGTAGAATTCTCAGATAATAGAAGGAAGTCATCTCTAAGGCAAGTCATCCAGGTCCTGAGGCAGCAAAGCATCCCCAAACCATCACACTACCACACCATGCTTGACCATTGGTATAAGGTTCTTACTGTGGAACGCAGTGTTTGGTTTTCGCAAAGCATAAATGGGACCTACAGTACCAGACAAAACATTGGACACCTACTCATTCCAGGGTTTTTCTTTATTTGGACTATTTTCTACATTGTAGAATTAATAGTGAAAACATCAAAACTATGAAATAACAGATCTGGAATCATGTATTAACCTAAACATTTTTTTTTAAATGACAGTTTAGCACACTCGTGGCATTCTCTCAACCAGCTTCATGAGGTAGTCACCTGGAATGCATTTCAATTAACAGGACTGCCTTGTTAAAAGTTCATTTGTGGAATTTCTTTCCTTCTTACTGCATTTGAGCCAATAAGTTGTGTTGTGACAAGGTAGAGGTGGTATACAGATGATAGCTCTATTTGGTAAAAGGCCAAGTCCATATAATGGCAAGAACAGCTCAAATAAGTAAAGAGAAATGACAGTCCGACATTACTTTAAGACATAAAGGTCAGTCAATACGTAACATTTCAAGAACTTCCAAAACTTCTTCAAGTGCTGTCGCAAAAACCATCAAGCGCTATGATGAAACTGGCTCTCATGAGGACTGCCACAGGAAAGGAAGACCCAGAGTTACCTCTGCTGCAGAGGATAAGTTCATTAGAGTTACCAGCCTCAGAAATTGCAGTTTAAATAAATGCTACAGAGTTCAAGTAACAGACACATCTCAACATCAACTGTTCAGAGGAGACTGCGTGAATCAGGCCTCCATGGTTGAATTGCTGCAAAGAAACCCCTACTAAAAAGGACACCAACAAGATGAAGAGACTTGCTTGGGCCAAGAAACACGAGAAATGGACATTAGAACGGTAGAAATATGTCCAAATTTGAGATTTCTGGTTCCAACCGCCGTGCCTTTGTGAGACACAGAGTAGGTGACCACAGCATTCTGCAGCGATACGCCATCCCATCTGGTTTGCGCTTAGTGGGACTAGATTTGTTTTTCAACAGGACAATGACTCAAAATACACATCCAGGCAGTGTAAGGGCTATTTGACCAAGGAGAGAGATTGAGCGCTGCATCAGATGACATCTCCTCCACAATCACCCAACCTCAACCCAATTGAGATGGTTTGGGATGAGTTGGACTACAGAGTGAAGGGAAACAGCATATACCAAGTGCTCAGCATATGTGGGAACTCCTTCAAGACTGTTGGAAAAGCATTCCAGGTGAAGATGGTTGAGAGGATGCCAAGAGTGTGCAAAGCTGTCATCAAGGCAAAAGGTGGCTACTTTGAAGAATCTAAAACACATTTTGATTTAAAACTTGTTGGGTTACTCCATGATTCCATGTGTTATTTCATACCTCTGATGTCTTCACTTTTATTCTACAATGTAGTAAAATAAAGAAAAACCCTTGAATGAGTAGGTGTCCAAACTTTGGACTGGTACTGTATGTCATCCAAGAGAGAGGATTTGGCTTTGCTCACTCTACTGCTCAGCAGTGAGTGTGTATAATGCTCACCGCACAGGGTGAGCTCGCTGGGGTTGGAGGGGGAACTGCAACAGTTCCTGAATCAATAGCCATCCATGTATTTCATAGTACTGTAATGCAACACAGAGCAGTGTTTCTGGGTGAGGCTGAGTGAGTGAGTGAGTGAGTGAGTGAGTGAGTGAGTGAGTGAGTGAGTGAGTGAGTGAGTGAGGTGAGTGAGTGAGTGAGTGAGTGAGTGAGTGAGAGAGAGAGAGAGAGGGAGAAACAAAGGGAAATCATCCACAGAACTTCATGAGACTCTGGGCCAATTAGAGATTTGAGTGACAAGCGCCGGTGTGCAGAGCGAGAAAAAGACAGCTTTATTTCTAAGTGAGAAATTGAGAATATGTCTGCATGCACAAGCTCGTAAACACACACACACACACAAAAACAGTCAATCTGTCCTTGGCATAATTTAACACACTACGCAGTTCATGTATTTTACATGTTACCTTAGCAACAGAGCAAGGACAACTTCAAAACAGAAACACCTTAAGGATGTCAGTTGCCAAAGCCATGAAAATGAAACCCACAGCAACACAGACTACTACCAGGTGTAATTAATAGGATACTTAATATTGATACTAAAAGCCTTACCGAGCGATAGTGAATTAATTACTTACATTAATTCAAAGTAACACCATTATTACAAGAATCTAAAGGCATTCAAGGAGCTCTCGTACTGTAGTGTTAGCATAGCTCCACCACTGTGTAGCCTAGTTAGTACACTACACAGCTCTGGCATTCACAAACATACAGCGCCATCTAGCGAATACATGGCCACACTGCACCAATCCAATACCACACTGCATCATTCCATCATTCCGATACATTTCCTCACTGTTGGGAGGGAATAGCCATTAGTGTCACACTGACTGAGTGGTCATTTGAGACGTCGAGCCCCAGTGTTGTTCTCGCCCCATCTCCGTTCGTAGCTCACTTAATTAACTAGTCCAGCGTTGCGTCAGGCATTGCCTGGGCCTGCTGTTTCTCTCCCTTTATTAGTTCGCTCTCTCCCAAAGCTCAACAGAAAAGAAAATGAACTAATTATTCCATTACGTTGCGGGGATAAGGCAGGCTAGGCTGTCGCTATGTGGACGCAGGCCGGGCTGGGAGGGAGAAATGACACGCTATTCTGAGTGAATTAATAACCGCTTTCTTTAAAAGACGCCTCCAGGTTGAGAAATTGGATTTACAAGCAGCGTGAAGACAGACTTCATTGGGCCACATCAAAAGAACGTGCATAAACAACGCTGGCTTTTCATTCCCCTGACCTCGGAAGTCAATATGGGTCCATAACACAGCAGGGCAAAAGGAGTTAATGTGTGTGTAAGACAAAAGTAAGATATTGCTTTGGGAATGATATCTGTAGGGTCTCTTGATTTTCCATGATCATATATGCCGTTTAGAAGACGCTGTTATCCAATTTGACTTAGTCATGCGTGCATATATGTTATGGGTGGGTGGTCCCAGAAATCGAACCCATTATCCTGGAGTTGAAGGCACCATGCTCTACAAAGGTCATGCTTTCAGTCGATGCCGTTGCTTAGCCACAGAGTTCCTCTATAGGCAGAACTGCGCCGTACTGTGATGGCTCCGACGTTTTCTTTTCTTATTGTCCTTTCAAACATGTTCCAGCATCGAGGGGAATGTGTCGCCTGGCCAGAGCAGTACAGCCTGGCTCGAGTTGGTTTGGCTCAGTAGTGTGAAAAGGGTATCAAAGTCATGAACTCAAATGGCAGATACTGTACAATGCGCATGGTTGAAAATGCAGTTTGTGATTAATAAGTGTTGTACTTTATGCTACATGTGAAGAGTTGACTGATTCCCACCGATAAATCCATGATAATCGAAAACTTCAACAAGCATTTCTCAACGGCTGGCCATGCCTTCCTCCTGGCTACTCCAACCTCGGCCAACAGCCCCCCCCCCCATGGACCCATAAAAATCAGCTGGGCTTGACAATCTGGACCCTCTATTTCTGAAACTATCCGCCGCCATTGTCGCAACCCCTATTACCAGCCTGTTCAACCTCTCCTTTGTATCGTCTGAGATCCCCAAGGATTGGATAGCTGCCACAGTCATCCCCCTCTTCAAAGGGGGAGGCACCCTGTTACAGACCTATATCCATCCTGCCCTGCCGATCTAAGGTCTTCGAAAGCCAAGTCAACAAACAGATCACTGACTATCTCGATTCCCACCGTACCTTCTCCGCTGTGCAAACTGGTTTCTGAGCCAGTCACGGGTGCACCTCAGCCACGCTCAAGGTACTAAACGATATCATAACCGCCATCGATAAAAGACAGTACTGTGCAGCAGTCTTCATCGACCTGGCCAAAGCTTTCGACTCTGTCAATCATCATACTCTTATCGGCAGATTCAGTAGCCTCGGTTTTTCTAATGACTGCCTTGCCTGGTTCACCTACTACTTTGCAGACAGAGTTCAGTGTGTCAAATTGGAGGGCATGTTGTCCGGCCACAGGGTTCAATTCTCTTTTCTCTGAAAATATCAATCATGTTGCTGCGGGCGATTACCTGCTCCACCTCTACGCAGACGACACCATTCTGTATACCTCTGGCCCTTCCTTGGACACTGTGCTATCTAACCTCCAAACGAGCTCAAATGCCATACAACACTCCTTCCGTGGCCTCCAACTGCTCTTAAATGCTAGTAAAACCAAATGCATGCTTTTCAACCGTTCGCTGCCTGCACCCGCACGGCTGACTAGCATCACCACCTTGGATGGTTCCGACCTAGAATATGTGGACATCTATAAGTACCTAGGTGTCTGGCTAGACTGTAAACTCTCCTTCCAGACTCATATCAAACATATCCAATCTAAAATCAAATCTAGAGTCGGCTTTCTATTTCGCAACAAAGCCTCCTTCACTCACGCCGCCAAACTTACCCTAGTAAAACTGACTATCCTACCGATCCTCGACTTCGGCGATGTCATCTACAAAATAGCTTCCAATACTCTACTCAGCAAACTGGATGCAGTTTATCACAGTGCCATCCGTTTTGTTACTAAAGCACCTTATACCACCCACCACTGCGACCTGTATGCTCTGGTCAGCTGGCCCTCGCTACATATTCGTCGCCAGACCCACTGGCTCCAGGTCATCTACAAGTCTATGGTAGGTAAGGCTCCGTCTTATCTCAGTTCACTGGTCACGATGGCAACACCCACCTGTAGCATGCGCTCCAGCAGGTGTATCTCACTGATCATCCCAAAAGCCAACACCTCATTTGGCCACCTTTCCTTCCAGTTCTCTGCTGCCTGTGACTGGAACGAATTGCAAAAAATCTCTGAAGTTGGAGACTTTTATCTCCCTCACCAACTTGAAACATCTGCTATCTGAGCAGCTAACCGATCGCTGCAGCTGTACATAGTCCATTGGTAAATAGCCCACCCAAATTACCTACCTCATCCCCATACCGTTTTTATTTATTTACTTTTCTGTTCTTTTGCACACCAGCATCTCTACCTGCACATGACCATCTGATCATTTATCACTCCAGTGTTAATCTGCTAAATTGTAATTATTCACCTACCTCCTCATGCCTTTTGCACACAATGTTTATAGACAATTTTTTTCTACTGTGTATTGACTTGTTTATTGTTTATTCCATGTGTAACTGTGTTGTTGTCTGTTCACACTGCTATGCTTTATCTTGGCCAGGTCGCAGTTGTAAATGAGAACTTGTTCTCAACTAGCCTACCTGGTTAAATAAAAGGTGAAAAAAAAAGATAAGATAATGTCCACAGATTTTGTCTTAAAAATAAATTTTAAAAAGGCTAAGGAGATGAATGTTGAGTCATGCTTATCCCGGAAGCCAGCCGCATGTGTGGAAACTCTGTTCATGTGACGACTGACGTCAGCCTGCAGGCGCACGGCCCACCACAAGGAGTTGCTAGAGCGTGATGAGCCAAGTAAAGCGCAGAGTGGGTTTGTCATGTCACCTGTCACATTATGAAGCTTACCATAGTTCCCCAGAACGGTTGAGCCAGTCACACGCTTGTTAGTAAATCGCACAACGGGAGTGTATAGATTTTTAGATCTATAGTGAGTCTCTGTTGTGCGGCGCACATGAGGTGATGAAGTTACACATGTATGCAATTCACTACTAAAATGTTTGCCGTCAGATATCTTATAATGGCTTTCTGCCAGAAGTCAGAGAGTTCTGGATGAGTTCTGCACAGCTGACATTTTTTCCCCCTATGCTTCCTACTAGAGTTCTCTCCTCCGTGTGCACATGCTACTCTTCCATCAGAAAAGCATGCATCACAACTTTGTTCATTTGCACAATTTCTCTCGTTCACTCTTGCTCGTAAATGTCCACACTCATCGGAAATGACATTCGGTAGCTACTAGCTATGCTTGTATAACTTTATGAGCTGGATTTGCCTGTCTTTGCCATTTAGTTCATGTTCGTTTTCACTAAATCCCGGGATAAGAGAAGGATGACAATATTAAAATCTGCCCAAGCCTAGTTGTTCCTCTACATTTCAAAGGCGTAGCTACATAGGGCTTCTTGGAGGACATATTGTCTGGGTGAAAGCAGTTCCAGGCAGTCAGCTTGACAGATAATTATCTCTGTCGTTTTCTTTCTCATCTCCCTTCAGAGACAGAGGCAGAAAAAGGAGGAAATGTCAGATCTGCTGTTTCGACAGGATGCCATTTTTAGAGAGGAAATCAAATAAAATTCTCCACTGATGACAACCTTTAATCTAAACAAGTCATTCTCAGGAAACATTGAATAAGGGCTGTCAAGGGAGTTCATTTGAAAAGTTGTGTATTTACTTGGCTGATCAAGCAATGGTTAGGTGCCAGAAAGTGTAGTAAGTAATTGCTGAATTCAAGATTGTCTGTTAGAATTACAGATCTGAAATTCCTTGAAAATTAGCAAGGGACGGCGAAAGATGGGACACGTTACTAATATCCCAAAATTCACCTACAAATCTATTACATACCAATGATTATGGTGAGTGGTCACCCCAGCCTGGTACCCATCCTGACATTTGTTAGAGCAGCCTTTCTCAACCCAGTCCTCGGGTCACACCAGCCGTACCATACATTTAATGTGCTCCAACACCATGCACACCTGAAAACTAGTCAACTAATCAGCAAGCGTTTTTTTTTTATGAACCAGGTGTGCTGGATTTAGGATACGTCAAATATATGTAACGACTAGTGGATCCCGAGGACTGAGTTGATGAAGACGGCACTGAAGTCCCCGTTCTTACACGTGAGAGTTCTGACTCGGAGACGGAGCGCTGGGGCGGTGAGCGGCGCTGGTACCCGGGGCTCACGTCCTGATAGGTGGGGCTGTCGTCGTCCAGCATGGCACCCTGGTCCAGAGGCTCCTCCTCCAGGTGAGAGGTCACATCGTCCGGGCACATCTGGTGGTCCATCCCATTCTGGGTCAGGTTGCAGTGGACAGCTGCAGGGAGAGATAAGAGGGAGGGAGGGGACAAACACAAGGTTAAATAAACTATAGGACACCAATGTGTACAGTATAGATGTGTGTCTGTGAACCAACCATCATCTTGCTACTTAGTAAGTGTACAGTCGTGGCCAAACGTTTTGAGAATGACACAATTATTAATTTCCACAAAGTTTGCTGCTTCAGTGTCTTTAGATAATTTTTTTTGTCAGATGTCACTATGGAATACTGAAGTATAATTACAAGCATTTCATAAGTGTCAAAGGCTTTTATTGACAATTACATGAAGTTGATGCAAAGAGTCAATATTTGCAGTGTTGACCCTTCTTTTTCAAGACCTCTGCAATCCACCCTGGCATGCTGTCAATTAACTTCTGGGCCACATCCTGACTGATGGCAGCCCATTCTTGCATAATCAATGCTTGGAGTTTGTCAGAATTTGCGTGTTTTTGTTTGTCCACCCGCCTCTTGAGGATTGACCACAAGTTCTCATTGGGATTAAGTTCTGGGGAGTTTCCTGGCCATGGACCCAAAATATCGTATGTTTTGTTCCCCGGGCCACTTAGTTATCAATTTTGCCTTATGGCAAGGTGCTCCATCATGCTGGAAAAGGCATTGTTCGTCACCAAACTCTTCCTGGATGGTTGGGAGAAGTTGCTCTCAGAGAATGTGTTGGTACCATTCTTTATTCATGGCTGTGTTCTTAGGCAAAATTGTGAGTGAGCCCACTCCCTTGGCTGGGAAGCACAACAGTAATTATCATGCAGTCACCTTGAGCGATTATCTAAGGCATAAAATAATTCCACGAGGATTATGGATACAGAAAGCACCTTCTCTTGGTTTGAACAACCCCTTCTTTTGTGACCGATGGTGCGAGATTCTTAACAAATACTCCTTTGATTTAATGGCTCTGACCATACAAGAAGTCAGAACAATTGAGCATGATTAGAGATCAAATGATACAGCTAAATGTTGATCTAGAAAGCAAGATCACCAATAAAGGACAAAAAAAAAGAGAACATTGATCAACGTGGGGAAAAAATGAATGACAAACTTGGAGACAAAGCCAAGCAAGCTAAAAAAAATGTTTTTTTTAAACTACACGGAGCAGAAGGTGCATTTCTGGAGGGATGGCGGAGACACTCTCCCACGAGCAAGCTGGAAGGGTAAACGCCAGCCCAGCCATAATCCTAGTGGCGATCATCCTCCCTTCACATCTGACTCCAGTGACCAATTAAGAGCGTCTTCTTTTTTGGAGAATCCCGATGGACGACATCATCGAATAGGCCGTCATCACAACCACCACCCACCCCGCTTTCCAAGCAAGAAATGCTGGAGAGGATAACGCAGGAAGACGGCAACACCCGAAGTCCCCCCCCGACCCCCCCCCCCCACACACACACACACGGAGCACAGTAATTAAATTGTCCAACAGGTCTATATCTGATACATGTTCATCATTTGTCCCAACATCACAGGCCAATGACTGATACAGTTATAGACTTTTGAGTGACTGAGCTTTTGAGTGACGCAGTTTGAGTGACTGAGTTTTGGGGTAATGGGTTTGCCCCCTATACACCTGCCAATGTAAATCTATTGAATGAGACTAGTAACCAGACAGGAGCATGCTAATGCTCTTCCAATTGATAACCTGAATGACAATGAACTTGACTCTCGCTTTGAAGACATAAGGGAAAATGCATTTAGCAAATATTTACCACCCAAAATAAGTCCCCCTTGAAACCTATTGCTGCCTCGTTGAGACAGATACATAACACATCTCCTGGCTAAGAAACAAGAATACAAGTTATTCCACAATATGTCCAAAGCAGGAAAATAATCCCTTATGGAACTCAAGAATGACTCCTGCATGATGATAAAAACATGCCGACAGAGGTGCAATAGTGATGTAAAAAGCTGCAAACTATGACAAGGACATTCTGAGAACGCAGTGCTGAAAATTACAAAGACAGAATATGAGTATATGAAAGTTGACAACCCCCTGGTCATGTACACTCTCTCCCCAAATTCACAAGAGCATGATGCCACCTATACCAGGCAGGCCCATTGTGAGTAGTAACGGATCTCTGAAAGAGAATATCTCTACCTTTGTAGACCATTTAGTGAAACCCCGGGTGATCGCTCTCCCCACGTATACCAGAGACTTTTGATTTGATTAATCTCCTGAAATATGTGGGCCATATACCAGAATATTCTATTCTGTGTACTTTTGATGTTACCAGTCTATATACTAAACATCCCCCACCAGGGTGGCCCTAGAGGCCCTCAAGTTCTTCCTCAATGAATGTGCCAATTGTATTGTGGACTTGGTGGAACTGACTTTTTCTTCCAGACCAAAGGGACAGCGACGGGGGGGCACTACGGCTCCTAATTATTTTAACCAATGTTTGGAAAAGAAAAGTGGTGCTGAATCCAGACCTTAACCCCTTTATCCCAGCCCAGGCTCTGTCGCAGCCGGCTGCGACCGGGAGGTCCATGAGGCGACGCACAATTGGCCTAGCGTCGACAGGGTTAGGGGGGGGGTTTGGCCGGTAGGGATATCCTTGTCTCATCGTGCACTAGCGACTCCTGTGGCGAGCCGGGCGCAGTGCAAGCTAACCAGGTCGCCAGGTACACAGTGTTTCCTCCGACACATTGGTGCGGCTGGCTTCCGGGTTGGATGCGCGCTGTGTTAAGAAGCAGTGCGGCTTGGTTGGGTTGTGTTTCGGAGGACGCATGGCTTTCGACCTTCGTCTCTCCCGAGCCCGTACGGGAGTTGTAGCGATGAGACAAGATAGTAGCTACTAAAAATCAATTGGATACCACGAAATTGGGGAGAAAAGGGGGTAAATACATTTTTTAAATATAAATAAATGAAACTATGAATGAGCACCATCGTTTCACCATTAACTACGCCCTATCACAAAATCAGTTTTATAAAGGACAAAACCCTCCCTCTACAGATCTCTATAGGAAACCACCCTCAAGAGGTGACAGCTTCCAGCCACGTCCACTTATTTTAAAAGTCTCACTGTTAGTCAATTCAGCAGCATCAGAAGAATACGCAGCTCTGAAGCTTCTTACCAGAAACCGACCACGGACCTCACAAAAGGAAGAGGGCTACAAACGACAAATTGGATAAAACATGCAAATGATTGTTTTGAAGGGCTAACACACTTGGAAAGCCTTCAACCAAAAAGTAAAAGCAGAATACTCACCAGTGGGAAAGGCATTTAAAAAGGACATTATCAGGCAGCACTGGGACATTATGGATACTGACCCACAACTGAAACCCATCTTCAAAAGGGAATCTTTCTGGATCCACAGGCTCAACACACGGTCTCCTTTGGCCTTAACTTAAAACCGTTTTTATAGTTCCAAAATGTCCAAATGCTTTTTTTGCCCAAATTGAATAGTGTGAGAGATCACACACACACACACACACACACACTTGCGCATACACACTACCAAAAGTATGTGGACACCTGCTCGTCGAACATCTCATTCCAGAATCATGGGCATTAATATAGAGTTGGTCTCCCATTTGCTGCTATAACAGCCTCTACTCTTCTGGGAAGGCTTTCCACTAGATGTTGAAACATTGCTGCAGAGACTTGCTTCCATTCAGCCACAAGAGCATTAGTGAGGTTGGGCACTGATGTTGGGTGATTAGGCCTGGCTCGCAGTCGGCGAGATCAGGACTCTATGCAGGCCAGTCAAGTTCTTCCACACTGATCGACAGACAATTTCTGTATGGACCTCGCTTTGTGCACGTGGGCATTGTCATGCTGAAACAGGAAAGGGTCTCCTCCAAAGTTGGAAGCACAGAATTGTCTAGAATGTCATTGTATGCTGTACCATTGATATCCCTTCACTGGAACTAAGGGGCCTAGCCCGAACCATGAAAAACAGCCCCAGACCATTATTCCTCCTCCCCCAAACTTTACAGTTGGCACTAGGCATTGGGGCAGTTAGCGTTCTCCTGGCATCCGCCAAACCCAGATTCATCCGTCGGAACCGCCAGATGGCGAAGCGTGTTTCATCACTCTAGAGGATGCGTTTCCATCTTTTACACCACTCCAGCCAACGCTTGGCATTGTGCATGGTGAGCTTAGGCTTTTGTGCGGCTGCTCGCCCATGTAAACTAATTTCATGAAGATCTCAACAAACAGTTATTGTGCTTAAGTTGCTTCCAGAGGCAGTCTCAAACTCGGTACTGATTGCTGCAACTGAGGATAGATGATTTTTACACGCTACAGCCCTCATTGGTCCCGTTCTGTGAGCTAGTGTGGCCTACCACTTCGCGGTTGAGCCATTGTTGCTCCTAAACGCTTCTACTTTACAAAAACAATGAGTCAATGAGTTCCCACCAATTTACTCCCCCTCAGTGTTTGTGTAAGTAACAGAACTCTACTGGATCACTGGGCACCTGACTAAAATCAGCCTTATATTCCTTATGTATATTTTTTAAAGATTACATTAAGTCATGTCTATGGCCAGGAGTTTTCCATGAACACGTTACGTGACCATGACTATCTCCTAGAACTGGGGTCCAGACTGCAGTTTTGTTCCAAGATGGTGTAGCAGACAGACGTCTTTGTCCTCATCTTGTCCCGTGTATACATCTTTTATATATTTTTTCTTTGCATATTTTTTTTATATTTTTCCTAAACCTCAACTTCAAAATACTCTCCTGCAACTTGCCTCATGCAATGTGGTATTGATCTGCTATTTTTTAAAGTATTTTTCTTTACTTTCGAACCAGAATCCCCCAACAGAAGCTAGCCCGCTAACTAGATACTAGATAGTGGTCAGTTAACCACTGGTAGCGGTCATCAGCTAACCTCTAGCTCGGAAATCCCTCACTAGTTTGCACAACGCGATTCAAACCAGAGCATACCGGAATTATTTTCTCTCCATATCTCCGGATTCCTACCGCAAGCTCTGAACCTTTTCACCTGGATCATTGCAGCTAGCTAGCTGCAATCCGAGTTGCTACTCCTGGCTAATGTCTCTGTCCCGAAGCAAGCACCAATTAGCCTGGAGCTAGCCCATGCTAGGCCCATCTCCCGGCTAGCTGAAGAGGTCCATCAGCCACTCCTTGGGCTACAATACCTATTTTGCCAATTAGCCTGGACCCCTTTTACTACACGAAGCCCTGCTAATCCATCACGACTGGACTACTGACGTAATCTGCCCGAGGGTTGTTTTTGCAACGAGGAGGCCCCGCACGAGGAGGCTACAACAGACTTATTTAGTTGCGACGTACCTATAAGGCCCTTCTGCTAGCTTGCTAGCCCGGCCCGCTACCTGTCTGAATCGCCGTGTCTCCAGCCAGCTTAACTACACACTGGACCCCTATGATCACCGGGTTACGCATGCCTCTCCCTAATGTCAATATGCCTTGTCCATTGCTGTTCTGGTTAGTGATTGTCTTATTTCACTTAAGCAGAGCCTCCAGCCCTGCTCAATATGCCTTAGCTAACCCTTCAGTTACACCTCCCACATATGCAGTGACATCACCTGGTTAAAATTTTTCTAGAGACAATATCTCTCTCATCGTCACTCTATGCCTAGGTTTACCTCCACTGTATTCACATCCTACCATACCTTTGTCTGTACATTATGCCTTGAATCTTTTCTATCGCGCCCAGAAACCTGCTCCTTTTACTCTCTGTTTCGAACGTACTAGACGACCAGTTCTTATAGCGTTTAGCCGTACCCTTATCCTACTCCTCCTCTGTTCCTCTGGTGATGTAGAGCTTAATCCAGGCCCAGCAGTGCCTAGCTCCACTCCCATTCCCCAGGAGCTCTCATTTGTTGACTTCTGTAACCGTAAACGACTTGGTTTCATGCATGCTAACATTAGAAGCCTCCCCAAGTTTGTTTTATTCACTGCCTTAGCACACTCTGCCAACCCAGATGTCCTAGCTGTGTCTGAATCCTGGCTTAGGAAGACCACCAAAAAGCCTGAAATTTCCATCCCTAACAATAACATTTTACGACAAGATAGAACTGCCGAAGGGGGCGGAGTGTAAGAGATAGCCTGCAGAGTTCTGTCATACTAGCCAGGTCTGTGCCCAAACAATTCGAGCTTCTACTTTTAAAAATCCACCTTTCCAGACACAAGTCTCTCACCGTTGCCACTTGCTATAGACCACCTTCTGCCCCCAGCTGTGCCCTGGACACCACATGTGAATTGATTGCCCCCCCCATCTATCTTCAGTGCTTGTGCTGCTAGGTGACCTAAACTGGGACATGCTTAACACCCCGGCCATCCTACAATCTAAGCTTGATGCCCTCAATCTCACACAAATTATCAAATGAACCTATCAGGTACAACCCCAAATTCATAAACACGGGCACCCTCATAGATATCATCCTAACCAACTTGCCCTCCAAATACACCTCTGCTGTCTTCAACCAGGATCTCAGCGATCACTGCCTCATTGCCTGCATCCATAATGGGACTGCGGTTAAACGACCACCCCTCATCACTGTCAAACGCTCCCTAAAACACTTCAGCGAGCAGGCCTTTCTAACCGACCTGGCCCGGGTATCCTGGAAGGATATTGACCTCATCCCGCCAGTAGAGGATTCCTGGTTACTCTTTAAAAGGGCATTCCTCACCATCTTAAATAAGCATGCTCCATTCAAAAAAATGTAGAACCGGGAACAGATATAGCCCTTGGTTCTCTCCAGACCTAACTGCCCTCGACCAGCACAAAAACATTGTGGCGTACTGCATTAGCATCAAATAGCCCCTGTGATATGCAACTTTTCAGAGAAGTTAGGAACCAATATACACAAATCACCACATTCTTATCGGCAGACTCAACAGCCTTGGCTTCTCAAATGACTGCCTCGCCTGGTTCACCAACATCTTAAATGCAAGTAAAACTAAATGCATGCTCATCAACCGATCGTTTCCTGCACCCTCCAGCCCAGCATCACTACTCTGGACGGTTCTGACCTAGAATATGTGGACAACTACAAATACCTAGGTGTCTGGTTAGACTGTGTCCAATCAAAAATTAAATCTAGAATCGGCTATTTCAAAGCATCCTTCACAAACAAAGCATCCTTCTCTCGTAAAACTGTTTCACCTCGTAAAACTGACTATCCTACCGATCCTCGACAATGTCATTTACAAAATAGCCTCCGACACTCTACTCAACAAATTGGATGCAGTCTATCACAGTGCCATCCGTTTTGTCACCAAAGCCCCATATACTACCCACCACTGTGACCTGTACGCTCTCGTTGGCTGGCCCTCGCTTCATACTCGTTGCCAAACCCACTGGCTTCAGGTCATCTACAAGTCTTTGCTAGGTAAAGCCCACCTTATCTCAGCTCACTGGTCACCACAGTAGAACCCAGCCGCAGCACGCACTCCAGCAGGTATATTTCACTGTTCCACCCCCAAAGCCAATTCCTCCTTTGGCCGCCTTTCCTTCCAGTTCTCTGCTGCCAATGACTGGAACGAACTGCAAAAATCACTGACGCAGGAGACTCATATCTCCCACACTAACTTCAAGCACCAGCTGTCAGAGCAGCGCACAGATCATTGCACATGTACAGAGCCAATCTAACTACTGTATTTATTTAGCACCTTTGCACCGCAGTACATCTATCACTCCAGTGTTTAATTGCTATATCGTAATTACTTCGCCACTATGGCCTATTTTTTTATTGCCTTACCTCCCTTATATTACCTCATTTGCACACACTGTATATATACACTTTTTTTCCCTCTACTGTATTATTGACTATGTGTCGAACTGCTTTGCTTTATCTTGGCCAGGTCACAGTTGTAAAAGAAAACTTGTTCTCAACTAGCCTAGCTTGTTAAATAAAGGTGAAATAAAAATAAAAATGACGGTGCCACATTGAATGTCACCAGGCTCTTCAGTAAGGGCATTCTACTGCCAATGTTTAGTCTATGGGATTGCATGGCTGTGTGCCCAAATGTACACACTGGTCAGCAATGGGTGTGGCTGAAATAGCCAAATCCACCTACTTGTGTGATATATCTATAAAAAAAAACTGTAAATATTGATCACATTCCTTGTGTATGGTCATATACTTTTATACTGTGAACCTGTTATACATTTGTACCTCCTGTTTCAGGAAGTGATTTCACGGAGTACTGCCCATACATGCATACGACCTTCCACCAACACCTGGGAAAATGGATGCCTGATGAAGACCTGGGAGCATGAGCAGCAGTGTGCAGCGTTTTCCTCCTTCAACTCCAGCACCTGCAAAAAGGTACCTGGATGTGCGCATGTTCTTCAGCTTTTGGAAAGCAGACCAGGTTTTGCCTGTGCTTAGCTCTATTTAGTTCATTTTTATCCCCACCAAAAAATACAACTCTAGTCCTTGCCGATGACAAGCATAACCATACTTGAAAATATGAAGAGTGGTACTCAGTGATGTGTTGCCCCAAACATAGCGTTTTGTGTTAAGGACAAAGTTTTACTTTAGTGCCTTACTGCAAACAGGATGCATGTTTCTGAATATTTTTATTCTGTACAGGCCTCCTTCTTCTCACTCGATCATTTAGTAACTACAATGTTTTTGAGTCATCCTCAAGAGTTTAAAATAGGGAGAAAACTGTTTTAAAGTCACCAATGGCCGCATGGTGAAATCCCTGAGGGGTTTCCTTCCTCTCCGGCAACTGAGTTAGGAAGGACACCTGTATCTTTGTAGTGACTGTGTGTATTGATACACCATCCAAATTGTTATTAATAACTTCAGATAGTCAACCTCCCTGGTCTTTGTGGTCGAATCTGTGTTTGAAACTCACTGCTCGACTGAGGGACTTAAAGATAAGTGTGTGTGTGTGGGGTACAGAGATGAGGTACAGTTGTCATTCAAAAATCATGCTAAACACTTAGTGTAGTCCATGCAACTTATTACTTAACTTGCCTTAGTGCCTTGTGTGCATTGCTGCACTTATGTGATGAAATATTCCATTAACATGTTTAAGCTAAATGATCTGATCAGTTGCATCAGACTCATTGCTTTTTAACGTGTTTTTTTTAGCCTAGGCCTACTGGTTGTATGAATTTGGGATCTATCGTCCCAGAGTTTGTTTGGGGAAAAGCCATTTCTTTCTCGACAGGCTGACCAATAGAATATGTAAACTCTTCCACTATGGGGGTAGTAGATTGTCATGGGCCAGTGATTTTGCGATTCTTTACTCATCTTGTTGGCTGAGGCAAAGTAAACGTGTACAGTTATTCTAACACCTTCAAAGTGCGCATCAGAATTCGGTAAGGACAGCAGATCGTTGCATCCGCGACTTGCATGTTCTGTTAATATGAATCGCCATAATCTAAATGTGATTTCTTGGTGCAATGTTGTTCTATTAGAATATCACTAGAGGGCAGCAGATAACATCCTTTGGTAGAGTGGCCAACAAGATCTTACTTTGAGGACATTCAACATTGAGGTCCAAAGCTTTTTATAACACTGACATTCATGACATAAATCACACATATTGATCAAATGTAGATTGCGGGCCCTATTTGAAGTCTAATCAGAAAACAAGACAGTACTCTTTCTGTCAGGCCTTACCATGGAATCGGTTTGAAAATCCAAACTTTCCATCACCTCAAAAGTTTTGCAAAATGATCCAAAATAGAAAAATAGAACACATAAATAAAATGCATGCAGTCTTACGCTCAAGGTCATAGATGAAAACCGTTTCCTTGACTGTAATCTCTAAAAACACATTCACTCTAATCCAGTCTAACCCCACACTATTTTTTGGAGGGTACACAAACTACACGAGCTGCATAATAATTTGATTATTTTCATACATTTCCACGACAGGCAAATTTGTGTCGTGGGGAGATATAAAATTGAAAAAAGACACGTCCATAAATCTGATGTAAGTCATGTTGGAGCGATGCCAGGTGGGGGAGAGCTGCCAAATCCTATTCTGGGCCACTGTCATCGAGAGATTACAGGAAACCCAACAAGGAACACCATTTTGTTTTTAAAATAAGTGTTTCCTTATGATAGAGTAAGGAGGCAAGGCGCCCATCTGAACCTGATGCAGTAGCTCTACCACTTCAGTCCACGACAATGTAAAGCAGAGGACACCACAATGGGTTACTGGACAAAGTCCTGCCGGATTTGATTGTGACAATTATAGGCTACAAGACTATACTGAACAAAAATATAAAAACACAACATGCAACAATGAAAGATTTTTACTGTGTTACAGTTCATAAGGAAATCGGTCAATTTAAAATACATTCAGTAGGCCATTATCTATGGTTTTCACATGACTGGGAACACAGATATGCATAAGTTTGTCGTCAGATACAATAAAAATAAAAAAATAAGAAGGGACGTGGATCAGAAAACCAGTCAGTATCTGGTGTGACCATTTGCCTCATGTAGCTTGACACATCTCCTTCACATTGTCTTCAATGGCTGTGTGAAGTTACTGGATATTGGCGGGAACACCCTATCGTACAAGTCGATCTAGAGCATTCCAAACATGGTTAATGTGTGACATTGTCAAGTGAGTGTGCAGGCCATGAAAAAAAAAAAAACTGGGACATTTTCAGCTTCCAGGAATGGTGTACAGATCCTCGCGACACGGGGCTGTGCATCATCATGCTGAAACACGAGGGGATGGTGGCGGATGAATGGCACGACAACGGGCCTCAAGATCTCGTCACAGTATCTGCATTCAAATTGCAATTGTGTTCGTTGTCCGTAGCCTGCCCATACCATAACCCCCACCGCAACCAATGGGGCACTCTGTTCACAACGTTGGCGTCAGCAAACCGCTTGCCCACACGACGCCATACAAGTGGTATGTGGCCGGTTGGACTTACTGCCAAATTCTCTGGCGGATATTCTTACAGTCAGCATGCCAATTGCATGCTCCCTCCAAACATCTGTCGCATTGTGTTGTGTGACAAAACTGCACATTTGCCTTTTATTATCCCCAGCACAAGGTGCACCTGTGTAATGATCATGCCGTTTAATCAGCTTCTTGATATGCCACACCTGTCAGCTGGATGTATTATCTTGGCAAAGGAGAAATGCTCATCAACAGGGATGTAAACAAATGTATGCACAGAATTTGAGAGAAGTGTTTCAAATCTGAGCTGATAGAAACAAAATGTAAATTAGACAACTAGACATAAACCCCTGAGAGTTTCAAATCCAAGCAATAGTAAACACGCAATGGCAGCAAAACATGAACTCCACTGAACCCTTACAATGCCACCTCATTATCACCATTTTTAATCAGCATACTGACTTGTTGACAAGGCTAGGTGATTACCAGATACATCTGGTGCCGTTTCAGTTTCACGCTCTGAGTCGTCTCCCTAGGCAGACGAGTTGCATCCCACAATGTAAAACAATTTTCCGGTATTCACCCTAGCTCTGGGACTTCCAAGATTGAGAGGAACTAGGCAGAAACCATGATGCATTCTCCTTTCAAATAGAAAGGGCAATATACATGAGAGGGCCATGTTTTAAACAAAGGCAACTTAGGATGCAGGGCACGGAGCTATCCTCCTGCTCTCTCCCTCTTTCTCCCTCTCCATATCGTTACTCATTGCATGACTGGTGTTCAACCATTCTGGAGCAGCAATTCATTATGCATTCTCTGTTAAGTGTGTCTGTACAACTACAGCAATGCTGAGATAGAAAGAGAGAGATTCAAAAGGGATAGAGGGCGAGGGATGGAAGGAGAGGTGAGGGACGGAGATGTGAAGAAAGGATGGAGGGAGAGTTGCCTGGTCTGTGTCCTGTTGGAGGGGGGGGCTTAGTGGGGTAGGTGGGGGTTGAGGAAAAAGGATGCTTTTTTTTCCCTGCAACAGTTACTATATATAGCCCAGAACATTCACCCCCTTCCCTTTCCTCTCTGACATGCGCTGTGCGTACATCGTGAGGCAGAGTCAATGAGGGGGAAAGAGAGAGAAAGAGCTGAATGGAAATACATAGAACCACCATCTTGGCAGTTGGCAGTACTGTATCAATGGTCTTTGGAAGGACAAAGGTTGGTCATGAATTCAAAGGTCGTACGAGTGTTACAACATACCAGCCCTGGAATAGCTCATCCCAATGTCCTTGTGTTTTATCACCTGTATAAAAGGACTCATATCACGCTGTCGTAATCGTATAGTTTCAGACAACAATCTTGTCAAATCAAATTTGATTTGTCACATGCGCCGAATACAACAAGTATTCAATAGACCTTAGTGAAATGCTTACTTACAAGCCCTTAACCAACAATGCAGCTGAACAAATAAATACACATGAAAAAAGCAACAATAAATAACAGTAACGAGGTGACGAGTTCATATTTCTAAACTTTTAATATTATTAATCATTAGTTATGCTAGAGACATGAGGGGTGCCATAGTCTAGGGTCTACACCAGCAGTTAATGTGTATCTGTAGGAGGAATGTATATGATCAGTGCAATTAAGCTTGGAATGTGCCAAGTGTAGGGAAGATGATCAGGTGGCAGCACTGATAAGGGGAGAGAGCCATAGATTAGTGACAAAGGGGGTCGAGGTCAGGTCACATTAAGGGAGAAGGAACAGTTTATTGCCCATATCACTTAACTTCCTGCCTAGCAATAAAGATGCAATGTTTAGCGAGAAGGAGGAGACTCCACCCCAAATTGGGGTGAGTATATATACACACACACACACACCACCACCACCACCACCACCGGTAGCACCATGTCATCGTCTGTTCAGCTGTTCGATCCTTTGGGATGAATAAACTTGGTTTAAGCTGTCATAGTGTCCGTCGAGTTCTTACTCTGATATTTAGAACCTAACAGAGGCTATATACAAGGGGTACTGGTACAGAGTAAATGTGCAGGGAGTCCAGGGTGGCTGGAGGGTGGCTGGAGTCTGATAATGTTTTGGGCCTTCTTCTGACACCGCCTGGTACAGAGGTCCTGGATGGTAGGAAGCTTGGCCCCAGTCATGTACTCCGCCGTACACACTACCCTCTGTAGTGCCTTGTGGTCTGAGGCTGAGCAGTTGCCATACCAGGCGGTTGCTCTCTATGGTGCAGCTGTAGAACTTTGAGGATCTGATGATTCGTGCCAAATCTTTTCAGTCTCCTGAGGGGGAATAGGCATTGTTGTGCCCTCTTCACAACTGTCTCGGTATGTTTGGACCTTGTCAGTTTGTTGGTGATGTGGACACCAAGTGACTTGAAGCTCTCAACCTGCTCCACTACAGCCCCGTCGATGAGAATGGGGGCGTGCTTGGCCCTCCTTTTCCTGTAGTCCACGATCATCTCCTTTGTCTTGATCACGTTGAGGGAGAGGTTGTTATCATGGCACCACACTGCCAGGTCTCTGACCTCCCTCATTGTTGTCAGTGATCATGCCTACCACTGTTCGTCATGCCTACCACTGTTTTCTGACCACTGTGTCATCAGCAAACTTAATGGTGTTGAGTCGTGCTTGGCCATGCAGTCATGGGTGAACAGAGAGTAAAGGAGGGGACTGAGCACGTACCCCTGAGGGGCCCCGGTGTTGAGGATCAGCGTGGCAGATGTGATTGAATCGTGTATAGTACTAGAAGCGAGCTAAGGATAAGTATGAGATGAGCATAGACCCCAAGTCATATACTTCGATCTCAAATTTGACTTAAGGCTATACAATGATGAGCATTACAGACTTTCCCCCCAGATATTTGTTAAGTCAGGCTGCATAAAGCCCCCATATCAGCATCAACAACATCGACGTTTGGATTGAAGATAGCAATATAGAAGGGTGAAACAAGGTGGTTAAGGTTGTGGAAACACAAGTAGGCTATTTAAAGTCAATCTGTACTACAAATCCAGGTGATATGTTCCCTACAGGTATCCAGAGTCATATTTGAACCCACAGATCTAAAGAGAAGCCAGTATAATCAGAAGTGAAGTTTGCTCAGTGTGAGCTGGTCCCCGGGCGCTCTGGCTTCGCTGTCAAAGTAGAGCAGAGTGAATTGTTTGTGCACACACTGCATGACCCAGAAACCAGGCCTGGAGAAAGAGGCCAACTGACTGTAGCCCTGTACAGCACAGATGGGGCCTCAGCAGCCAACTCCCGGGACATTTTCCAAAGGTGAAGCTAATTAGTGATCCGCTAGAGGGCGTACAGGGGAAACGGGGGTGAGCGCTCTCTCTCTCTCCCCATTCGTACCAGGGGAGACCCTGAGGGGGCTTGAAGAGGAGTCAGGGATTGACTGGGCTCCAGTGAAATGACAATTCATAGGCTCTGCTGCCAGCCCTGCAGCTGCTCTTTTAAATACTAACAGTAGCGTCGGGCACTAACTACAAATAAGCCTTTTCAGAAGCTGCAGAAAAATCATCTTTACTTCTCTATAGATGCTCTGAACGCAAACAACTTTTGTGATTTATGGACTGAGGAAGTCTGAATAATGTTTTTTTTTCATGGAGTCTAACTTCTTCCATCTGCGGTTCACTCGGTCATCTCTTTTCATAGCCCATCCAAATACTAATACAGTCCTAGGCCTACTGCCCAAATTTCATCGACAAAAATGACACAGGGCAACACTGATTCTCCCTTTCTACTGTAAGCAAAAGTCTCTGCAAGGACAGTCAGAGAAGCCTGCTAAATCTCTCCAAAAGGGTAAGAGTGTGTGTGTGTGTGTGTGTCTCCAACTGACTACCCTAAGGACTTTCAAGAGCACATTTTCTATCAGCAGGGGGAAGGCACAGTCAGATCCTTGTTACACGCTTGCTTAAAGTACTAATTGGAACTTCTTTGAAGAGGGAAAGAGGAGCTCATTGTCCCATATGGGGATCTTCACCTCGTGTGCCTCTTACTAAGCCAGTGAGTGGATGGGGTTGAGAGGAACTTTGTCATCCATCTATAATGTCATGGCTAGCTCAGCTTTGAGATTGATAGGTCATCTCAGCCAATGGGGCATTGACATGCATGGGTCAACTTAGTCACAAGAGCATTGGGATGAGTAGGTGATCTCAGTTGATCGGAGTTACTAAAAACATAACCCCACTAAACAGATGAGTCAATATTGTTACTACGTGGGTCACATATTTGGTCACATATTTTCCTAACACATAAAGGGCCCGTACACAAAGCCTGTGGCAAA
This sequence comes from Oncorhynchus nerka, assembly GCF_034236695.1. NCBI lineage: Eukaryota > Metazoa > Chordata > Actinopteri > Salmoniformes > Salmonidae > Oncorhynchus > Oncorhynchus nerka. The sequence goes on from NC_088399.1 coordinate 59,688,822, forward strand.
AAGTAGATACTACTATATACAACTATGCATGGTTAAATCCATTTGAATTCAATCACTTTCTGACAGCTTCCCTTTTGATTTACACAAAACTTCCCACGCATGTTTGCCCATGGAAGAATTGGACAGAAAGTGACTTTTTGGACATGAAAGCCAAAACATTCGAGATAGAAAAAGGAGCTCAAAGTTGACCCATTTTCCACACCCCACCATACCATGTTATTCAGGTCTTCATCGCTGAAAAAGATAAAACAGTTGAGTTCGATGTTTAAAATCTTATAAAACAGGGGTTTCAAACGGTTTGATAATTTGTGGGTGTCATTTCAATCATAGAACGGACCCATCCCTTCTGACCACTGCAATTTTTCGGTTACACCATTGACAGTTTAACTTCAGCTTATTACCACAAAGATGGCCGCCTGTCCACCCACCTTCGAACTTAAAATGCTCATGTATATTCTATTATCGCAATAGATTTCCTATGAAATATTGCCAGTATAATTTAAAACATATTCCCATTCAAGACAACATTCTCTGACCTCTGACCTCCAACCATTTTGTGGTACCATTTGACACCTCAGATGATGTAAAAAAATACGAGCTAATCTATGCGAATATGAAGGAAGAAAATCAAGAGTTTACGCATTTTTAGGTAATGGACGTTTAAGGTCAAAATAATGATTTAAGAACATTATCAAATAGTTTGACAAACCTGTTTGTAAGCTTTGAAATGATATCAAATCTCAACTGTTCATCTTCTCCAGTGATGAAGACACAGATGGCGGGGTCTGCAAAATAGGTCCAATTTGAGCACCTTGATTTTGGCATTCAGATCCAATTTTTATTTTTATTTATTTATTTAACTTTCTGAATTCTATAACGGGCAAAAATGGATGGAATGTTTCATTCAAATCACAAGCGGTGCTGTCAAAATGTGATTGAATTCAAATGGATTTACCCTCGTACCGATACCAGCTACTCTACTTTGGTCACCCCAGGATGCTCTGGCATAGTTCTTTGCCACAGGCTGTTTTGTACAAGGCCTCAAAATGTATATGTCAACTGTGCTACTTGAATTGAGATGCATTTAGCCATCGCAGCTAACAGGGCCTTGGCATGCATGGGTCAGCTTTGTCACTACAGGATTGACAGGTCAACTCGGTTGCTGCAAAGTTCAGGTATGAGTCATTACTGTTACTGCATGGGTTATTAGCACATTAAGATTCACAGGTCAACTCTGTCTACATGGTTCATCTACAACCTTGGGATGCATGAGTAAACTCCAACATTAGAATATACAGTATTAGAGTACGCACAAACCTTTGATGCCACTAACCATGTGCCTGACAGTACCGCCAAAGACCTGATCTAGGCCTACAGGAAGTGTTTGGGCACGGCAGGCTTGATGAGTTCATTTCCTGGCTTTACTTTCAGACTGACTGAAGTAGGCGACATATCACAATTCTCTCCCTAATTCACCCTGAAATCATATAAAAATGTAAGTGTTCAAACCCTGCCCGGCTCCACCATGGCCCCCAGGCTGGCCTCTGATAGGCTGTCCGATGTGAGCCAGAAACTGATGCATTCTCCGAATACAAAATTTAACTCACACCGTTGGGTGTGTAGCTGAGGCAGTAAGCTACAGTATTTGAGCTGGGCATCAAACACAGAGTCAAATACAAAAATATGCTCGATTTGGAGCATAAGGACAGTGTTTAATATTTCAGCAGAAGGCACAACGGCAAAGAACAAAAAAAACTAAGTGCCTAGAATAATCATGACTGAAAAATAAGCTTTGAGGGTTTCTGTACTTTTTCGACTTCAGCAGCTGCGGATTTTAAAGCTTGGTCCAACCCATGGGTATGAGGAGGTATGACGAGCCTCATGGGTATTTTATGCAACCCCTAAAACATTCATCCTTCTATATGGTGAGTACAGTAGGCAAGGCAAGTGCCCTCCTGTCACGATCGTTGAAATGAGCAGACCAAGGAGCAGTGTACATAGTGTTCCACATGTTTATTAAAATGAAACTCACCAACAAAAACAATAAACAGCAGAGACAACGATAGACAGCTGCCTCTGATTGGGAGCCATACCCGGCCAACAAAGAAATAGAAAAACTAGAATGCCCACCCAAACCACCCAAATAAAAAGGCTCTAAAAGGACAAGGCGCGTCAGTACCCTCCCGCCCTCCCAGAGGTGCGGACACCGGCCGCAAAACCTGACTCCATTGGGGAGGGTCCGGGTGGGCATCTAGCCTCGGTGGCGGCTCCGGTTCGGGGACCGTCTCAGGAGGCTCTGGACCGGGGCGTGGGGCTGGTACTGGTGGCACCGGGCTGGTTACACGCACCTCAGAGCGAGTGCGGGGAGGTAGCACAGGACGTACTGGGCTGTGGAGGCGTATGTCAGGGCGAGTGTAGGGAGCAGGCACAGGACGTACCGGACTGGGGACACGTACTTCAGGGCGAGTACGAGGAGGAGACACAGGATGTACCGGACTGGGGAGGCGCACTGGAGGCCTGATGTGTGGGACCGGCACAGATTGCACCAGACTGGTGATACGCTCCTCCAAACGCCTACGTGCCGCATACTCCTCGCCAACTCCATTCTCCGGTATCCCTCCTCGCATTGTTCTATTGAATCCCAGGCGGGCTCTGGCACTCTCCCTGGGTCGACCGACCACCTCTCTACCTCCTCCCAGGTTGTCTCTGGTTCACACCTCGGCACCGTCGACCACCACCTCGGGCTGTCCTTTGGGCTGTCTTTGTGGCCGCGAACCCCGGCGTCGTCACTGTTGCTCCTTCGCTGCCTCCGCCTGCTTCCATGGCAGGCTTCTGTCTCCTGCCATGATTTCGTCCCACGTCCAGGATGTCCTCCACTCCTCCTGGGCTCGCTGCTTGGTCCCGTGGGTGGTGGGATCTTCTGTCACGATCGTTGAAATGAGCAGACCAAGGCGCAGTGTGCATAGAGTTCTACATGTTTATTCAAATGAAACTCGACAACAAAAACAATAAACAGCAAACGAGACATAACGACTGGAGTGCTCACAGGCGCTACACAAAAACAAGATCCCACAAACTAAAGGTGGGAAAAAAGGCTGCCTAAGTATGATCCCCAATCAGAGACAACTATTGACAGCTGCCTCTGATTGGGAACCACCAGCCAACAAAGAAATAGAAAAACTAGAATGCCCACCGAAATCACACTCCGACCTAACCAAATAGAGAAATAAAAAGGCTCTCAGAGGTCAGGGCGTGACACCTCCTGAATGACTGTGTTAGGTGAATCTCAGGAAGCTACATTTCCCAGAACAGGTTACAACGGCATCCTTATGACGTCAGACTACATGGTCAGATTATCTAATCGCAAAGACTGCTGGTTATGTGCCCAGATGCCAACCAGAGTATGGTTGGTATCTTCACTGACGTCTTAAAAAAACATCTGAACAACCCCAATGGGATATAGATATCTATCTATCTCTATAACCCAGTAAACAGAGTGTATTCTAAATCAGGTATTCCATCATGCATAAAATGTCATTGCTTACCAAGACATCTCTCTTACAGTACCTCAAGACATCTCGCTCACCTCGTGCGAAAGATGTCATGGCACAAAAAAAATATATATCGTAAGAAAAAATTCAGTAAAGAAGCCTCTACGGACTTCCTCTGACATCGAGTCCCTCCTCTGTGCCCACATTTATATCAATGACTCTGAAATTGTCTCACTTCAAAACCACGCAGCAGAATGGGGCTCGGCAAACTTCATGGTCATCCGAAGTTACAAAGCAGAGTACACAGCAGGGTGCACCATGACTCAATTCTGCGTCCCAAATGGCACCTTGCTCCTATTATAGTGTACTACCTTTGACCAGGGCGCAGATCAAAACTAGTGCACTGTAAAGGGAATAGGGTGCCATTTTGGCCGCACCCTTTATTCAAAAGGAGATGGGAATCATATTTCTAACTAAGAGAGGAGTTTCTAAAAGGGTAATTGGCATGTCCAAGACATTCCTACTTTAAGTTGTTTTTCCTCTCTAGTATTTTCTTAGGGCGTTTTCACGCACTTTTGAGCTCTAGTTCGAATCAGAGTTCGACTATATGTTACATTGTATTTATTTATTTTCTTTCATTTGGTCCGAGTGGTTTCACATTGACAAAATGTCAAACATACAAACACTCCTGAACAAAAGCATGTGTCCATGCAATCCATTTCAGATTATCATGAAGCATCACTTTTGTCCCCAATCTTCATATTACCTTTCAACAACATGCATGAGGAAACAGCACGATAGCCCCTCTAACTGCTGTGTGAATAGGCTATATTCAGTAGTCTATATCCCAGCATAGCCTCCCCATCTCCCCTAATCTGCATCGGATGCGCTCATAAATGCCCTGCTACTCACAGAATGTTTCAGCGATATCAAGATATGATACTGTATTTGTTTCATCAAATGTTCACAGTCAAGCAACCAATAATATTGCGCGACTCTGGTTCTTTTCCTGTGTTTGGTCCGGACTGGATTCTTCACCTGCAGCAACCCGCACCATGATACGAAATATACCGGACCGAGACCACCCTTTTACAGCGCCCCCCCCCCCCCCCCCCGAGTGCAAACAAACCAAACTAAGGGGTTAACATGTAGTGTTCGGAAAAACTGCACCCAACCAATTTGGCGTGAAAGCCCCTTTTAAAAAGGTAATTCACGCCGTTGACTGAGTGAATTGATTCTTCTGACAGACAGTAAAACTACAGGAGTTGGTGTTACAGTACACAGCGGGGAGACATCAGCAGGTACGTGCTCTGTGCCTTGCGTCAATTGCATATTCATCAGGTCTAAAATTAGGCTGTGTTACCTCATCCCTGTAGCTCTGTGTGTGACTCTGCCTCAGTATATAAATTCAGTGTGAGTCTGTGTAAAAAAAGTTAAAAAGGACGCCTTCCAATTGACATCTAATCCACTTCAGTAAATTGGCAGTTACACAAGCTCAGTGGGAGGAATAGGAGGCTATCTAATCAGTGACTGACAAAATATAGGCTGCTCTGTGAATATGAAGACAATTTGTGGGTATTTTGAAACCATAACGACTCTGGTACAATATATTTTCCATCCTAACCGCTTTTATTGACTAGAATATGGCCAAAGATACTACTGAGGTTGTAATGTACTACATACGGCTACTGAATGACTAGAACACAGAAGAAATAGCTAGAAAACATTCATATTCTTGTGTATCACTGACAACCACAGCTTTGAGGTTAATAAGTATGATATATCACGTAGGTGCTGATAAAAGTGTTTTCTCCCTATACTGTGGGTGCTTCCGCAAAGCCCCGAGTAAACGAAGTGAAAGAGGCTAGTGTTGAGGTGCAACAAAGAGCCTGTCAGGTTCCTTGGGAAGTGTAGCCAGCATCTTCCCCTGGGCTGAGAGGCCTCGCTGACGGCCAGGGCTCTGGGCCGGCGGAACTGAGGGATTCGATTTAGGCTTCTGAATGGACGCACAGGGAGGAGGGTCGGGGTAGGATGCATTAGAGAGGCTGAGCAGAGAGTTGCCAGACTGAAGGGAATGGACAGGCTCGGCCAAAGGGGTAAACACTGTTTTTAAATCAAGGGTTAAGCAACTGCAAGCAAGCTAGCGAAATTGCCATAAATGTTTAATGCTTTTCGACCTGTCCTCAAATCTATATAATTGGTTCAGAGTTTGTTTTGATATTTCAACATGCTTGTCGTAATCGCGTTTGGTGTGGGGGGGGACAAAATCAATTTGCGCACGATGGCGGACGTCCGGTTTGGGCATGGTGTTAAGAAATGTTCTGTAACAGTTCCCTGGAACCCTCAGCTACAAAGCCGCGTACAGTGTCCCAAGTAATATGCAACAGATGACATAAGCAGTCATAACAACTTATGTCAGTATGTGCAAGATAAGCTTTCACTGTCATACAGCAGATCATGCAGCGGGACATTGTGTCACGACTGTTCGTAATCACTTGTCATGACGCAACACCAGTTATGACATCACAGACAACTTTATGAGAATTACATCCTCTACATGTTTTCACAGCAGTATTAAGTTGGGCTTCATCGCATAGAGTCACCGTCAAGTAGAACAGCACATTTGTAACAGCACTGGTCTTTAATCAAGGGTATGTGTGTGAAGATATGAGGGAGGCACGGTGTCTGCCCATAGGCTGTCTCACAATTTTGACATAATGGAAAAATATAAAACGCAACAATTTCAAAGATTTGACTTAGTTACAGTTCATAAGGAAATCAGTTAATTAAAAATGAATTAATTAGGCAATAACCTATGTAGTTCACATGACTGGGCAGGGGGGCAGCCATGGGGTAGTCCCACCCACTTGCGAGCCAGGCCCAGCCAATCAGAATGAGTTTTTCCCCCACAAAGGGCTTTATTACAGACAGAAATACACTGCCAAATTCTCTAAAACAACTTTGGAGGCAGCTTATGGTAGAGAAATTAACATTCAATTCTCGTAATCTTGTAAAGATTCCTGCAGTCAGCATGTCAACTGCAGGCTCCCGCAAAACTTGAGACAACTGTGGCGTTGTGTTGTGTGACAGAACTGCACATTTTAAAGTGGCATTTTATTGTCCCCAGCACGCGGTACACCTGTGTAATGACCATGCTGCTTAATATGACACACCTGTCAGGTGGATGGAAAATCTTGGCAAATTACAAATAATAACAGGGTTGTAAACAAATTTGTGCACAACATTTTAGAGAAATAAGCTTTTTGTGCATATGGAAATTTCAGCTCATGAAACCAACACTTAACATGTTGCGTTCATATTTTTGTTCAGTATATTTTCCATGAAGGAAAACTATAGATGCACGTCCCCGATCACTCTATTGAAGCAACAAAACAAAAAATCACTTGCTTTTTTATATAAAACACAACCTGTCAATATGCCGCCTCATATTCCGATATAAGACTACGACGGTAGGAATATCGTGATACCGCCCAACCATAATGGACATACACAAATAAATACATACCATATCATACTAAATGGAGTGTCCCGGATCTATGTTTACTATGTTGTCTAACCCTGAATCCAGGTTGCTGAAACCCAGCATAGAAAGGACTCAATCACAGAACAGCCTACACAGATTTATATTCATTGCAGGACTTTCTTGCAGGTTAGAGAGTAGGACCAAGGTACATTTTGTCTCTCTGTGCGTAGGCCCTATGTGGTATTGGTAAGAGTTAAATGTCTAGATATGGGGACATCCTTATTAAAAGTGTGGAAAAGCTGCATATTCTGCATAAGACAAAACAAATATCCAAATACAATCTCCAGTGCATTACAATGATGTTTGGGGAGCTTCAGCAGAATAAGACCTGACCTTGGGCGAGATTAGAAATTCCTCTGATGTGCAGTTCACATATCTACACACAATCTCTGCAAAGCAAGAGATTATTGCGGCGTCAAAATCATTTTTGCAGATAAAGGCATACTTTATCTGCAAATATAGCTAAGTGTACCACAGTGAAGTTGGTCGTTGAGAAAATGTTAAAATGGTATAACAAGATTTAGAGCAAGGACATGTTGAATAGACCTGAGTCTGCAGTCTGGTCATGTGGGCTACATAGGAGTTTAAGACTTCTTTCCTCACCAGTCCTACATAATAATACAAAATCCCAGGAGATGCAGGGGTGACCCAGGACAATACATGAATGAAGCACACATGATGATCACACGGTTCAGCTTGAACAAATGTTGCATTTAAAATGAGTGGTGGTAGGTGTTGATTACACCAAAACACGTTACATTTTTACTGGAGAAGTGAAACAGAGAGACCGTTTGGGATCGAAAAGTGATAGCATCAGTACGATCATAAGATAGGCAACCTGTCCACAATAATTCTCGTCACCACCTGACACAGAGAAGGGTTTCATTATAAGTATACTCCCATAGGTTATGAACCCACCAAACATACCTCTCATTGGATTCTGGATCCACAAGATACCTCCAATAAGGTGAGGTGACTGGCCGAGCATCGCGGAACTGCACACTATGGCGATCTATTCGTCTTGCCTTCTTCACAGATGGTCCACAACGTCGCCTTACGACACTAAAGGCTAATTATCACTGGTCTGAACAAAGCCGTTCGCTTGCCTACATGGCATAATTGCTAAACTAGACCTTACTGTAAATACTCTGCAGAAATAACGCGCTCTCTAGTTAATTCAAATAAAAGGCTTTAAAATGTCAAAAAGTGATGTTTCCTACGCAGATGGAGCACTCACCACGGGCTTCAGCATGTTAGTGAACAGGTGCAGACCTCAAGCACCGCACGGTAACAGCGCGCGTCACAAATTTAGACTAATTATTCAAACGGTTGCTCTAAATTTACCCACACCCGCATAGACTGTAAATCATTATTGAAGACAAAGACCTATTCTCTAGTATTTTCATCACAGCTCTTTCGAAGCAACGCTACACAGGGTTTCAAATACCGACTGACGCCTGCGTATTAATACTGATCTGTATATCATGTGAATGGCCTGCTTTCCCTCTTTGCAAACACCATTGTGGTATACATATCAACTGCACTGTAGGAATAGATGACCGATGACCAGGCCAAAAATTATATAGAGCGCGGCAACTGCAATATCGTCCAATCACAGGCTTTCACATTTGAGCGCAGGTAACCAAGGATAGTTTATAGTAGTTTATAGTGACAAGATATTCGAGTGACCGCTCCAACAATAGAAATGCATGTCCTCAAAGATGGAAGGCAGGAGCAGGAGGAGCATTCTAGCTGATGAGAGGGCAAGATGTGAACAACATGCCATAGAGATAGATAGAGGGCTAATCTTGGTATCAGAGCTATTATAACGTCTGTGACTGCATATGGGCAGCGCTACTGATCTCCAGCGCTGCTCATCTCCATTTTAAAGAAGTACATTTTCTTCTTCATTGGCTGATTTACTCCCAACTCATAAGAATCCCCACCCAGTTGGCTACTTTAAAATGGTGATGAGTCCTCTATCTAGCTCTTTGATCACAGGAACGCTCCAATATAAAGTCGTTTTGGGATAAATTGCCAAAATGTGTGTCCACTTATATCAGTGCATTTGTAACAACCGAACCATTACTTCTAATTTAATCAAATATACCTCATGTAGCAAATTAGTAATTGCAATTGTTGTTGACTAAATTCAACACTCATTGACCTCCATGCAGAAATGACTCACCTCATGGGCTTATTTTTGTGGACAGATATTGGGCAGAGTAAAACTTCTCCGGTTTTCAGCAAAAAAAAAAGGAAGCTAGGTTGAATTAGCTGTATCCCTTAAAACCGGATGCATCTGGTTGTTGGCAACTCCATTAAGCCTACCGTTCACAAAACAAATGTGCAAGAAACCCATCACTGAGGGAGTTCTATTAACCTTAGCCAAGGTGCACCGGTCAATGTCCCGTGACATGAACGCAGTGAGGGAGGAGTGCCCTTCTCAAATGAAACAGTAATCTGTGGCTCGGTCATGTTGTCAACAAGGCAGCATGGTGCATCGTCCAGAAACAGACATCTCTTTTCCATAAAATCTGTTTTGAAGGCATATCATTTTTTTTTTAAATCAAAAGCAATCATTTTTGCATGTGAAAAGTAAACACAGAATCGTACTTAGCTGAGGATAATTCACGTTTGTTTTGAGCTGACCCTGGCTTTGATTGGGGCACCTGGCTCACGCCCAGGAGTCAGCCCAGTTCCAAAACGAATGAAATCACTGAGGGTTCGATTAATCTCTCACAGGCGTCCGTGTAGGTGTGTTTTGCCCCGGCTTGAAAGTTGATCGCATTCGAGCGAAGTCGGCTTAAAACAAAAGTGACGTATTTAAGCACATGTATTTATTAGTAGGATTTTGATAAAAATGCTTTATAAAAATGCTTTATCTGCCTTCGCAATGAAAACTAGTTAGAAAATGTGAACTTTTATTTGACAGAAAAGAGATGTATGTTTCTGGATGATGCACCATGCTGCCTTGCTGACAAAATGACAGAGCGGTGCAGATTACTGTTCCATTTGAGAAGGGCGCTCGTCCCTTCCAGTTTACGCCCAATGAGGTGATGGGTCTTTGCCCGGTTCAACCCGGGCCTGCTTCAAATAACTTCCTCACTTTTCACCCAGTACAAAATCCTCCCAACGAGGTAACCCGGGCCAGATAATTGAATCCCCTCACTGCCTATATCGGGTTGATTCATCCATAGAAAGTGATATCATGCCTCGTCTCACTGCTGAAACAAAATAAACAACCAATTTTAATAAACAACATTGAGTTATCTTACCTTCGACAGCCATTCTGCTACTCTATACATTCGGGAATCATTCATACAGTAGTAGAATGTAGAACTCAATATGCTTTGATTGTACATCGGCGTTTTGGTTATCACTTGCTGCTGGAAAACTGGGGTGCACAGCAACTGCCCCTCAAAGAATTGTGGGGAGTGTAGGCAATTTCCCGATTTTAGGAAGTGTTTAATTTGGAACACCAATTAGCAAGTTATATTTAAGATTTACTTAATTTCCTTTTCTGAAACTGTAAGTGCCAGGGGATTGAAGAAAATAAATGGATAAACCTAACAAAAATGACTTGAACTGAAAGTGTCTTTCTTATTCTTTCTTCCAGTATCACAACATTTTATGTCTGTGTGTGTGTGTTCCCATAGGCTCACAAGCATGATGCTCACAGTGCTACTGCATAGTGCGTAGGCTTGCAAACTATCACAGATTAAAGGGAGACCCAGCCGAGAGCTGCCCAGTGATGTGAGCCTACCAGAGAATGCGTTGTCTTCACTAACACGTTCAACCACTCTCTGACCCAGTCTGTAATACCTACATGTTTCAAGCAAACCACCATAGTCCCTGTGCCTAAGAATGCCAAGGTAACCTGTCTAAATGACTACTTCCCTGTCCCACACACATCTGTAGCCATGAAATGCTTTGGAAGGCTGGTCATGGCTCACATCAATACCATCATCCCAGAAACCCTGGACCCACATCAATTCGCATACTGCCCCAACAGATCTACAGATGACACAATCTCTATTGCACTCCACACTGCCTTTTCCCACCTGGACAAAAGAAACCCCTACTGTACATGAGAAGGCTGTTCATTGACTACAGCTCAGCATTCAAGCTCATCACTGAGGTAAGGACCCTGGGACTAAACACTTCCCTCTGCAACTGAATCCTGGACTTCTTGACGGCCCGCCCCAGATGGTGAGGGCAGGCAACAACACATCCACCACACTGACCCTCAATACATGGGCCTCTCAGAGGTGCTTGCTCAGTCCCCTCCAGTACTCCCTGTTCACCCACTAGGGGCTACCCTGTTCACCCACTACTGCGTGGCCGCACACGACTCCAACACCATCATTAACAGTGGTAGCCCTGATCGCCGACAATGAAGAGACAGCCTAAAGGGAGGAGATCAATGACCTGGCAGTGTGGTACCAGGACAACAACCTCTCTTTCAACGTGGACAAGACAAAGAAGCTTATCATGTACCACAGGAAACGGAGGGTCGAACACGCCCACATTCACATCGACTGGGCTGTAGAGGAGCAGGTCGAGAGGTTCAAGTTCCTCTGTGTCCACGTCACTAAGGACCTATCATGGTCCAAACACACCAACACAGTCGTGAAGAGGGCACGACAACGCCTCTTCCACCCTCAGGAGGCTGAAAAGATTTGAGATGGACCCTCAGATCCTCAAAAACTTCTACAACTGCACCATTGAGAGCATCTTGACTGGCTGCATCACTGCTTGGAATGGCAACTGCTCTGCATCTGACCGCAAGGTGCTACAGGGGGTAGTGCATATGGCCCAGTACATCACTGGAAACGAACTCCCTGCCACCTAGGACCTCTATACCAGGCGGTGTCAGAGGAAGGCCCTAAAAGTTGGCAAAGACACTAGCCACCCAAGTCATAGACTGTTCTCTCTGCTACCGCATGGCAAGAGGTACCGGAGCGCCAAGTCTGGGACCAAAAGGCACCTGAACAGCTTCTACCCACAAGCCATAAGACTGCTGAACAATTAATAAAATGGCCACCTGGACTATTTACATTGACCCCTTTATTATTTATTTATCTTAATTGTTTTACACAGACTCCCTTGCACTGTCTCTATGCACACTCACTACACACATTCACAGATACTACACTGACATTCCAACACACACACACACACACACACACACACACACACACACACACACACACACACACACACACACACACACACACACACACACACACATGCATATAGTTGCCACACACACACGGAGAGACACTTTCACACTTCACATACGCTGCTGCTACTCTGTTTATTATACTGTATATCCTGATTGCTTAGTTACTTTTACCCCTACCCACATGTACATACAATATTACCTCAATTACCACAACTACCTCGTACCCCTGCACATTGACTCGTACTGGAGCACCTTCCTAATATTGAGTTGCACCCCCACTGTCACGCCCTGACCGTAGAGAGCTTTTTATGTCTCTATTTTGGGGTTGGTCAGGGTGTGATTTGGGTGGGCATTCTATGTTCTTTTTCTATGTGTTTCTATTTCTGTGTGTTTGGCCGGGTGTAGTTCTCAATCAGAGGCAGCTGTCTATCGTTGTCTCTGATTAAGAACCATACTTAGGTAGCTCTTGCCCACATGGGTTTTGTGGGTAGTTGTTTTCTGTTTTGTGTCTTTCTGCACCAAACAGAACAGTTTCGGTTTTTGTTCGTTCTCTTCTTTGTTTTTTTTGTTAATCCGTGTTCAGTTCAAATAAAAAAGATGAACACGTACCACACTGCACCTTGGTCCTCCACTCCTTCCAACAGCTGTTACACCCGCCCCCCCTTTTGCCATCAGAACAGCCTCAATTCATCAGGGAATGGACTCTACAAGGTGTGGAAAGCGTTCCAAAGGGATGATGGTCTCCAATACTTCCCACAGTTGTGTCAAGTTGGCTGTATATCCTTTGGTTGGTGGACCATTCTTGATACACGCGCAAAATTGTTGAACGTGTAAAACCCAGCAGCGTTGCAGTTCTTGACACAAATCAGTACGCCTGGCACCTACTACCATACCCCGTTCAAAGGCACCTAAATGTTTTGTCTTGTCATTCACCCTCTGAATGGCACACATACATAATCCATGTCTCAATAGTCTCAAGCCTTAAAAATCCTTCTTCAACCTGTCTCCTCCCCTTCATCTACACTGATTGAAGTGTATTTAAGTGATATCAAAAAGGGATCATGGCTTTCACCTGGTCAGTCTACGTCATGGAAAGAGCAGGTGTTCCTAATGTTTAGTATACTCAGTGAATAGCTTTGTTATTGTTTTTATTTACAGTCGAGGAGTGAAGAGCTTCAAGTTCCTCGCTATCCACATCACTAAGTATGGCAACTGCACCGCCCTCGACCGGAGGGCCCTACAGATGGCGGTGCTGACAGCCCAGAGCATCACTGGAGGTGAGATCCCAGATCCCAGGACGTCATGTCAGGCGGTGTCAGAAAAAGGCCTGAAAAATTGCCAAATGCTCCAGTCACCCGAGACATGGACTGTTCTCCATGATCCTCTCTGGCAGGCGGTACTGGTGCATCAAGGCTAAGACCATTAGACTTCTAAACAGCTTTTATTCCTTGGACATAATCAAGTTAAATGGCTAACAACTACTGCCACCCACACATCCACGCTGCTGCTAAAAGTATTATTGCTTACATATATTACTACCACTATGCTGCTGTTCATTGATTATTGATTGCCATTACCATTTAGTATCTATCTATGTATCCTGCTACTGGTCACTATTACGCCTATTTACATGTATATATTACCATTAGTATATTATCATAAGTATATATGTATTCCTGCAACCAGTCACTTTTCAGCCCTGTTTACATGTATGTCCACCTATCACGCCTACACTGACACTCTTACACACACACACACACACACACACACACACACACACACACACACACACACACACACACACACACACACTACATACACACACTTACATACACACACACACACCGCCGTGCACAGACTTACCCACCACTTATGCTGCTCCCATACTGTTTACTATTATTATTATTATTTACCCTGCTACCAGTCACTTTCTCCCAATCCCTGTACATACAGGGATTTAATAAAAGTGGCTCCCAAGTGGTGCAGTGGTGTAATACTCTACATCTCTGTGCTATAGGCGTCACTACAGACAACCTGGTTCGAATCCAGACTGTATCCCAACCGGCTGTGATTGGGAGTCCCATAGAGCGGTGCACAATTGGCCCAGTGGCGTCCAAGTTTTGACGGTGTAGGCCGTCATTGTAAATAATAATTTGTTCTTAAAACTTCTTATGGCTGTATTGAGTAGCATGAATGAATAACGTGCCCAGAGTAAACTGCCTGCTACTCAGTCCCAGTTGCTAATATGTGCATATTACTAGTATATATGGATAGAAAACACTCTGAAGTTTCTAAAACTGTTTGAATGATGTCTGTGAGTATAACAGAACTCATATGGCAGGCAGAAATCTGAGAGAAAATCCAACCAGGAAGTGGGAAATCTGAGGTTGGTCGATGTTCAACTCATTCCCTATTGAAGATACATTGGTCATGTTGCACTTCCAAAGGCTTCCACTAGATGTCAACCGTCTTTAGAAACTTGTTTGAAGCTTCTACTGTAAAGGAGGGGCTCATAAGGGCTCTTTGAGTCAGTGGTCTGGCAGAGTGCCACAAACTCGTGACGCTCGTTCACGTGAGAGGTAGCTCCCGTTCCATTGCTTTTCTACAGACAAATGAATTCTCCGGTTGGAACATTATTGAAGATTTATGTTAAAAACATCCTAAAGATTGATTCTATACATCGTTTGACATGTTTCTACGGACTGTAATGGAACTTACAGCTATTTGGACATAAATGACGGACATTATCGAACAAAACAAACATTTATTGTGGAACTGGGATTCCTGGGAGTGCATTCTGATGAAGATCATCAAAGGTAAGTGAATATTTATTATGTTATTTCTGACTTCTGTAGACTGCACAATATGACGGATATCTTTTTGGCTTGTTGGGTCTCTGAGGACGCCATACTCAGATTATTGCATGGTTTGCCTTTTCCGTAAAGCTTTTTTGAAATGTGACACAGCGGTTGCATTAAGGAGAAGTTTATCTAAAGTTCCATGTATAACCCTTGTATTTTCATCAACATTTATAACGAGTATTTCTGTAAATTGATGTGGCTCTCTGCAAAATCACAGGACGTTTTTGGAACTACTGAACATAATGCGCCAATGTATACTGAGATTTTTTGATATAAATATGAACTTTATCGAACAAAACATACATGTATTGTGTAACATGAAGTCCTATGAGTGTCATCTGATGAAGATCATCAAAGGTTAGTCATTCATTCTATCTCTATTTCTGATTTTTGTGACTCCACTCTTTGGCTGGAAAAAGGGCTGTGTTTTTCTGTGAATGGCTCTGACCTAACAATCGTTTGTGGTGCTTTCGCCGTAAAGCCTATTTGAAATCGGAAACTGTGGTGGGATTAACAACAAGATTACCTTTAAAATGGTATAAGATACTTGTATGTTTGAGGAATTCTAATTGAGATTTCTGTTGTTTGAATTTGGCACCCTGCACTTTCACTGGCCGTTGTCATATCGATCCCATTAACGAGATCTCAGCCCTAAGAAGTTTTTAACTGACCATGCCTAGTTAAATAATAATAATACAAATCTAGTTAGAGGATTCTGGATTTCCTGCTTTATTCCCCCTTGATTTTGATTATCTTCCAACCAGGAGTTATAGAAAACCTGAGAAGTTTGGGAAAGTTACAGGAAAAAGTTACCACAATTTAGCAACCTTTTACCATTTTTCCATTACTCAAGGGTAAAAACTTTGGGAGTTGTTGGAAATGGAGCATTATTGTTGTGTTTCCGCCATTTGTCCTTTGTTAGCGATTACAGATAGAGTGCCTTCGGAAAGTATTCAGACCCCTTGACTTTTTCCACATTTTGTGACATTTACAGCCTTATTGTAAAATGTATTCAATTGTTATTTGTCCAACACTGCAAGACTAATACGTTTTGTCCCTCAGAGTACTACTCCTATTCATTGTATTATCTTACCAGCCCTCTCTTATCACATCTCTGTGAAGCAAGTGGTGCTGTTATCTTTATATCCAGTAGGTCTGCAATCTGATTGAAAGTTAACTCAACAGCTATTGGTTTTCAACACCGATTTTAAATTCAAACAGTCAGATGCTATAAAACGGTCTCGATTCAGTTTCACCGCTATGGATTCCAACTATAACCAATGCATTCTTACATTGTTCTTACAGTACAAAACATTATTTACAACTATTCCCATTATTAATTACTATTATTAACTATATTCTTGCTATGTAACCACCGTGTCAAAAAATAAAGTGCCATGTATTTCAAATGTGTGTAGAATTTACATGTAACAAAAATGAAAAAGCTGTAAAAACACAGTTATTTTTATCCTCCGAAGATGGGCGGTAGTGGATGGGCCAATAAACAATTCAATAATAATAAATACTATTCCCGCTTAATGATAAGAGCAATATTCAAATAATAAAAACAACTCTATACTCACAGATAAAGTGTGCATATAAAACCCGTTTAGAGGTAGGAGTCAGTGAAGGAGCCAGCAGCGGGTGTGAAAGAAGGCTGTCAGTGCATCAGTGTCTGATGTGAGAAGCACCGTGCTGTTCTGGAGTCTCTCCCAATGCTGTAGTCAAAGCCAAGGTGCTCCTATAATTATACCCACTGCAGCTGACATCTTTTAATGTCTATTCCTACCAGCATCAGCTTTGGCTTCCAGTCAAAGATGTGCCTGAGGAACAAGGAAGCCATAGGCTACTGTAGCTGTGGGCGGTGTTATGCTCCTTGTCACTGACGTTTATATTTAATTAACTGGGTGGGTTACATTTAGTGGTATTACCAGTCTGGCATGGTGAGGTAGGAAAAATCAGTTCCTCATAGATGGGTTTAATCATCAGAACATGCCTCAGAGCACAAAGGACATTTGTTTGTGTGTGCGCAACCTGTGTCTATCACATTTCAACTTTAAACTTCAGAGTGAAAAAAAAGGCAGATAAATAAAGACAAGTCAACCAAAGACTGTGGATGGCGTCAGACTGGCAGGAAAAAAAGAGAATTCATTGTTTGCCACAATATACATAATGTACTGAATACACTGGAACAAGGAACCCTTAGAAAAATTATGTTCCTGTTTTACGAATTAGCAAAGTCAGGTGTATTCCGCATTCATAAAGGGCAAATCTCTATGTTTAAATATTTTGTATTCCTTAAGTAAATATACATTTTTAAACACAATACAACCACACGAGGATACAGTATAATGCAATTCAAATCATAAAGGACGACATGAAAAAGTTACAATTATTTCCATCGTGGTCCTCTTGAAAATATATGAAAACAAAATATACACACTCGGGCTCCCGAGTAGCACAGCGGTCTAAGCCACTGCATCTCAGTGTAAGAGGCATCACTACAGTCCCCGATTCAAATCCAGGCTGTATCACATATGGCTGTGATTGGGAGTCCCATTGTCATTGTGAATAAAAATGTCTTCTTAACTGACTTGCCTAGTTAAATGGTCATATAAATGTCACCAAAAGGGAGAAACATTCAGTACATAGTGTAACTAATGTTACAGGTAGGCCATGCATTTTCAGTCAGCAGAACATTATTTCCAGTTAAAGACATGATCATGATTCCTTATCAACTCAATAGATATTAGATCATTTAATTAATTGTTCTTTCTCCCAAGAACACCAAAAGTTTAGCAAATTGCTTGATGTCTCGATTAGGAATGTTGTCCAACACAATACGACCATTCGTCGAAAGAACTAGACCAAAGCGCAGCGTGGTGAGCGTACATATTATTTTTATTTAGGATGACGCCGACAAAAACAATACAAAACAACCGTGACGCTTAAGGGCTATGTGCCACAAACAAAGTTAACTTCCCACACTGAAAGGAGGGAAAAGGTCTACCTAGGTATGGTTCCCAATCAGAGACAACGATAGACAGCTGTCTCTGATTGAGAACCATACCCGGCCAAAACATAGAAATACAAAATCATAGAAAAACAAAACATAGAATGCCCACCCCACATCACACCCTGACCTAACCAAATAGAGAAATAAAACGGTTCTCTAAAGTCAGGGCGTGACAGACCAGTTCACATAGATTATGTCCTGTATTATTTGAGAGGAAAGCATGCAATGTTAGGTGAACTTTACTTGTCTAACACTGTTGTTAGGTTTGGGCTATGGTTATTAAGAGTTCACTAATCAACAAAGTCCCAGTAACTGCATAACAATGACATTCAAATTAGTAGATTGACAAAGAGAAAGTATGGTTATTCAAATAAAAGTGGACAATACATATCAGAGACTAAACTGAGACCAAGTTTAGCCAATAAATAAATGGTTGATTAATACAGTATCAATGTTATTTTAAATGTAGGATGTCAAACATGGTCACAAGGGCTGCGTTCACACAGGCATCAAAATTCAAATTTTTTCCACTAAGTGGTCTTTTGACCAATCCACATCAGATCTTTTTCAGATCTGATTAGAGGTAAAAAATAAATTAAAAAAAAGATCAGATTTGGGCTGCCCGTCTAAACGCAGCCAATGTGCCCACATCTGAGTTCAGTTGGGTTCATGTCCCCAATTCAAGCTTAATGGACAGATTTCCAGTTGATACAGACATACCTGAAAATGCTCCAGTCATCATGCTGTGTCTGGCACACAAAGACATGGAACTGTAGCCTTTGTGTATCTCCTGAACCCGTTAATCATGAAACTCAATCCCTGTTTAAATGACACATTGTTCCTCAAGTCAAAGATATTTTTGTAATCCAATGGCAATCAATCAGGTTGAAGCATTACTTCTGGTGACCATAATAAACAAATGCACTGCAGCGGGAAGCATTAAAATAACATACACTATTGAGTTAGTTAGTGATGTTAAGTCTTCTTTACACCATAGCAGCAAATTGTCTAAAGTCCTATCCAGCAGTGCATAGTCATTCAATGTTGAAAAGGACTTACAGTGCATTCAGAAAGTATTCAGACCCCTTGACTTTTTCCACAATTTTGTTACGTTACAGCCTTATCCTAAAATTGATTAAATCGTTTTTTTCCCTCATCAATCTACAAACAATACCCCATAATGGCAAAGTAAAAACAGGTTTTTAGATTTTTTTTGCAAATGTATAAAACAAAAAAAATCACATTTACATAAGTATTCAGACCCTTTACTCAGTACTTTGTTGAAGCACCTTTGGCAGCGATTACAGCCTCGAGTCTTCTTGGGTATGACGCTACAAGCTTGGCACACCTGTATTTGGGGAATTTCTCTCATTCTTCTCTGCAGATCCTCTCGAGCGGGCTGCTATGTGCTTTTAGCTGAGGAGTGGCTTCCGTCTGGCCACTACCATAAAGGCCTGATTGGTGGAGTGCTGCAGAGATGGTTGTCCTTCTGGAAGATTCTCCCATCTCCACAGAGGAACTCTAGAACTCTGTCAACTCCCTGACCAAGTCCCTTCTCCCCCGATTGCTCAGTTTGGCAGGGCGGACAGCTCTAGGAAGAGTCTTGGTGGTTCCAAACTTCTTCCATTTTTTTGGGTACCCTTCCCGAGAATTGTGTCTTGACACAATCCTGTCTGGGAGCTCTACGGACAATTCCTTCGACCTCAAGGCTTGGTTTTTGCTCTGACATGCACTATCATCTGTGGAACCTTAAAAGACAGGTGTGTGCCTTTTCAAATGATGTACAATCGATTCAATTTACCACAGGTACATTTGCAAAAATTTCTTAAAACCTTTTTTTGCTTTGTGATTATGGGATATTGTGTATAGATTGAGGGAAAAGATTATTTAATCAATTTTAGAATAAGGTAATAGCTGCAATGTAACAAAATGTGGAAAAAGGGAATGGGTCTGAATACTTTCCGAATACACTTGGTTCCACAAGAGAGGAAGTCACACCGACAGGGTGATGATAACACCATCATCCTGCCCTTGCCACAGCATCTCCCCCTCGAACGCCACCTTCCCATGCCTCTTGACTCTCAGAAGAATCCCCACCACCTTGTCAGAGACGCGTACGTATCTATCAAACAGTTCTCTGAAAGTGACGTGGGTCTTCACGTCCGGATCTGGGTCGTTCATAGTACCTGATCACATAGCACATGTCGGCTATCTCACCTTGGCACGTTCGGCTGTTTGTTTTGGTGTCCTCCTTGGGGCGTCCGTAACCCTCCTCGCCTTTGTGGAGGCGTAGGGACATGGAGTATTCATAGTCAAAGTCCTCACTGAAGGGGTTGAGCTTCTGGTTGACGGTGTTCGTCGAGGACCAGTTCTGCCAGCGGCTTTTCAGATTGCCCACGGCACTGTACTTCTTTGAGAGAGCGTTGATCCTGTTGGCGTCATTCAACTCCTTTTTGCTCCTGTGAAGAACAATCACCCAAATATTTAACAAAAAAATGAGACAATCATCAATCATTGCAACGTTCATTTCCATTGTAAAGCTCTGAACAAGTTTAGCATTAAACTGTTTTATTTGAGCAACAAATGTGCTATATCAAGTTATTTAGGTGTAATTTACAGTATCCCTTACATACTTAGGGGAACGTTTAATGAGGGACCGTCATGCACCATCGCTTGTACATGAATGTTAATACAGTCACCATACTGATGCAAAGAATATTGAACTCACACTGAGCTGGAGGGTCTTTTGACCCTCACCCATGACTCAACTTCCCCTTTAGGTGAGATGTCGTCACTATCCCTCTGCATGGCCTCCCCGGATGACCCAGTGCTGTCTGTCTGTCCAGGTTTAGAGATGTCTGTCCAGGTTTAGAGATGTCTGTCCAGGTTTAGAGTTGTCTGTCCAGGTTTAGAGATGTCTGTCCAGGTTTAGAGATGTCTGTCCAGGTTTAGTGCTGTCTGTCTGTCCAGGTTTAGAGATGTCTGTCTGTCCAGGTTCAGTGCTGTCCATCTGTCCAGGTTTATCTTGGCCGCCCTCCGCCTCAAGGGTCCTTTTCTCCGCCTCAGAGTACCCACTTTCCTCTGTGTCCACGTGTGCCCATCTCCAAATTCTCGTTACATTCTTCTCCTGCTTCCAGCTGCGGGTCAGTTTCGATACTTTGGAGCACTTTCTGTGGAGTGCGAGCGACCCCCTCTTACTCAGTGTCCTGTCTATCTCCTCCCCTGGCGGTGGAGCCTCCATACAAATGAGCTCGGTCAGAAATGTAGTTCCCACACTCCTCTCCTGAACGCCACTGGTCACAGTCTTCACCACCTACTTGGTCTTGATCCGGGACTCCCGTATAGAGGCACTAGAGGGGTCTTAATTTTACCCTCCAATTGGGAAGGAGGAGAATTGCCTTGAGACTCCTGCTTGGTAGCTGAAGTGTTGTTCTGAGCAGCAGGTATGTGGTGGCCAGCAGTGGGATCCTGACAGGGACAAACCTTCTGCCAGGTTCCTAATTTAGTGGTGCTTGGTGTCTTTGGTGGTTTGCCCCAAAGCTCTCTTAGGGGGTCAGGAGCCCAGCTGATAGGTTCCTTGGCCAGCTTGTCTTTGATCTCGGACACCCACTTCTGCCAGCTCCGGGTAAGGTTGGACACCATACAGTCGTGGCCAAAAGTTTTGAGAATGACACAAATATACATTTTCACAAAGTTTGCTGCTTCAGTGTCTTTAGATATTTTTTTCAGATGTTACTATGGAATACTGAAGTATAATTACAAGCATTTCATAAGTGTCAAAGGCTTTTATTGACAATTACATGAAGTTGATGCAAAGAGTCAATATTTGCAGTGTTGACCCTTCTTTTTCAAGACCTTTGCAATCTGCCCTGGCATGCTGTCAATTAACTTCTGGGCCACATCCTGACTTATGGCAGCCCATTCTTGCATAATAAATGCATGGAGTTTGTCAGAATTTGCGGGTTTCTGTTTGTCCACCCGCCTCTTGAGGATTGACCACAAGTTCTCAATGGGATTAAGGTCTGGGGAGTTTCCTGGCCATGGACCCAAAATATCGATGTTTTGTTCCCCGAGCCACTTAGTTATCACTTTGGCAAGGTGCTCCAAGGTGCACTTATGGCAAGGTGCTCCATCATGCTGGAAAAAGGCATTGTTCGTCACCAAACTGTTCCTGGACGGTTGGGAGAAGTTGCTCTCGGAGGATGAGAGCACCATTCTTTATTCATGGCTGTGTTCTTAGGCAAAATTGTGAGTGAGCCCACTCCCTTGGCTGAGAAGCAACCCCACACATGAATGGTCTCAGGATGCTTTACTGTTGGTATGACACAGGACTGATGGTAGAGCTCACCTTGTCTTCTCCAGACAAGCTTTTTTCCGGATGCCCCAAACAATTGCAAAGGGGATTCATCAGAGAAAATGACTTTACCACAGTCCTCAGCAGTCCAATCCCTGTACCTTTTGCAGAATATCAGTCTGTCCCTGATGTTTTTCCTGGAGAGAAGTGGCTTCTTTGCTGCCCTTCTTGACACCAGGCCATCCTCCAAAAGTCTTCGCCTCCCTGTGCGTGCAGATGCACTCACACCTGCCTGCTGCCATTCCTGAGCAAGCTCTGTACTGGTGGTGCCCTGATCCCGCAGCTGAATCAACGTTTGGAGACAGTCCTGGCGCTTGCTGGACTTTCTTGGGCGCCCTGAAGCCTTCTTCACAACAATTTAACCGCTCTCCTTGAAGTTCTTGATGATCCGATAAATGGTTGATTTAGGTGCAATCTTACTGGCAGCAATATCCTTACCTGTGAAGCCATTTTTGTGCAAAGCAATGATGACGGCACGTGTTTCCTTGCAGGTAACCATGATTGACAGAGGAAGAACAATTATTCCAAGCACCACCCTACTTTTGAAGCTTCCAGTCTGTTATTCGAACTCAATCAGCATGACAGAGTGATCTCCAGCCTTGTCCTCGTCAACACTCACACCTGTGTTAACGAGAGAATCACTGACATGATGTCAGCTGGTCCTTTTGTGGCAGGGCTGAAATGCAGTGGAAATGCTTTTTTGGGATTCTGTTCATTTGCATGACAAAGAGGGACTTTGCAATTAATTGCAATTCATCTGATCACTCTTCATAACATTCTGGAGTTTATGCAAATTGCCATCAAACAAACTGAGGCAGCAGACTTGGTGAAAATTCATATTTGTGTCATTCTCAACTTTTGGCCACAACTGTACAAACAGGTTGAATCAACGTGGTTTCCGCGTCATAAAAAAACTGATTGGATTTACAAAAAGTCCTCAATGTAAAGAAATTTGTCATTTTTTCACCCAACTTTTAAGCTAAATCCAATGACGTGACATTTTTTGTTGATTTCACATTGAATTCATGTTACTTGATAACTCAATCAAATGTAAATCAAAACGAGATGTTGAAATGATGTCTGTTCCCAGTGGGCAATCAATCAAGTCAAGCTCAGCCTCAACAGGAGGACAGTGACAGACAAAGACAGTGAGGGTTGGTGCAATACAGTAGGGCGTAATTTGATTCAAAAGCATCTGTTAAAGAGATCACCTGGTCAACCGGTCTCTGCCTGGCCGGTTCCCCTCTCTCCACTGGGATTCTCTGCCTCTAACCCTATTACAGAGTCCCTGGCTTACTGCTGCTCTTCCATGCCGTCCCTAGGAGGGGTGCGTCACTTGAGTGGGTTGAGTCACTGACGTGATCTTCCTGTCTGGGTTGGCACCCCCCCTTGGGTTGTGCCGTGGGGGAGATCTTTGTGGGCTATACTCGGCCTTGTCTCAAGATGGTAAGTTGGTGGTTGAAGAAATCCCTCTAGTGGTGTGGGGGCTGTGCTTTGGCAAAGTGGATGGGGTCATATCCTGCCTGTTTGGCCCTGTCCGGGGGGTATCATCGGATGGGGCCACAGTGTCTCCTGACCCCTCCTGTCTCAGCCTCCAGTATTTATGCTGCAGTAGTTTGTGTGTCGGGGGCTTGGGTCAGTCTGTTATATCTGGAGTACTTCTCCTGTCCTATCCGGTGTCCTGTGTGAATTTAAGTATGCACTCTCTAATTCTCTCTTTCTCTGTCTCGGAGGACCTGAGCCCTAGGACCATGCCTTAGGACTACCTGGCATGATGACTCCTTGCTGTCCCCAGTCCACCTGGCCATGCTGCTACTCCAGTTTCAACTGTTCTGCCTGCGGCTATGGAACCCTGACCTGTTCACCGGACGTGCTACCTGTCCCAGACCTGCTGTTTTCAACTCTCTATAGACAGCAGGAGCGGTAGAGATACTCTTAATGATCGGCTATGAAAAGCCAACTGACATTTACTCCTGAGGTGCTGACTTGTTGCACCCTCGACAACTACTGTGATTATTATTATTTGACCATGCTGGTCATTTATAAACATTTGAACATCTTGGCCATGTTCTGTTATAATCTCCACCCGGCACAGCCAGAAGAGGACTGGCCACCCCTCATAACCTGGTTCCTCTCTAGGTTTCTTCCTAGGTTTTGGCCTTTCTAGGGAGTTTTTCCTAGCCACCATGCTTCTACACCTGCATTGCTTGCTGCACTTTGAGATATCAGCTGATGTAAGAAGGGCTATATAAATACATTTAATTTGATTTGATGATCACCTAGCACAAACACACACAATAAAAATATTAGCTTACAGCACATGTCAAATTCTGCTCTAACTTGCATGTTTGCTGCAGGGTTCTATTTTCATAAACACAAATACTTACTGCATTGCCACTTGTACAGATACATGACATCCACACTGTGCATGCAAATATACTATGTGGAGTGTGCTGAGGCAAGAAGCTTGGAGCAGCTACAGCTGCACAGGAGTTATTTTGTGGTTCACAGGAACCAGAGGGCTTGTCAAAGACAGAAGGAGACATTTGATCCGGGGACCGAAGGCACACGGACTCTAACCAGGAAATAATGTGATACCTGGGGAAAACAAGGAGCTCCTGCTTACACATGTAGGGTTTAGTCTTGCAATGGACCTGGTAGAGAGATCAGAGTTTACAAACAGGAAGCACTGGCTCTTTTATTGCACCCAGTGCTACAAGACTTTTTATGAGTTTTAGATGCATACATGTGTATGTATTCAGCTCTCTAGCCATAGCCTAATATGATAGTGTACGTGTGTGTGGATGTTTATGTGAATCTCTCTCTCTCTGTGTGTG
Organism: Oncorhynchus nerka; assembly: GCF_034236695.1. Lineage (NCBI taxonomy): Eukaryota > Metazoa > Chordata > Actinopteri > Salmoniformes > Salmonidae > Oncorhynchus > Oncorhynchus nerka. Next base: position 59,714,113 of record NC_088399.1, read on the forward strand.
TGTGTGTGTGTGTGTGTTTTAGTCTTGTTGTTTGTATGGGTTCAATTAGAGGGGAGGGATATTTTAATAGAATCTGGCCCAAGCATACACAGGCCAGCAGACTGGTGAAAGACAGCTGTTGGCAGTCAGTCACACGGTGTGGATGTGTGAAAGTGAACATGAACAGAGGACTCCTGTATAACTCTCAGGTCATTCCGGATACCAGATAACCTCATAGGCAGGTTAGAGCTCTACCTTATGGACAAATATGTTAATTACCTCTGAATCACATTTATGGGGTATAGTCGATTTATGGGTACGACAGGCCTAAAATAATTGACACATTCATTTTTGTATTATTTTGGACTTCTAAATAGGTGTCATATTTCAATCACATGGGGGGAAAATAATCCTTATATCATTTTATTTTGTAAATAAAAAATATTCTGCTCAATTGGATAGAAAGTTTTTACACTTTTTGGGGAGGTTTTTGGCACTTTAGGGCTGGGACTTGTTTTAGGGAAAACTTCTATAGAAAATATACTGTATATTGGTAGTCAGATTAGGTTGTAGATGAACCTCCACAGTCATCTAACAAATGTCTATGTAAAGTTGACACCTTCAAGAAGCCTTATCAAGACAGTTTAGAGTTGTGAAAATTGATTGTCTAAAAACATACATTTCAATAAATGAGAACACACCATCCAACAGTATTACTACTGACATCTAGTGACAAAAGTAGGAATGTTTTTTTGCAAATACTTGACAAAATCCCCAACTATCACCAACTATATAAAATGCAACAAGCAACAATTTCAAAGATTTTACTGAGCTACAGTTGATCTAAGGAAATCAGTCAATTTAAATAAATGTTTTAGGCCATACTTTATGGATTTCACATGATGGGAATACAGATATGCATCTGTTGGTCATAGATATCTTTTTTTTAAAGTAGGGGTGAGAATCAGAAAACCTGTCAGTAATCTCAAATAATCTCAAATAAAATGTTATTGGTCGCATACACATATTTAGCAGATATATTGAGGATGTAGAAAAATGCTTGTTGTCCTAGCTCAAAGAATGCAGTAATAAACAGAAAATCTAAAACGCAAAAGAATATATGAGAAATATATGAAGAAATATCGAAATATTAGTATGAGCAATGTCGGAGTCCAGAGTATAAATATATACACTACCGTCCAGGGGTTTGGGGTCACTTAGAAATGTCCTTGTTTTTGAAAGGAAAGCAATTTTTTGGTCTATAAAAACAACATCAAATTGATCAGTGTAGACATTGTTAATGTTATAAATGACTATTATAGCGGCTGGAATATCTACATAGACGTATGGAGGGCTATTATCAGCAACCATCACTCCTGTGTTCCAATTGTGTTAGCTAAACCAAGTTTATCATTTTAAAAGGCTAATTGATCGTTAGAAACCCCTTTTGCAATTATGTTAGCACAGCTGAAAACTATTGTTCTGATTAAAGAAGCAATAAAATTGGCCTTCTTTAGATTAGTTGAGGCTCTGGAGCATCATCATTTGTGCGTTCGATTACAGGCTCAAAATGGCCAGAAACAAAGCACTTCCTTCTGAAACTCAGCAGCCTATTCTTGTTCTGAGAAATGAAAACTATCCCATGCGAGAAATTGCCAAGAAACTGAAGGCCAGTTTTAACAGTTTTCAGCTGTGCTAACATAATTGAAAAAGGGGTTTCTAACGATCAATTAGACTTTTAAAATTATAAACTTGGTTTAGCTAACACAACATGCCATTGGAACACAGGAGTGATGGTTGCTGATAATGGGCCTCCGTACGCCTATGTAGATATTTCATAAAAAATAATCAGTTTCCAGCTACAATAGTCATTTACAACATTAACAATGTCTACACTGTATTTCTGATCAATTTGATGTTATTTTAATGGACAAAAAGTGATTTTCTTTAAAAAACAAGGACATTTCTAAGTGACCTCAAACTTTTGAAAGGTAGTGTATATCTATATCTATATATATATATATATATATATATATCATGAAGCTGGTTGAGATAATGCCAAGAGTGTGCAAAGCTGTCAATGCAAAGTGTGACTATTTTGAAGAATCTCAAATATAACATTTTTTTTTTTTACATTTATGGTTACTACAAGATTCCATGTGTTATTTCATAGTTTTGATGTCTTCACAATTATTATACAATGTAGAAAATAGTAAAAATAAAGGAAAACCCTTGAATGAGTAGGTGTGTCTAAACTTTTGACTGGTACTGTATGTATGTATGTATGTATGTATGTATGTATGTATGAATGAATAATGGGATGTATAGACGATATGGATAGAATATGTAGTATATCTGAAGAATATTATATGTACAGCAATAGTTAAATAGGATAGGCTTTGACCAGAATACAGTAAATACATATGAAGTGTGTAAAATAATATGTAAACATTATTAAAGTGACCAGTGTTCCATTATTAAAGTAACCAGTGTTCCATGACTATGTACATAGGGCATCAGCCTCTGATGTGCATGGTAGAGTAACCGGGAGGTAGCCGGCTAGTGACAATGACTAAAGTTCAGGTCATGGTACTAGGCGGGGCCCGGTTAGTGGTGAGTATTTAACAGTACAATGACCTTGAAATGTAAGCTGTTTTTCAGTATCTCAGTCCCAGCTTTGATGCACCTGTACTGACCTCACCTTCTAGATGGTAGTGGGGTGAACAGGCCATGGCTTGGGTGGCTGAGGTCCTTGATTATCTTATTGGCCTTCCTGTTACACTGGGTGCTGTAGATGTCCTGGAGGGCAGGCAGTGTGCCCCCGGTGATGCGATGAGCAGACCACACCACCCTCTGGTGAGCCCTGCGGTTGCGGACGGTACTGTTGCCATACCAGGCGGTGACAGACCGACAGGATGTTGTCAATGGTGCATCAGTAAAAGTTTGTGAGGGTGGAGCCTTCTGCAGGTAGCCGAGTGGTTAGAATGTTGGGCCAGTAACCGAAAGGTTGCTGGAGAATCCCCGAGCTGACAAGGTAAAATTCTGCCCCTGAGCAAGGCTGAAGACATGGATGTCGATTATGGCAGCACCCTGCATCTCTCTGATTCATAGGGGTTTGGTTAAATGCGGAAGACACATTTCAGTTGAAGGCATTCAGTTGTACAACTGACTATTCCCCTTTTCACCACACTGTCTTTGTGGTTGGTCCATTTCAGATTGTCAGTGATGTGTACGTGGAGGAACTTGAAGCTTTTCACCTTCTCCAATGCGGTCTGTCGCTGTGGATGGGGGCATGCTCCCTCTGCTGTCTCCTGAAGATGGGGGCATGCTCCTTTATTTTGTTGACGTTGAGAGAGATGTTGATTTCCTGGCACCACTCCACCAGGGCCCTCATATCCTCCCTGTAGTCTGTCTCGTCGTCCACACAGTCATGGGTGAACAGGGAGTACGGGAGGGGGCTGAGCATGCACCCTTGTGGGGCCCCCGTGTTGAGGATAAGCGTAATGGAGGTTTTGTTGCCTACAGTACCTTCAGAACCTGGGGGCGGCCCATCAGGAAGTCCAGGACCCAGTTGCACAGGGTGGGGTTCAGACCCAGGGCCCGAAGCTTAATGATGAGCTTGGAGGGTACTATGGTGTTGAAGGCTGAGCTGTAGTCAATGAACAGCATTATTACATAGGTATTCCTCTTGTCCAGGGGATAGGGCAATGTGGAGTGCGACAGCGATTGCGTTATCTGTGGATCTATTGGGGCGGTGGAGGTGGAGGTGATATGATCCTTAACTAGCCTCTCAAAGCCTCTCAAAGCACTTTGTTACTTTCGCTTTCTGGGGTACAGGAACAATCTTGAACATCTTAAAGCAAGTGGGTACAACTGACTAGGATAGAGAGAGATTGAATATGTCTGTTAACAATCCAGCCAGCTGGTCTGCGCATGCTCTGAGGACGCGGCTATGGATGCCATCTGTGCCGGCAGCCTTGCGAGGGTTAACGCACTTAAATGTCTTGCTCACGCAGGCCGAGGTGGCTGCTTCGGCGGCACTGTATTTCCCTCGAAGTGTGGTGTGACCACCACTTGCCTCATGTAGCTCCACACATCTTCTTAACATAGAGTTGATCAGGCTGTTGATTGTGAAATCTTGTCCCACTCCTCTTCATTGGCGTTGCTGGAACTAGGGTTGGGCGATATGGCGAACATATCAAGGTATTTTTCAAATTTTGACAGTATATATATTAATATATTTTATATTTTTGAGTAATACAAATTCAAAATATTCTTTGAGTAGTGTGTGCCCCTAGGGGGCAACACATTCATTCCAAGTGATTTCAATGGGTCTTTCTCCATTCGGATTGTTTATTCTATTCAGTTAAACTTCAACCCCAAATAATTTGCTGCATTTGAATCCATTTCTGCATTTCCTGCACTTATTTGAGATCATTTCCACACTGCCATGTAGAGCTGCACGATATTTGCGAAAAATCATGATAAAAAATGTTTACCCCCTTTTCTCCCCAATTTCATGGTATCCAATTGTTAGTAGTTACTATCTTGTCTCATCGCTACAACTCCCGTACGGGCTCGGGAGAGACGAAGATCCAAAGCCATGCGTCCCCCGAAACACAACCCAACCAACACTGCTTCTTAACACAGCGCGCATCCAACCCGGAAGCCAGCCGCACCAATGTGTCGGAGGAAACACTGTGCACCTGGCGACATGGTTAGCGTGCACTGCACCCAGCCCACCACAGGGGTCACTCGTGCGCGATGAGACAAGGATATCCCTACCGGCCAAGCCCTCCCTACCCCGGATGACGCTAGGCCAATTGTGCGTCGCCCCATGGGGCCTCCCGGTCGCGGCCGGCTGCAACAGAGCCTGGGCTCGAACCAGAGTCTCTGGTGGCACAGCTATCACTAAATAGAATGATTATTATAATTCTGTATTTAGAATATAATAGTGGGCACTTTGATTACAGTATTGTTTGACATGACAACGAATGAAATTGCCAGGGAGGAGTTATTGTGACAGGGTAGGAACCAAAGTGTTGGTGAGTGTTTCCTAGGGAACCCTATAACCTTTGGCTACATTAATGTAGTTAACATATTCATGATTTGGTTTAGAAGTTACTGTTGTAGATAGAACATGCTGATTTAGGCCTACACCATCACTGGTATCAGGCTGTATAGCTAGCTACATTTGTTCTGACTCATTACATGTATTAGCTAGCTAGACAGCTAACTAGCATTAGCAGCTAACATGATTTAGTGACTTGCTAAGAAAAGACAAACAAACTTTTTTCAGATATAAGAAACACAAACTAATAGTGGAATTATAGAGTGCTTGTGGATATATATGCAAAGTGGAAACAGCATCGTTGTCATCAACATGGTTGCCTGTGCTGCATTGACCATGCAGACTGAACGCAAAGTGTCCCCAGGTTGACCATCAACAAATGCACTCCTTTAGTGACAGAGGGATCTGTTTAACAAACCAAACATTCAAATACCGTTATAGAAGGTAAAGTAAAAACCCAAACCAGTCCATGAATCATTACCAATATATAGTAAAACAAGGTATACCGCCCAGTCCTAGTGGGAACTCGGAACACGCTGTTGTACATGTCGATCTAGAGAATCCCAAACATGCTCAATGGGTGACATGTCTGGTGAGTAGGCAGGCCATGGAAGAATTGGGACATTTTCAGCTTCCCGGAATTGTTTACAGATCCTTGCGGCATGGGACTGTGCTTTATCATGCTGAAACATGGGAACGACAATGGCACGACAATGGGCATCAGGATCTCGTCACGGTATGTATGTGCATTCAAATTGCCATCCATAAAATGCCATTTTATTTGTTGTCCGTATGCCTGCCCATACCATAATCCCACCGCTCTGTTCACAACGGTGACATCAAACAGCAAACCGCCTGCCCATATTATGCCATACACACTGTCTGCCATCTGTCTGGTACAGCTGAAACCGGGATTTATCTGTGAAGAGCACACTTCTCCAGCATGCCAGTGGTCCTCAAATATGAGCATTTGCCCACTGAAGTCGGGTACGACCCACAATTCCAGTAAGGGCAAGACCCTGGTGAGGACGACCAGCATGCAGATGAGCTTCCGTTAGACAGTTTCGGACAGTTTGTGCAGAAATTCTTCAGTTGTGCAAACACACAGTTTTGTCAGCTCTCCGGGGAGTTGGTCTCAGACGACCCCCCCCAGGTGAAGAAGCCAGATGTTGAGGTCCTGGGCTGGCGTGGTTGCACGTGGTCTGCTGTTGTGAGGCCGGTTGGACGTAGTGCCAAAAACAACATTGGAGGCGGCATATGCGGTAGAGAAATTCTCTGGCAACATTCCTGCAGTCAACTTGCCAATTGCATGCTCTGTGGCATTGTGTTCTGTGACAAACTGCACATTTTAGAGTGGCATTTTATTGTCCCTGTGTAATGATCATGCTGTTTAATCAGGTTCTTGATTTGCCACACCTGGATTATCTTGGCAAAGGAGAAATGCTCACTAACAGGGATGTAAACACATTTGTACCAACATTTTAGAGATATACGCTTCTTGTGCTTACAGAACATTTCTGGGATTTTTTTATTTTAGCTCATGAAACATAGGATCAACACTTTACAATTTGTGTTTATATTTTTGTTCAGTATATATTCATCACACCAAGCAGCAGTTGTTAAGTACTGTAAGTTCAGTAAAACACCTCCAGAGGTCCCCACAAGGTCAGTGTTGAGTCTATACAGCTCTGTGGCGCTAGAGAAAAATGCTCTGTGGCGCCAGTGGTCAAATAGCCTACAGGAGATTGAATGGGTGAGTGAGGCATGTTGAACTAGAGCTGTAGTTACCTAGCCTGGTCCACCAACGTCATCTCGCAAGCTTACATTGTTTCAGAAAAGGTGGATCAGGTTAGTGGTTGCCATGTATGTACTCAGGCCGGACGCTACCCATCATGCTGCTTGTGCTGTATTATCGCAGACTAATACATTTCACCTCACCACTAGTGCCCCAGCTTCCCATCCATCAGAGTGTGGTAGCCCATAACCAGTGTGGACGAGGGAAATGAGATGGTTTTCATTCTGGCTTCACTCCATAAACTGGAGTTCCAGGTGTAAGTACTATACATTTCTTATTGAAAGTCCATTCCGGTCTGGTCTTTTAAGCCACCTGGACTGGTGGTCCAGACACTGCATCCAGGAAAGCGGAAAGGGGCAGAACAGAGTGAGTGCACCTGAATTTCCTGGTGCGTATCAAAACTAGAGCTGTTAGTCCTCTGTCTTATTTGCCTTTTATTCCTTAGCGTCGGCAGCTATTCGGCGAGGTTGTTTTGGTTGGCAATCGAGGTTAATTGTGCGGTATGAGGATCAAAGTTTGTGGTGAAGCGACCTCTCAGGCACTCTGTGACCCCTGCCGGTGATGCAGATTTTTTGGGGTGCTTCTAGTGGGCTGCGTATGGATAATACAATGTTCTGTTGTTCTAATCTGCCTCTGATTAACATGACCGTTAACTCAGAGCACTGATAAAACATAACATGGCTAAAAGCATCTATCTTGATTGCCTTGGAATCTTGTGTGCTGTCCTAGATCAAAGTGAGGTGGGCTGTTTTGGGGAATACAGTATAACTAGATGAGCATACAGGATCTGCCTAAGCCAGAATCAGAGGATATTATCAGTCTTTCTTCTCTTGGATGGTACTTTTTTCCTACTCAGGATTTATTTGATGAATGAGGTGTCATTTTCAATGCAGACTGCAACACTAACAACGTTCAAACATTTTCTGTTGACAAAGTGTCTTTGTAAGTAAACTTGAGAAGTAAACTTGGCATTCATTTCTCCTCATGTTTTTTTGATACAACCACACAACATCCTCTCCTATCTCAACAGTGACCCCAAAGACACAGTCAGACAGCTCCACAAATCTGCCTTGGCCCAGGGACATAAATGATGTCGGCAAGTCGCTTAAAAAAACCCACTCTGTAATCCACTAATACTTCCCAAAGACAGAGGCGAAGTGCATTATTCATTGTGTTTGGCCGTCTCGAACGGCCCTCATAAATAAACAGACGGGACATTAAGTTAGCTGTAGTACAGGCCTGGGGTCAGCGTGGGCCGTCCAGGAAGAGGAGGATATCACATATTCCCCTGCATGGAGACTCACAGGATGAATGAGTGCGCTCGTGTAGCCAGATCGCATTAAGGGGCTGGAGCAGAGCTAAGGCTCCCTAATTTGAATTTATTGGACATGTCCGTGATAGATTCCCAATTTTAGGGAGGGTGAATAAAGAAAAGGGGGAAGAAGAAAGACATAGAGTTTAAAGAAACATGAGGGTTCAGTGTTTTTAAGAGGCAAAATGATGTTAGATGTTAGGAGGGCCTTCTCAGTAAGGAGTAGCTATAAAAACAAGATAACATTTTGTAATCATTTTTCTTCACACCACGGGGAGGTTTCCAGGACAGAGTTTCATTTAAATCAGGACTAGTCTAATTCTGCTTAAATGAATCCAGATTTAAAAAATAGCTTTCTGAGACATTGCTTAATTTCAGATGAATTAGTTCTAGACTAGGGTGTCCCAGACTAAGGTAAATAAGGACTAACCAGTTCATCTTTGTGATGCCTAATTAGATTAAAGATGTGCACTTGGTGCTGACCTGAGGATACTTCAAAAACCAGGGATGGGACACATTTGGAGCGAGTCACCTAAACCAAATAATGGATGGGGGTAAAATACAATTTTCAAAGAATTTCAGTAGCTAGGTTTTCATCTAATTGCTGACAGATTTTCAGATTTTCATGCGAATATATTCTGCTACCGTCCGGCAAACGGTACAAAGCATCGGTTCTTGGACCAACAGGCTCAGAGAAAGCTTCTACCCCAAACCATAAGACTGCTAAAATAACATTTGTACATTTGAGTCATTTAATCAGCCTGGTCTCATAGACTAAACATAACATAGTAAATGTAAATCTTGGACACTCAAATGATCTCCATTCTTGTGTATTTGATTTGAATCCTTGTGTTAGTATTTTATTTATATTTTTCAAACTCTGCATTGTTGGAAAGGGCTCGTAAGCAAGCATTTCACGGTAAAGTCTACACCTGTTGTATTGGGCGCATGTGACATATACTGTACGATTAGATTTATATTATGGGCTACCTGCTGCAGCAATGTCCGACTGTCTCTCTCTCCTTGAGCAATGGTCCCCTTGTCTTGTACACATTCAGGTGATGCGCGCAAACACAGACGTGCTAAAGTGTCATTTGATCCTGGCTGAATTGTTGATTTCTATTTGATAGATAAAATATTTAAACTCACCAAAGGCAGCTTGAAAGTAGATGAATTTGTCTCTAGCCTCTTTTACCAATAACATTTGTCGGAGGGGTCTGAAAACTCTCAAAATATAGCGACAAAGCTGGCAGCAGATTTTCATCCTGCATCGAGAAAATATGCAAATTCTACCACCCAAAGTAACCCAAAGCCCGGCAGATGGTGATATCGAGTCGTCTTGCCATCCAAAGGGAATGTATGCAGCAGACTATACACATGTATCCTCCATGGACGGTTCATACATAAAACATTCTCGAGAAAGTGGGAAAGAAATGGGGGAAAAAGGCTTACTTTCTTAATGAAACACAATTTTTCACCATAATGCTACAGTGGCTAATAGTGCTGAGCGATTAGTGCTTTTTGAGGTCTCATGATGGGAGTGCCCATTACTGTTTATCCCTTATTCACATTACTTTATTTTAATAAAACATTTCAGTTGCAAGGTATATTACTTCTGTTTTATTTGATGACTTTATTATTTCATTCCAAGTCATCATCTAATCTAGACAGCTGCCTATGCTGTCAGACAAAATCACAATTTGAGTAGTTCTTCAAAGTAAAGAAGACATACTTTTATGACTGCTGAATACCAAATGTCAATCACTGAGATCATGTATTTTTCGGTAAAGATACCTCGCAAAGTAACTGCTCTCTATCCCTGCTCTCTTCTCTCCCTCTCCTTGTCTACCCCACACCAGACAAGTAGGTGTGCAATGGATTATGGTCAGTGTAGTTATTTACCTGCATGAAACTATGTAGAATATTGACCTGTTGGAAACTATAAATCCCTACTACATTGCACAGTTCGGGATTGATCTGATTTCTCGCTAGAGAAACTGCACATTGAGCTCACAGATAAACAAACCGAACTGAATGGAATTCAAAGAATGAAACCAATGTTGGTCAATTAGTTGTCATCACTCAACACTAGTGACTAATGCTAATCCCAGATGCTGCATTCAGCATTGTGGTGGGAAATTGTGTTTCATAAAGAGAGTAAGCATATTTTCCCTGTTTTAATAACCTAACGTAGCAGGCATAGACATAAAGATGTCTGAGCTGAGTTCGTACTTCCGGTTTTTAAATGGTAACGGGAGTTAAGTTGACAGTAGAAACACATCTCTCACCGAACTAGGCCTGTGATGCAAAACTCAAGTGGGGAGTTACATGCAGCTAACATTGGCTATAGCAGGAGGCGGACAGGCAGTCAAAGTAGTAGTGTTCTTTTTCAGCAACTCTGGCTTTTATATGACAGAAACTATAAAGATTAGCCTACATCATAACGCAAAATTAGGATTGTTTTTGCTCAAATGCAATGTGTAGATACTGTGTCTGGCTTGAGCAATTGCCGGCTGCTGCTCTCCAATTCTTTCCAATTCTTCCCAAAGGTGCTAGATGGGATTGAGGTCAGGGCTCTGTGCAGGCCAGTAAAGTTCTTCCACACCGATCTCGACAAACCATTTCTGTATGGACCTCACACGGGGGAATTACCATGCTGAAACAGGAAAGGGCTTTCCCAAACTGTTTTCACAAAGTTGGACAACAGTTTGCCATTGTATGCTGTAGCGTTAAGATTTCCGTTCATTGGAAACCAAGGGGCCTAACCCGAACCATGAAGAACGGTCCCAGACAATTATTCCTCCTCCACCAAAGGTTACAGTTGGCACTATGTATTCGGGCAAGAAAAGTTCTGGCATTCGCCAAAACCAGATTAATCTATCGGACTGCCAGATGGTGAAGCATGATTCATTACTGCAGAGAGCTCTACACCATTCCAGCAGATGCTTGGCATTGCGCATGGTGATTTTAGGCTGCTCGGCCATTTCATGAAGCTCCCGACTAACAGAATATTGTGCTGATGTTCCTTCCATAGGCAGTTTGGAACTCGGTAGTGCGTTCAGCAACTGAGGACAGACGATTTTTACGTACTACAGCTCTCGGCGGTCCCTTTCTGTGAGCTTCACGGCCACTTCACGGCTAACTGTTGTTGCTCCTGGAAGTTTCTACTTCACAATAACAGCACTTAAATTTGACCGTGCAGCTCTAGCAGGGCATACATTTGACGAACTGACTTGTTGGAAAGGTGGAATCCTATGACGATGCCACGTTGAAAGTCACTGAGCTCTTCAGTAAGGCCATTCTACTGATAATGTTTCCTATGGAGATTGCATGGTTGTGAGCTCAATTCTATACACCTGTCAGCAACGGGTGTGGCTGAAATAACCAATTCCACTAATTTGAAGGGGTGTCCACATACATTTGTGTATATAGTATATAAGAAAGTTCAGGAAGTATTGGTTTATTATATATATTTTTTACATGTATTTAACCTCTTATTTTTTGCACTAAACAGTTTCCATATACACAGTACCAGTCCAAAGATTGGACACACCTACTCATTCAAGGGTTTTTCTTAATTCTTACTATTTTCTACATTGTAGAATAAAAGTGAATATATCAAAACTATTAAATAACACATATGGAATCATGAAGAAACCAAAAAAGTGTTAAACAAATTAAAAATCTATTTTATAATTGAGATTCTTCAAAGTAGTTACCCTTTGCCTTGACAGCTTTGCACACTCTTGGCATTCTCTCAAACAGTTTTACCTGGAAGGCTTTTCCAGCAGTCTTGAAAGAATTCCCACATATGCTGAGCATTCTGCGGTTCAACTCATCCCAAACCATCTCATTTGGGTTGAGGTTGGGTGATTGTGGAGGCTAGGTCATCTGATGCAGCACTCCATCACTCTTCTTCTTGGTCAAATAGCCCTTACACAACCTGGAGGTGTGTTCGGTCATTGTGCTGTTGAAAAACAAATGATAGTCCCACTAAGCGCAAACCAGATGGGATGGCGTATAGCTGCAGAATGCTGTGGTAGCTATGCTGGTTAAGTGTGCTTTGAATTCTAAATAAATCACTGACAGTGTCACCAGCAAAGCACCCCCACACCATCACACCTCCTCCTCCTTGCTTCACGGTGGCAACCACACATGCAGAGATCATCCGTTCCCCTACTCTGTGTCTCACAAAGACACAGCGGTTGGAACCAAAATTCTCAAATTTGCACATCAGACCAAAATACAGATTTTAAACCAGTCAAATGTCCATTGCTTGTGTTTCTTGGCCCAAGCAAGTCTCTTCTTCTTATTGGTGTCCTTTAGTAGTGGTTTCTTTGCAGCAATTTGACCATGAAGTCCTGATTCACATAATCTCCTCTGAACAGTTTATGTTGAGATGTGTCTGTTACTTGAACTCTGTGAAGCATTTATTTGGGCTGCAATCTGAGGCTGGTAACTCTAATGAGCTTATCCCAGAGGTAACTCTGGGTCTTCCTTTCCTGTAGTGGTCCTTATGATAGGCAGTTTCATCATAGTGCTTGATGGTTTTTGCGACTGCACTTGAAGAAACTGTGTAAATATTTGTATGGACATAACAAGATTCAACAATTGAGACATAAACTGAACAAGTTTCACAGACATGTGACTAACATATATTGAATAATGTGTCCCTGAACAAAGGGGGGTCAAAATCAAAAGTAACAGTCAGTACCTGGTGGGGCCACCAGCTGCATTAAGTACTGAAGTGTATCTCCGCCTCGTGGACTGCACCAGATTGGCCAGTTCTTGCTGTGAGATGTTACCCCACTCTTCCACCAAGGAACCTGCAAGTTCCCGTTTCTGGGGGGAATGACCCTAGCCCTCATCGTCCGATCCAACAGGTCCCAGACATGCTCAATGAGATTGAGATCCGGGCTCTTCGCTGGCCATGGCAGAACACTGACATTCCTGTCTTGTAGGAAATCATGCACAGAACGAGCAGTATGGCTGGTGGCATTGTCATGCTGGAGGGTCATGTCAGGATGAGCCTGCAGGAAGGGCACCACTTGAGGGAGGAGGATGTCATCCCTGTAACACACAGCGTTGAGACAACAAGCTCAGTCCGATGATGCTGTGACACACCGTGCCACACCATGACGGACACTCCACCTCCAAATCGATCCCGCTCCAGAGTACAGGCCTCGGTGTAATGTTAATTTCTTCGACAATAAATGTGAATCCGACCATCACCCCTGGTGAGACAAAACTCCGACTCGTCAGTGAAGAGCACTTTTTTCCAGTCCTGTCTGGTCCAGCGATGGTGGGTTTGTGCCCATACTCGACATTGTTGTCGGTGATGTCTGGTGAGGACCTGCCTTACAACAGGACTACAAGCCCTCAGTCCAGCCTCTCTCAGCCTATTGCGGACAGTCTGAGCACTGATGGAGGGATTGTGCGTTCCTGGTGTAACTCGGGCAGTTGTTGTTGCCATGACAGGGTCCTGAAAAAGGAAAGTTTTTTTTCTTCTGAGTTTCGGTCCTGGATGGCAGGAAGCTTGGCCCCAGTGAGGTACTGGGCTGTACGCACTACTCTCTGTAGTGCCTTATGGTCAGATGCCAAGCAGTCGCCATACCAGGCGGTGATGCAACCGGTCAGGATGCTCTCGATGGTGCAGCTGTATAACCTTTTGACGATCTGGTGACCCATGCCAAATCATTGTTCCTTGGCTGAGATGGTAGAACAGTCTCTACAGCACTTCACCAATCTGGGCTTTATGGGAGAGTGGCTAGACAGAAGCCACTCCTGAAATAAAGGCAGATGAAAGCATGCCTGGAATTAGCAAGAAATCACGGGAAATACTCTGAGATCATAAGCGAAAAGATCCTGTTGTCTGATGAGACAAAAACTGAACATTGTGTCCTGACTGCAAAGTGCTATGTCTGACACCATCTCTACCGTGAAGCGTGGTGGTGGCAGCATCACGCAATGGGTATGCTTTTCAGCGGGACTGGGAGACTGTTAAGGATAGAGAGAACAATGAATGGAGCCAAATACAGGAAAATCCTTGATGAGAACCTGATTCAAAGTGCCAACAACCTTAGACTGGGGCAAAGATTTACGTTCCAACAGGACAATGATCCCAGGCAAATAGCTAAAGCAACGCTGGAATGGCTTCATTTCAAGAATGTGAAAGTCCTGGAGTGGCCCAGCAAAGGCCCAGACTTGAATTCCATTTCTATGTTTGTCTATGGCTACTTCCGGGGGCCGACAGAGGTGGCCGCCTCGCTTCGCGTTCCTAGGAAACTATGCAGTATTTTGTTTTTTTACGTGTTATTTCTTACATTGGTAGCCCAGGTAATCTTAGGTTTCCAAAGGGACATCAGAGACTGTAACGTTCTTTGCTTCACGGAAACATGGCTCACTCGAGAGACGCTAATGGAGTCGGTGCAGCCAGCTGGTTTCTTCACGCATCGCACAGACAGAAACAACCATCTTTCTGGTAAGAAGAGGGGTGGGGGGTTTGATTAACGAGACGTGGTGTGATCATAACAACATACAGGAACTCAAGTCCTTCTGTTCACCTGACTTTGAATTCCTCTCAATCAAATGTCGACCGCATTATCTACCAAGGGAATTCTCTTCGATTATAATCACAGCCGTATATATTCCCCCCCAAGCAAAACACATCGATGGCCCTGAACAAACTTTATTTGACTCTATGCAAACTGGAAACCACATGTCCTGAGGCTGCATTCATTGTAGCTGGGGATTTTAATGAGGCTAATCTGAAAACAAGACAGTAACAATATCAGCATATCGATTGCGCAACCAGGACTGGTAAAACCCTGGATCATTGTTATTCTAACTTCCGCGACACATATAAGGCCCTCCCCCACCCTCCTTTTGGAAAAGCTGACCACGACTCCATTTTTTGCTCCCTGCCTACAGACAGAAATTAAAACAAGAAGCTCCCGAGCTCAGGTCTGTTCAACGCTGGTCCAACCAATCTGATTCCACGCTTCAAGACTGCTTCGATCACGTGGATTGGGATATGTTCCTCATTGCTTCCAACAACAACATTGACGAATACGCTGATTCGGTGAGCGAGTTCATTAGAAAGTGCATTGACAATGTCGTACCCATACAATTCCAGAAACTGTGGATTGATGGGAGCATTCACGTAAAACTGAAAGCCCGAACCACTGCTTTTAACCAGGGCAAGGCGACCGGAAACATGACCGAATACAAACAGTGTAGCTATTCCCTCCGCAAGGCAATCAAACAAGCTAAGCGTCAGTATAGAGAAAAAGTAGAGTCACAATTCAACGGCTCAGACACAAGAGGTATGTGGCAGGGTCTACAGTCAATCACGGATTACAAAAAGAAAACCAGCGCTGTCGCGGACGAGGATGTCTTGCTCCCAGACAGACTAAATAACTTTTGCCCACTTGAGGACAATACAGTGCCACTGACATGGCCCGCAACCAAAACCTGCGGACTCTCCTTCACTGCAGCCGACGTGAGTAAAACATTTAAACGTGTTAACCCTCGCAAGGCTGCAGGCCAAGACGGCATCCCGAGCCGCGTCCTCAGAGCATGCGCAGACCAGCTGGCTGGTGTGTTTACGGACATATTCAATCAATCCTTATCCCAGTCTGCTGTGCCCACATGCTTCAAGAGGGCCACCATTGTCCCTGTTCCCAAGAAAGCTACGGTAACTGAGCTAAACAACTACCGCCCGTAGTTCCGTCATCATGAAGTGATTTGAGAGACTAGTCAAGGACCATATCACCTCCACCCTACCTGACACCCTAGACCCACGCCAATTTGCTTACCGCCCAAATAGGTCCACAGATGACGCAATCGCAACCACACTGCACACTGCCCTAACCCATCTGGACAAGAGGAATACCTATGGTCCTCAACACTGGGGCCCCACAAGGGTGCGTTCTGAGCCCTCTCCTGTACTCCCTGTTCACCCACGTCAATCATCAAGTTTGAGTTGGAGACGGCCTACAGGGAAGAGGTGAGAGCCCTCGGAGTGTGGTGTCAGGAAAATAACCTCACACTCAACGTCAACAAAACAAAGGAGATGATTGTGGACTTCAGGAAACAGCAGAGGGAGCACCCCCCTATCCACATCGATGGGACAGTAGTGGAGAGGGTAGTAAGTTTTTAGTTCTTCTGAGTACACATCACGGACAAACTGAATTGGTCCACCCACACAGACAGCGTGGTGTGAAGAAGGCGCAGCAGTGCCTCTTCAACCTCAGGAGGCTTAAGAAATTCGGCTTGTCACCAAAAGCACTCACAAACTTCTACAGATGCACAATCGAGAGCATCCTGTCGGACTGTATCACTGCCTGGTACGGCAACTGCTCCGCCCACAACCGTAAGGCTCTCCAAAGGGTAGTGAGCTTTGCACAACGCATCACCGGGGGCAAACTACTTGCCCTCCAAGACACCTACACCACCCGATGTCACAGGAAGGCCATAAAGATCATCAAGGACAACAACCACCCGAGACACTGCCTGTTCACCCCGCTATCATCCAGAAGGCGAGGTCAGTACAGATGCATCAAAGCAGGGACTGAGAGACTGAAAAACAGCTTCTATCTCAAGGCCTTCTGACTGTTAAACAGCCACCACAAACATTGAGTGGCTGCTGTCAACACACTGACTCAACTCCAGCCACTTTAATAATGGAAATTGATGTAAAATATATCACTAGCCACTTTAAACAATGCTACTTAATATAATGTTTACATACCCTACATTATCCATCTCATATGTATATGTATATACTGTACTCTATCATCTACTGCATCTTTGTGTAATACGTGTATCACTAGCCACTTTAAACTATGCCACTTTGTTTACATACCCTACACTACTCATCTCATATGTATATACTGTACTCGATAACATACATTTACATTTACATTTAAGTCATTTAGCAGACGCTCTTATCCAGAGCGACTTACAAATTGGTGCTTTCACCTTATGACATCCAGTGGAACAGCCACTTTACAATAGTGCATCTAGGTCTTTTAAGGGGGGGGGGTGAGAAGGATTACTTTATCCTATCCTAGGTATTCCTTAAAGAGGTGGGGTTTCAGGTGTCTCCGGAAGGTGGTGATTGACTCCGCTGTCCTGGCGTCGTGAGGGAGTTTGTTCCACCATTGGGGGCCAGAGCAGCGAACAGTTTTGACTGGGCTGAGCGGGAACTGTACTTCCTCAGTGGTAGGGAGGCGAGCAGGCCAACATCTACTGCATCTTGCCTATGCCGTTCTGTATCATCACTCATTCATATATCTTTATGTACATATTCTTTATCATTTTACACTTGTGTGTATAAGGTAGTAGTTTTGGAATTGTTAGGTTCGATTACTCGTTGGTTACTACTGCATTGTCGGAACAAGAAGCACAAGCATTTCGCTACACTCGCATTAACATCTGCCAACCATGTGTATGTGACAAATACATTTGATTTGATTTATTTTTTATTTAGTCATTATGGGGTTTTGTGTGTAGATTGGTGAGCAAAAAAAATGATTGTATATGCATTTTGAATTCAGGCTGTAACACAACAAAATGTGAATTAAGTCAAGGGGTGAAGAATACTTTCCGAAGGCACTGTTTACCTAATTTAGGCTCAAATGTGGCCACTGCGTGATTTCTGTTAGGCTGCTTTGACGGAGTGCCGTGTCTCTCCAGCAGCGCCCGGGACAAGTGTTTCACACAACCCCATGTGCTACATTCACCCCCAAAACTTACTCCACAGCAATTTTTTTTTTTTTTTTTACCTTTATTTAACCAGGCAAGTCAGTTAAGAACAAATTCTTATTTTCAATGACGGCCTAAAAACAGCTTAAACAGGTTAACTGCCTGTTCAGGGGCAGAACGACAGATTTGTACCTTGTCAGCTCGGGGGTTTGAACTTGCAACCTTCCGGTTACTAGTCCAACGCTCTAACCACTAGGCTACCCTGCCGCCCAATAAGCTGAGCACAACTGCACATCCGAGTCACTGGCACCATCTGTAAAGGACGTCAAGCTGATTGCTTAGCGTGTCCCGCTTTGGCTCATACCAAGGCTCAAACCCAGGACCTCCTCTTTGCTAGCACACGTGACCGCCCTTCCATAGCACCTTACCAGTTGCACCACATGAAAAAAAACTAGCTACTGTATTCAGCGGTGCAAGTAGGGACACTTCAGGCTCAAGAGAAAGTTTCACACATCTTCATGTGCTACATAAGCAGTTTATGGGCAAGGTATAACAGCAATCCATGCTTTGGTTTTCATGTCCAAATCGTCCTAAAGCAGGGAAGCATGGATTGCTGAGGGAAACGTATGTATTCATAAGAGTCTTATCATTCAGTGATGGGGTCATAATATTTTGTAGCTTAAACAAGTTAGAGACACATTTGTATGAAGAAAACAGAACCCCCTATTTTATAATCATTAATCATTAAAAAAAATGTTTTATTGAATATTAAAACATACAAAATACTTACAGTGAAGCCGCTCAACCTCGACACAGTGGTCTAAGGCACTGCAAATAAAATAATAATGGAACAGACTCAGCGACCAGTTTGTAATCTAGTGGCTACCGGATGTTACTGACCGAACCCTGGTTCTAGAACCAATCTCTCGTGACCCCATTTTCAAATCAGGCAACCCCACATGGTTTCGTGATCCCACGTTTGGGAAATCGTGTCCTAAAGTATCTAAAATTGATTGTGAAACTCAACAAAGTCACAGATGATTTGGACATGATACGCATAAAATGCTAATATAGGTACGATGACTTGAATGGGATTTGTGCCACAAATGCCTAGGAAAACAAAACCAAAGCATGGATTGCTGTCATCCATTTTCCATAGACTGCCTACAGGGTAAGAACACCAATATGTCAGTTTGTAATTTGGGTGAACTATCCCTTTTAAGCCTTGGTTTTGATCAATCAGCATTGGTTTTGACCTCAAAATACTTGAAAACGAATATTATTCCATGTTCTGAAGAGTAAATTATACATTGAGAGACCCTTGCACTTGCAATCCACCATTTGCAAAGCATTGCATCTCTGCCGAAAGCAACCAGCCAGAGCCGCAAAACAGAGATAATGGTGGAATTTTCTATACCGTTACATTTCCTATTGCTTTCTATACCATCTCTGACATGGTGTCTTTAATTTTGGTGACACTCACAATAAAGTAGGGATGCTTTTCTCAATTTCTCAACTCAATTTACACCTACTACACGACTATTGTCTTTATCCTCTTTACTGTACACAGTAGACTGTCATTTACTGGGTGAATTTTGGATTGTGCTATTTTTGTTCTATCCTATTGTCACATCTGAGATTTTTTAAAATGAAAAATCTACGAGAAAATGTGGGCTTTTATGAAAACTACAAATCTCTAGATAACTGATTTAAAATATGGCCAATATAATCAGAAATCATTGTGTTTGATTTATATGCTGAAAATTTTTATTCTATGTACAATTTGCTCAAGTGAACTTTAACTTTTCCAATGTAATACTTCAATCAATAAAATGTATTTATTAAGCCCTTTTGTATTTCTTAATCCCTAGAAAGGCAGGAACCTAGGAAGAAACCTAGAGAGGAACCAGGTCTGAGGGGTGGCCAGTCCTCTTCTGACTGAGATTATAACATGGCCAAGATGTTCAAATGTTCATAGATGAGCAGCAGGGTCAGATAATAATAATAATCACAGTGGTTGTAGAGGGTGCAACAGGTCAGCACCCCAGGACTAAATGTCAGTTGGATTTTCATAGTTGATCAGTTAGACTTCGAGAGAGAGAGCTTAAATTCACACAGGACACCAGTGTATGGGTACTGTATGACACCTGATAAAGGGCCCTGGGCCCCTGTCTGCTACGTTATTAAGCCTTATGTGCCTCAAGGTACGAAGAGGATGAAGTAATTAAGCCTTGCTGTACTGGTTCTCATCACTACGGATACACTCAAGCAGTTGTCGTCCCCCAAGTTCTAAGGATAGATATAATTGGAAAGTAATGGTCAACTGAAAAAGGCTCTGTTTCAGTCATTTGTTTGTCCGGAGGTGGGAAAGGAATGGTTTGCATGTGGTTGTAAGGCTTTGGCAGCCTCGCTCCTTTAGTGCGTCAGTTCCGGGTCTTGTTGGTTGTCCTCTGTGAGTTTATTCCCGTGGTAGTGTTCTGTGCCCGACAGCCTAATCCGTTTTTAATTGGGGCATGAGGTTGTCTTTGGATGAGGGGCTTCTCCTTTGTAATATGGGGTCTTGTAAAGAGGTGTTGCTCTGGGCATGTGATTCTTTGTCAACCATCACACCTCGTTATCTGCGGCCACGCCAGGGTCTCTGTCAGGTCCAGAGAATTTCATAATCAGCCGCTTGCTTTTCATCCTTCATGTCCACACGTGCAGCACATATATTATTTTTTATTGAGTTGGAGAGAGCCATATGATTCAAAACACAATCCAATAGTTTTATATCTACATCGATGTGTAATAGATTTTGAAATGTACAGAGTCACTTGAAAGTTTTCACCTAGCAACACTTACATTTTCATTGTTTCACGTTTCACCCATCACATTCAGTGAAAACCCCCCCAAAAAACAGTCATAACACCCCCCCCCATACCAGTTTGGTGTTTGGTATTTTATTAGGATCCCCATTAGCTGTTGCAAAAGCAGCAGCTACTCTTCCTGGGGTCCACACAACACATGGAACGTGACATAATCATTAATAGACAAGAACAGCTCAAAGACAGAACTACACCAAAAAAATGTTTTTAAAGGCACACGTAGCCTACATATCAATACACACACACAAACTACCTAGGTCAAATAGGGGAGAGGTGTTGCTTTGTCTTGTTTTTTTTTAAAACCAGGTTTCAAACCAGTTCATTTATGCGTTGCAATGTAAATAATGTCTTGGACATAAAAATAAAAAAATCATTAAAAAAAGTAGAAATGTTATCATGTAATTAAGCAAATAAAGAAAAGCCATTCCCAAATAAAACCCAGCAATGTGTGACAGCGGAGCCCTAAAACATGACTCGGGGTCAGTATAGAGGGGCTACCCAGGGTCTGATTTAGCCTTCTCTAACATTGGAAAGAGCAGCCCTCGCCTTGCCTCACCTCGCTCTAGCGCCATTCTAAACCAACTGTCGTTTCCACTACCACAAACCATCTGTCATGATGAACACCTATTGAGTTCTTCAAGACGGAGAGGGGCTTCCGTATCCTCACCTCGTGTTTATACTCTTGTTCCTTTCTATTTATTTTGCTTAAACCAAACAGGAGTTTTTACTCAAAGCCGACGCAACCCAACGTTGCTCTAGCACAACATTCTTGTGGGTTTTCTCCCCATAGCCAGACAGGAATATCTATTACTCTAAAAACCAATAGGGTGTGCCAATAGCGACCACTTTATTAGCAAAAGTCAAGAATGTTAGATTGAGGATCGGTGGTGACCTTTTTGATGTTTTCAGAGCAGTTTACAGGCAAACATTGGAGTCGCAATAGGATCTTGGATTTTTTTAAAGGACATTGTTTATTTCATGAGAGGTGCAGATTTATCTTACACATGGTACAGGTCCAGCACAAGTGTAACAAATCTCTGAAGTACATCAACTTGATATGGTTCGTGTTTCTGATCAAATGAAAAAAGAAAAATGTCTTTGCACATTTCGAGGAAAACAATGATTCTTTCATTTTCTAAGAGCCATTAACCAAAAATGCATGACCTAACACCTAATCTTTACAATTCTACAGAGACCACTGAGAAGGTTTTGGATTTCAGAGTGCTGCAATGAACGAGGGAATGACTTTTTGTGTGTGTTGATGTCAATCCTTGATGTAACGCTTTTCAGTAGACTTGCATGTTATGAATTTTATGAGACAGACTTTGTTTCAAGTGCTCGGTTAACCCTTGTCAAACCTGCAACCGATTCATTCTGGGATATCTGTTTTGATAGTCCCGTCGAAGAACCTCGGAGAAGGAGATGAAGGACTGTGGCTTGCCATGGAAAGCTGTCCTCAAAAAGACTGAAGATCGGAAGCAGTGGCACTCTCTTGTCTAAGCCTTGTGTCTCACATAGGAACGAAGAGGATTAAAGAAGTTTTGATAGTCGGTTAAACTATATCGGCTGTATAGTTTGCATCTTACACTGTATCTGTGCTAGAGGATCAGAAGCTTCTTCATTGACTCTGTTGTGTCTTGTATTGTAATATGTTACTGTACCTCAGTGCAGCTACAGACATCAAGTCAGTCATTCAGGAGTTAAGAGTGTAGGATCAGCATCATGCGCATCTTGTTGCACAGACTCCAAGCATTGGAATGCCTTACAGACAGATGCCACAATCTCAAACAAATCTAGTAATGCTCTTTGTTAAAAGTTTCCCTTATTTAAGGACCCCAGGGGAGGATCCTAGACATTGTTATGCAGTAGTTGTTATTGAATCTGAATTTCTGGACAGACGTTGGACGCACACAGCGCTGAACAAGCTGCTTTTCATTGTCTACAAATAAGGTGGACTAATATTTGACAGATGACCATTTCCCTCTGTGGTAAACAGCTGCCATTGGTTAAGTAAATGTAATCTATTGATGTAACTAAATTAGCCTCCTTCGGTAAATCAGATAACGCTGCAGCGATGCAACTGCCTCTGCGCGTAAGCATGGATAGACGAGGCCCCCATTCATTGTTTAAAGCTAAATTACACTGAACAAAAATTTAAACGCAACATGTAAAGTGTTGGTCCCATGTTTCATGAGCTGAAATAAAAGATTGCAGAAATGTTCCATACGCACAAAAGAATCTGGTGCACAGATTTGTTTACATCCCTGTTAGTGAGCATTTTATGTGTCAAGATTATACATCTACCTGACATACGTTTCATAACAACAGTGCACCTTGTGCTGGGGACAATAAAAGGCCTCTCTAAAATGTGCAGTTTTGTCACACAACACAATGCCACAGATGTCTCAAGATTTGATGGCTTTGAGAAGTCAATGTTCATTTCTCTACCAAAAGCCACCTCCAACGCCATTTGAAAGAATTTGGCAGTACATCGAACTGGCCACACAACCATGCCAGCCCATGACCTCCACATCCGTCTCACTCTGATTGGCTGAGCCTGGCTCCCCAGAAGGTGGGCCTATGCCCTTCAAGGCCTGCCCATGTCTGAGCCCCGGTCAAGCCATTCGAAATCCATAGATTAGGACCTAATACATTTATTTCAATTGACTGATTTCCTTATATGAACTGTAACTCAGCAACATTTTTTAAATTGTTAAGTGTTGCGTTTATTTTTTTGTTCAGTATAGATTTCCCCCAAGAATGTAAATACATAATTTTTATTCACACCTTTCAAACACGAAGGCACATAACTGTTGTATCCAACTGGCTAGTCCCTATTTGGAACCCTTAAAGTACCTGAAACCAAAAAGGGTTTTCACCTTGAACCAAAGAGGTTCTTCCCCAGGTAAAACCGTATAAAGAAACTGGTGAACACATCATATAGGCTATTCATAAGCATGTAACAGCAAAGTCCTCTAAACTTCTGTAGCTATCAAAAATAAATTCACTTTTTTTCCAAAACCCAGTCATTCTGAGTTTTAATACCAGTGGTTCTTAGTATTCTGAACATCATAACTTTTCTGTTTTTTTCCTTCAATGACATATCCATTCTAATAATGTTTGAAATCTAAGTCGGAAGTTAGCAGGAATTTTGACTTCTAAAAAGTTAATGAGGGGGCCAACGGACACATTTTGTTTTCATCAGGGGTGAAAGTAGATTTAATTTATTCCCAGTATTGGACCTCCTGTATTTTCTTATGGGCCTAATCATAAGAATTCCATATAGAACCTCTATTAATTCAATGGGATCTCTGTGGGTTCTAGTCCTAAAGATTTGTCCTTTAACTTTAAAAATGTATGATCTTTTTGTGGCGTAAACACAAACAGTCATGATGTTTTTATGTGATTGTCAAACAGTCACTTCAAAGGGCTCCTTAGCGCACGTTCATCCACTCGCAAATTATTTCCAGCCTCCAAACAGTGGTCAATGGGAAAGAGACATTTTTTTACACAGAAAAGGGTAATGACATTTGGCGATCGTCATTAGGCCAGAATTGATGCGTCCACTGCTGTCCACGTGTGTCTCTCGGTGTCGGCCACTCATCTCTGCCTTGGCAAAATGTCAGTGTTCTCATCTAACCACATCACATTGTGGAGCGTAGGCTATACAATCCGTTTTCAAGTCCATTTGCACATTTTTTCATTCGTCTGACATGCGGTTAAAGCCTACAGTTTTCTTGACATTTTGTTTTAATTATTGGGATAGGCTCATACCCACACTATTTATTTTGTCGGGACGCCGTACCAGACCACCTTACTTTCACCCCTGGTTTTCATACAGATGTCTCAATTTCCGTTTTCCCTTAATTTTTCATATTCTTCATGTGAGTAGGTGGTCTCAGGGGGTTGAGATGCCTCTTTGTGTTCACACTGCAGGTACTGTCTTTCCTCTTATCTAATCTGGTCTGGGCCCAGCACTGTCTGCAGCCCAGGCACAGCAACCTCCCCATCGGCGCCAAACTCCCTCGGCCGCCCTTAGAAAACAGGAAATGATCCGTCTTCAGCACAGCTAACAGCCTGTGGAGGCAGGTGGTGGGGAGCGTTAAGAGGGGGGCCAAGGGTCAGACTACACTTCACCTAACATCCTGAATATGTGAGCCCCTAGTTGGAATTCTTTCTACTTCTGTCTACTTCTGAAGACATCAAAATCCTCTTTTTGAAGAAAACGTCCATGCCTCCTGCACAGTGGAATGATTCCCCATCCTTCATCGTCCATCCTGTATCCTGCACTTCTATAGTGGAGGGAGCCGACCTCATCGCTCCTGTTCATTGTGTGTCTGGACCCTTCCTCACCCCCACCCTAGCCCCTGTATGGATTCCACTAAGGGTGTCAGGTCAGCCCAGGAGCTAAGGGATAAGCAGCTGTTTTGCAGGCAGATGTAATTTGTTCAACCTCTGATTAGGCCCCAGAAATGTCAACTACGAAGAGACACCAACGGTCTCGGCAGCATCATTTGACACCTCTGCAGTCTGTCACGGCAGAGAGCAGCAGTGTATTAAAGGGGCCGAGTTGAGGTGGAGACAAAGACAGCTGACCCGCGCGGACACGAGTCCTCATAATCTCAGCACCATTTGCCTAATAGGAGGACTCGCTCGTGTGTCATTCCTCTGTGTTTGTCCTCTATTTGACTTGGTGTGAAAGATCAAGGTATCGTCATAAGAGAGAGAGTGGCGAATTGCCTCTGTTTGGTAGAAATGTAGAACCCCACTGGGCACACACTGGTTGAATCAACGTTGTTTCAAAGTAACTTGTCAGTGTATTGTGACGTGGAATTAACATGGAAAATACATTGGATTTAAAAATTTAAAAAAGTTGTCATGTTTTCATCTCATTTCAACCAGCTTTTGTAAACATTGAAATTAGGGCAAAACTTTAATTTAAATACATTGACTTAACCTGACTAACAGGTTGTTACATCAATCTAATTTCCACATAATCATAAGAACTATGTATACATTGAATTTGTGTGGAAAATTCCACGTTAAAAAAAAATCTATATTTTAAATTGTGTTGAATTTCATGTTTAATTAGACATATTTTATTTGACCATGTTTAAATGTTGATTATAAAATGGTATACTTGAATCAATGTCATTGTTTCCACGTAATGCTATCAACCTAAATAAAGAGGTATATTGGGATAAAATTCCATGTCACAATACGCTGACAAATGATGTTGAAACAACGTTGATTCAACCAGGGTGTGCCCGTAGGGACCTGAGTGTGTATGTGTCAAAGGATGTTGTGGTGAGAGAGACTTGTGAGTGAATACATTGTAATGTGACCCCAAAATCGGTCTGTTTCAAAATCAGCACATCTTACATAAAAAAAAAACGCCCAATGTATACCCAGATTGAAAACATTAGTGCATCACATGCTTTTTATTTAGTTTAACAACTTGACATTTCGACCACTTGTTACAAAAAAAAAAAAGTCAAATCTATAGTTTAACGAGGTAAAAGCAGAGTCATTTAAGGCACGTTTCTCAACTCTTGTTAATATTACTTCTATGGTTTAAGCTCAACTTCAGAACACCACTGTGGTTCTGGAGGAATAAAAACAAAATGGAGTGGCTTTCCTCAGGAAAGTTATTTTACATATACACTTAAATTATACACTTTTAGTATGTTAATAAACATGTCATTTCATAGTTTTACAAGTTCCATGTGTCTTTCCTCAACATGTAGCCCACCTTCAGTAACATTGTATATTAAACCGTGCATTCGTTCTTGTTGTTTCATGCTGGTAGTAATGCAATACAAGTACACACAGTACACTTAAAGGAATCCTCCGTTTTATGCCTCAGCCAAAACAACAGTTTCTAAGCTGCAATGATGAAAGAGAAAAACCTGTCTGGATCTGGGGTTCAGTGCGGTTGTATGTCTAAGCAAAGACACATTCGAGGGACGTTGTGGGGTGTTTCCAATAAAATGGGACTTATCTTTTGGTCCGTGGTTAGAGTTTCAAAATATGGACAGACCACATTTCTGTCAAGACCCTGTAGGCACCTCCGGTCATAAAAAAGGTGATTATTCATAACATAACCTCTTCCCCTTTTTTTGTAAAACACCATTGCAAAAGCAAAGCAAACTGAGGAGTACCATTTGAAAGGAACATTTATGAAGCTATGATCCAAGCGCACACAATGGCTAGGTAGTTTTTTTTTTTTATGTGGTTCGGAATTGTTCAAATCATCTACACTTTGCTGTACCCAAATACTATATACTGTACAGTGTTTTCAAATGAAAAATCCCCATCTGATGTTCAAAGGGTTCCAAAACTCTCAGAAAATGTATAATAACACCATCCATTTCTTTAACGCTTTCGGGGGGTAGATGTATAGCAATTACTTGAGATGGACAACTTACCATATTCGAGATAAATAGTGCATAATGTGCACTACCTTCAATTGGTTTGGTGTCACAAATAATGTTGTCCTTCTTATACACAGTTTTACTAGTTACGGTATGGCAATGCTTTAATATTATATATATATATATATATATATATATATATATCTGTATTCGTTACAGTATATTATTTTTTATATTTAAATGAGGAAAGAACATCACCACATTTTTAGCCTTGGCAGCCATTGGTTGTCAGCCAATACCAACTGCAGATAAATCTCTGTCAGTTGCCAAATCCAATAATAACGTGGCATTTTGAACTTTGAAAATAATCAGCGCACTCTGGCAGGACAACAACTGTATAAGTGGCAGCAAAACCATTGACTGAGCCAGGCTTGTTCTCAGAACTGCCTTTGGAGTCTGCAGTACATATAAGACCAACATTTTATACTGATGGTGACCTTGTGACTTTTCCTCTCCAGAAACGATCCAGAGTGACTTATGTAAAAACAACATCATGTCATGCCAAATGTATTAGGCTATATAGGAATAAAAAGCATGAAATATAAAACATTGTTCAATGTCCCAATGTCTTGGTGCAACACCTCTATAAAAATGCCTTTTTCTCCCATATGGTTGTGAGAACATTCCAGATGTGCATAGGGAGTCGTGTAGTCTGAAGGCAGCCTGTCATGTAGTCTATGGGTAGTCGTGTGGTCTGTCATATAGTCTTCATATGCAGACGAAGTTGCAGTCAGTTCCCAAAAAGGAGAGAAGTCTACCCCAATAGTCCACAGGCCTGGGGTGAGAGTCCACAAGCCTGGGGTGAGAGTCCACAGGCCTGGGGTGAGAGTCCACAGGCCTAGGGTGAGAGCTGAACTCTACTTGAGTTCATGCGTCAAATATTTTAAAAAGAGCGAAGCAGTTTGTCCTCCGACTTCGCAAGGAGTTCATCACTCGCAGTGTGGCTCCATGATAAGACGAGACCCCTCTCTCGTTCCATAAGCCCTCTTCCCTCCAACCACACTTCCAGGCTGACTCTGAAGTAACATTAACCAAGCAACAGCCAGGTGGTGTAGAGTTCCCATCCGGACAAACTCCAAAGTCGTTATGGCGAGACGATAGTAACAGGGTGAAGCAGGAAGCGTTCCTCCTAATATAGTTGTCCCATTGGCCTTACAGAGAGTGTAGGGGAGAAACTCTAACGTTGCGTCTGAAATGGCATCCTATTCCCTATGTAGTGCACTCATTTAAAGTATTGCACAATATGGGGAATAGGGTGCCATTCTGGACGCACTCGGTGTCTATGAGAAGTCCAGCGGACGAATCATCATGGTTGTTGCTCGTAGCGAGTAGCTGGGACCCTTAAAGTAGTGCCACTTGATGCCATTTAGCTTGCCGACGTGTTGCCCTTTGGTGAAGTACATTCCGTTGAGGTTGGACGGGCCGCAGGCGTCGAACCACCAACCTGGGCAGAGCAAAGAACAGATGGAGAGAATTAGATCATTTTATAAGCCCCTATGACAAAAAGTTGATAACAACCAAAGACAGACCTTAGTGTGTATAAAACGCCATTGCTTAAAGCTAAAAGAAAGCAGAAGCTTTACACCAGAAGGTCCTACATTGTAAACTTTGAGTTTCTCTATTCTGGTTCTGCAATGTTGAACCTTGACAGAATGCCACAGTGAACTCCCAACAGCAGCAATGGAGCAGTTGTTTAGACATAATTGCAAAGGTATTTAAGCATGTTAACTCTCGCAAGGCTGACGGCATCCTAGCCGCGTCCTCAGAGCATGCGCAGACCGGCTGGCTGGAGTGTTTGGAAACATATTCAATCTCTCCCTATCTCAGTCTGCCGTCCCCACTTGCTTCAAGATGTCCACCATTGTTCCTGTACCCCAGAAAGGAAAGGTAACTGAACTAAATGACTATCGCCCTGTAGCACTCACTTCTGTCATCATGAATTGCTTTGAGAGGTTAGTTTTAAGGACCTGTTAACTCTCAGTGGTATTTAGAGAAAGAGTAGATGCGCATGGGCTCAAATAAGCTCTGTTGGGATTGGCATTCAGAAGACATAAATTCCCTGCATATAATGCTGTTGTATGCACTTTTTTATCCTCTTGCTAATTTCTCCCTCAAAGGTAATGTATTGCTTTACCCCTAGCACCAAAGAACACATGAAAATGAGCAAGACAAATATTTATATTTTCAGGTTGGCACACTGTGGCTGGTGTGGCATGTGTCAATCGTTGGGTGATATCTGGTGGGGCACAGCCTTTCCCCTCAGGTCTACATACCAGTGCCAGTGTGAGCTGTGACATTTCACAGAAGACCTAATACTGAGTCCCACAGTTCGTACTGTTCATTCTTGTCTTGGCATGGGGTCAGGGTGGCAAAGGTTTTCCCATTGGTTCTTTGTGACTAAATCCATGATGATTTATTTCCGATTTAATCAGTATCCTCTGTGTTTTCCAGTGCTGGGCTTTTACTCTCTTGTAAAAACAGTTGACCCTGCTAGAAACACTTGGTGATCTGTTTCCAGACCGGATAGTCTTTTGTCATTGTCACCTCAGTACACCAGTGAACATACAGTAGGACTGGGTTAGGTCTGTTCAGTATGACTGAGCTTGTGTGTACAGCGGCCTTCAGAAAGTATTCACACCTCCTGACTTTTCCCACATTTTGTTGTTTTAAATTCATTTAAAAAGATTACTTTTGGATCAAATTTCTATTTGGTGCCACTGATTTATACACAATACCCCTTGTGTCAAAGTGGAATTATTTGCAAATTCGTTTAAAAAAATCGGAGCTGAAATGTCTTGAGTCGATAACTATTCCATCCTTTTTGTCAGGAGTAAAAATGTGCTTAACAATGTCACATAATAAGTGGCATGGACTAACTCTGTGTACAATAATGGTGTTAAACGTGATTTCTAAATGACTACCCCATCTCTGTACCCCACACACAATTATCTCTAAGGTAATTTGTAATTGCAGTGAATTTCAAGCACAGATTAAACCACAGACCAGGGAAGTTTTCCAATGGTTCGCAAAGGGCACCTATAATATTATATATATATATATATATATATATATATATAAAATACATTAAATATCCCTACTATGATACAGGTACCCTTCTTAACTCCGTTGCAGGAAGTGTCACTCCTGCTCTCCCTCTCTGGCTAAACACACTGCTGGATTGTGAGACTGGCTTGTTGAATTAGGGGAAATACGCAGTCCTTAGATTTGGTTGGACAGAATTCCCCGATCCCCGATATTGTCTTCTCTTGCCATTGACCATAAACGGTTTACAAGCCCAGTCCTCCACTGGGGAACTGTCATACAGTGAGTAGGGTCACCTTGCTCCACTTACACAGCCAGAGAATTAGAGTCATGTTGAATCTCCCTGACACTTGGTACCCAGCCCACGGACATTTTATGGTGCTAATTTGAAACCCCAAATGTGCTGTAGTGGGAGTGCAGAAGTTAGGAGATGCAGTAAGCTCCACACACGCCTCATTACTCTGTACTGTGGTACAATGCCACATGCACAGGTCCATGTTAAAATGACACAACCCAGTCTCAAGGTTTGAGCTAGGAGGAGTCAGGCTAGTCTTGTAGTGGAACCAAGTTCTCTAGACAATTGACCAGGATGCATTACAAAGATACATCTTCCTTTCTGCCATGATGTAGTGGTTTGTGGGGACTCTTCTCTTTGTGGGGACTCTTCTCCCTACCACACCACATGTTTCATGAGTTGAAATAAAAGATCCTAGAGCTTGTTTCTCTCAAGTGTTGTGCACAAATGTGTTTACTTCCCTTTTAGTGAGCAATTCTCCTTTGCCAAGATAATCCAAACACCTGACAGGTGTGGCATATCAAGAAGTTGATTAAACACCATGATCATTACACATGGTGTAATACACTCTTCAAATGTACAGTTTTGTCACACAACACAATGCCACAGATGTCTCAAGTTTTGAGGGAGTGCACAACTGGCATGCTGACTGCAGGAATGTCCACCATTTCTCTACCATAAGCTGCCTCCAACATCGTTTAAGAGAATTTGGCAGTATATCCAACTGGCCTCACAACCGCAGACCATGTGTAACCACGTCAGCCCAGGACCTCCACAGCTGGCTTATTCACCTGTGGGATTAACTGAGACCAGCCACCTGGACAGCTGATGAAATTGAGGAGTATTTCTGTCTGTTTTAAAGCCCTTTTGTGGAGAAAAACGAATTCTGATTGGCTGGGCCTGGCTCCCCAGTGGGTGGGCCTGGCTCCCAAGTAGATGGGCCTATGCCTTCCCAGACCCACCCATGGCTGCGCACCTGCCCTGTCATGTGAAATACATAGATTAGGGCCTAATTAATTAATTTCCTTATATGAACTCTATTTCAGTAAAATATTTAAAATAGTTGCAAGTTGCATTTAGATCTTTGTTCAGTATAGTTCAACTAGTCATTTAACTACATTTAACTACATGCAGTAGCTTGGTGGTAGTTGAACTCAATTAAAATCTTGGTAGTGTTTTCAGTAGTTAATTAAACATGTTTTGCCATGTAGCAGTGTAGCTAACTACTGGAACTATACACACTTATCATTTTGCCAAAAATAAAATAAAATATGGGTAAAGTAGGCAAGAATATATTTTTATTTCAGCATCAGACTTGCCTAATTCTCACTTCAAACATAGTTGTTGTGTTTAATAGGCTAAATTACACATTCTGTTAACATATGACCCCCGAGTGATACGGTCTTGCAATTTGAGGTCTGACATTCAGATATAGATATGATAATATATCACTAAGTATTTTGTAGTTACATTTTCAATGTAACTTTACAGTTAGCTTAACCTTTGCTTAACTTCTTCCATTGTGAAGTCATTGGTAGCTTGGTAAACTATATATTTCAACTATGCAGTGTGGTGCATTATGGGGACACCCTGGTACATACCCCCTGTGAGCATGAGGGCACACTTGCAGATGCAGTTGTCGTTGTCCATGTCTTTGGTGCTGAAGTCTGCCCCGTGGATCACCAGACTGCTCTGCCTGCCTGCTGTCCCACTGTGACTCTTCAGGAACAGTCTGAGAGGAGGAGGTAGAGGACGACAAGAAAAAGGGGACAAAATAGATGAGGGCGATTATAGAGGGAGAGAAGAAGACATAACACACTGTAAGAGACCTCCCGGGAAAGTTACATTTTCAGCAGTGATTGCCTGTGCAAATCTGTTCTGCAAACAGTCTCTCCGCCTGGGTCAACATGAATGAAATAAAGAGAGAGAAGTGTAGACAAAGTTGTCTGGGAAGCACCTGCAAGCCTCAGAGCAGCGATTTACAGTATAGGAGCAGAGAGACCCACCACCAGGTCGTTAAGGGCTGACCCAGGTACAGCCCAATGAGGCACCGTCATGTAGCCTACATAACCCCTCCAATTGGTCCTAGTCCTCAGATACACAGTGTCCCGCCTTGTGTGTATGCAATGCACTATGCCCACTGTCTTCCCTCCTGTGGTCATACAGTACGGTGTGATACACTCTTCTCTGTCGGAATGATCAGAGGCCTGCTGCGCTCACTATGGTGGAGATAAAGCATATTAACCCAAAGACGTTGTATGTTACAGTATTTCAGGCCTGCTGCCTGCAGGGCTGCTCAGTCTAACCTACACATGTGGTAACTGTAAATCAACCAAGGCCCCAGCTGTACTGGTGAAAGACATAGTGAACCAGCGGGCACATACAGGAAGGGCAGGGTGGACCAGTATCATGGAACCCCTGTCTAGGGGCACTGTGGCTGGGGTGGGTTGAGATGGATGTCTCTGGAAGGTTGGTTGGCTGGAGCGGTAACGTAATGCTGTTTTCTCACGCCGTGTCGCTAGAATAGTGTGTTTTGTGGATTTCTATTTTTAGGTTGAGTGACTGGTATTGCAAGGTCACAAGACATTGTCTATTGACGAGGTGATTTGGCAAGTGTAATCTCACTTCTCAATGTCATTAGGAGGCTTGACATCAACTAATGTTGGAAGCTGGTTGAATATTTATTCCATGATCAAAAAGAGTCAATGACTCCAAACCATAAGCCTTGGTGTCTTCCTCATCGATCCGCCCACTCCATGACTACCTTTCTCAGATCCAATCATCACTATCTTTCTCACCACTCAACCCCTAACAATTCTCCCCAACTGGGATTTGAATAGGGTCTAAGAGAGTCAAAGGATGGGTACTTTGAAGAACCTCAAATATAAAATACATTTTGATTTGTTTAACACTTTTTTTTGTTTACTACATGATTCCGTATGTGTTATTTCATAGTTTTGATGTCTTCACTATTATTCTACAATGTAGAAAATAGTTTTTTAAAAACGAGTAGGTGTGCCTAAACACACTTGAGTGTGTCATTGTGAATTGTGAAATCACTCTTGGTAAGAGAGCAGAAATGCTGTAGTGTCAATCCTCTCTTTCCTGCTGTGACCTGCATCATTAGGAGCTCATTCTGTGGCCTGCCTTTCTCTAACCCACATTATCACACGCCTAAGAGTTTTCTCTCACCAAAGATGGACTCTCAGAGCCAAGAAACTCTGTCAGAGGACCATGCCAATGTGTCTGCTCTGCGCTCTGAAACATGTTCTGTTAAGCAAAATCATTTCCTGAAACACATTTGCCGTCAATCAGAATGGACAGGGGAGTAGGTGGGTAACAAGTCTTAGTCGAGCTGTGTTTTTTCCTATGAGAAAGGTTGGAAAGGCTTTTAAAAATAGATATTTATATAAAGTACCAGTCAAAACACCTACTCATTTAATGTTTTTTCTTTATTTGTACTATTTTCTACATGGTAGAATAATATTGAAGACATCAAAACTATGAATTAACACATATGGAATCATGTAGTAACCAAAAAAGTGTTAAACAAATCAAAATATATTTTATATTTGATTTTTATATTGAGGACAGCGTTGCAAACCCTTGGCATTCTCTCAACCAGATTCATGAGGTAGCCACCTGGAATGAATTTCCCATTGCCCATTGAAAGTGAGGGGGGTGAATTGTAGCCTACAAAATATGTGTACAATTAATGAATGCAAAGATATTACATTCTGATGTCCCTCAAACTGTAATTGACTGACACATCTGCTTGTAGCTGTGTGGTTTCAGGTTAGATTCATGAAGTGGAGACACTGGTCAGTGGTGTGTATTCTTGGAGCAAGTATTTTAACATGAGCATGACTCCTGTATTTAGACAGCTGTGTAAATGGATGATTTGTACGGAGCGAAAGAGGAAAGAAGTGACTATATCACTGTTGGGAAT
Source organism: Oncorhynchus nerka (assembly GCF_034236695.1). NCBI lineage: Eukaryota > Metazoa > Chordata > Actinopteri > Salmoniformes > Salmonidae > Oncorhynchus > Oncorhynchus nerka. The sequence continues at coordinate 59,748,562 of NC_088399.1, forward strand.
TCAACTAAGCCACTAAACCAATACTGTATTATGTAGTGGAGAGTCATAGCTCTAATCATAATGGTTTTATCTGAATCAAAGGTGGGTTGGATGAATAGAACATGCTGAAATTAGACATGGTAGTGGGGTGATGAAATACTGTAGGGAGTTGTGTGTGTGTGTGTGTGTGTGTGTGTGTGTGTGTGTGTGTGTGTGGGTGTGTGTGTGTGTGTATGCACTTGTTTTCCTACATTATCTGGACCCCAATATCGTAACATTTCACCTTCATGTCCTGAAAAGTGATGGAAAACAATAACTTTTCAAAAGTTTTTTTTCAGGTCCTGAATTTGTTCAAATGTATTTTAAGCTTAAGGGTTCGGGTTTTGGGGTTAAGGTTTAGGGTTTTTGGGGTTAGGGAAAATATGATTTAAAAAAAAATGTACACTCCAAAAAGTCCTGAAATTTCACGAAAACATAGCTGTGTGTGTGTGTGTGTGTGTGTGTGTGTGTGTGTGTGTGTGTGTGTGTGTGTGGTGGGTGGGTGTGTGTGTGGGTAGTGGAAGGGTGGGGGTAGTGAGTCTTCATCTGTGACACGTGCTGAAGAACGACTCTGACCCTTTAAGACTACAGAAGTTCTTGCAGATACTCTATTGTAGGCCCACACCTCTCATATCACAAAACACAGCTTGAGTTCCTGGCAGTTTAACTTCTGTTAATTCCTGACCCACACAGTCCAGGATGTAGCCTGCTACTGCTCCGATAAAGAACAGACACAAGCTGTGTATTTCGAAGACATTTACACAGCCTTTCGACCGCACAGAGAAACATCGCCAAGACACGTCATAAAGAGGGATTCTCCGCATGACACTCGTCCGACCTTAAAATAGTTTTTGTCTGTATTTACTGGGTGTGTTGTGTATTTACCAGACAATTTACCTCAGATAATCCACCTCAATTGACATCTGCATCCTGTCATGTCAAGTCTATTATGTGCTTAACTGATAAGTAGGGTGATCCGAGGCAGCAGTCTTCAAGAGGAAAATACGTTTTTTTCCCCTGCGTGAGTACAGTTGTTCTGCTGTCTCTGTTTCTCGGCAGAAACGTTTAGCGTGTCATGTAACGGGCTGTATTTCATCTCCAGGGTCAAACATCTGCGCAACCGATGCGGGCCCTTACAGACTTTGAAGGCCAACTGTGCCGATCTGATTGGCTCTTGTTGGAATAACTCGAGCAAATTAGATTGGCCAAGGCTCATTAATAAACACAATGTTGGATTGTGGGGGATTGTTTTGAGCTTTCTCAATGACAGCCTGAAGGAAGAAGTGTTGGTGTCCTGCCATGTCATTCTGCTAATATCCAAAGGGGATGCTGGTTTGTTAGTGCTCTTTCTTTGCCGGATGATGGATATATAAAACATTTATACAAATGCTAATAGTATTAATACTACGCATCATTATTACTGCTTTGTTGTAGATTTGATTTCAATCGCAATAAGGACAGGACTCTGGAGTATTGCAGAGTACAAGAGGGAAATGACCAAAATTGGGATCAGTCGAGTATCATTGTTTTATGATAATACATGATCATTTGAAACTTGAACAATTGTCAAGCTTTCCCAAAATATATCCTTGGCAAACGAATTAAATGACATCTATTTTCAAATAGAGGATTCTAATTGGGCTAAACTACACGGTATGCGTCGACTAGTCCACTGCAGTCTTTAACAGCCCACTCCAATATGCATGAGGGAATGCATGAGGGCATCACTATCATTAGCGCAAAGCCTGCAAACTGACAACACCACTTACAACACAGTGACGGTCGGCGCTGTTTAAGATTAGGGAAGACATCTTTTTTTTTTTTTTTGGCTTGGCCTTATTTATATTAATCAATCACATGTATTTATAAAGCCCTTTTTACATCGGCCGATGTCACAAAGTGCTTATTCAGAAACCCAGCCAAAAACCCCAAACAGCCAACAATGCAGATGTAGAAGCACAGAGGCTATGACAACTCTGTAGAAAGAAAGGAACCTAGGAAGATACCTAAGAGAGGAAGAGAGGAACCAGGCTCTGATGAGTGGGCAGTCCTCTTCTGGCTGTGCCAGGTGGGGATTATATGGGTACATGGCCATTAAGGTCAGATTGTTCCTCAAGAGGTTCAAACGTTCATAGATGATCAGCAGGGTCAAATAATGGTCACAGTGGTTGTAGAGGGTGCAACAGGTCAGTACCTCAGGAGTAAATGTCAGTTGGCACATAGCCAAGCATTCAGAGGTCGAGACAGCAGATGTGTGTGTGTGTGTGTGGGGGGGAGGTTGAGTCAAAAACAGCAGGTACGGTACAAGGTAGCACGTCCAGTGAACATCAGGTTTCCATAGCCGCAGGCAGAACAATTGAAACTGGAGGTGGACTGGGAACAGTAGGCAAAATTAAGAGGGGAAAATAGACCAAACTATTAGGGTGAGGCACATGGGCTACTAACAGCTTATTACACAACATACACTTAGTATTACTTTCTTAGCTACAGTATAATACCTCCTTGGCATATTACATCATTTATGCAGCAGCATACAAGACATTTTTGGACCTTGTTGTGCTCACTTGAACAGGAAGGTGGCGCGGCGGGCCTTCGTGGGCAAATTTTGTCATCAAAGTCTGGCATTCTCTGGATTTATGGTGCTTTCAAAACAACTGGGAACTCCAAACAAAAAAAATAAGGTCAAATCCTGACGACGTCATTGATCTTCAGGTTGGAGCTCTAGAAAGAGGCCAGATTTACAATTCCGAGTTGGACGACGGTTCAAAACGCGTTTTCCCAGTCGGAGCTCGTTTATTCCCAACTTCCCAGTTGTCTTGAACTCACTGAAGTCAAGTTCTCTCATTTCTGAGTTAACAGTTGTTTTGAGCATGGCCCAAATCATGATTCATTGACAGCATGGCCAATGTTGAATGTTTATCATTTTAAACTTGGAAAAGAGCTTAATCCCATATTTGGGACCACACAGCCACTCCACTGACTAGCAGGCTAGTGATTGCTTTGCAATGCTTGCAGTTAGTCACTGATTCCAAACCACTTATTGTTGAATTTGTGATTTCCAACTTGTTGTGTAATGTTTATGTCCAATGGCCAATGAGCACCAATTCGTTTTCTCTACAATTTCTCTTCATTATTTCTCTTCATATGACAAGGATTAAAAAGGATTTGCCAGTAGATTGTCGACTTTATTTATTAAACCGTTATTTAACTAGGCAAGTCGGTTAAGAACAAATTCTTATTTGCAATGACGGCCTACCAAAAGGCAAAAGGCCTCCTGCAGGGGACGGGGGCCTGGGATTAAAAATGAAAAATGAAAAACAAAAATATAGGACAACACACACATCACGACAAGAGAGACAACACAACACTACATAAAGAGAGACCTAAGACAACAACATGGCAAGGCAGCAACACATGACAACACACCATGGTAGCTACACAACATACAGTGGTTTGCTGCTTTACAACCTGGAACTAATGTGGGGGTTTGTATCATTTGATTTACACAACATGCCTACCACTTTGAAGATGCAAAATATTTTTTATTGTGAAACAAACAAGAAATAAGACAAAAAAACTGAAAACTTGAGCTTGCATAACTATTCACCCACCCAAAAAACAATACTTTGTAGAGCTACCTTTCTCAGCAATTACAGCTGCATGTTTCTTGGGGTATGCCTCAATAAGCTTGGCACATGTAGCCACTGGGATTGTTGCCCATTCTTCAAGACAAAACTGCTCCAGTTCCTTTGGGTTGGATAGGTTCTGCAGGTATACAGCAATCTTTAAGTTATATCACATATTCTCAATTGGATTGAGGTCTGGGCTTTGACTAGGCCATTCCAAGACATTTAAATGTTTCGCCTTAAACCACTCGACTGTTGCTTTAGCAGTATGCTTAGGGTCATTGTCCTGCTGGAAGGTGAACCTCCGTCCCAGTCTCAAATCTCTGGAAGACTGAAACAGGTTTCCCTCAAGGATTTCCCTGTATTTAGCGCCATCCATAATTTATTCATTTCTGACCAGTTTCAGAGTCTCTGCCGATGAAAAACATCCCCACAGCATGATGTTGCCACCACCATGCTTCACTGTGGGGATGGTATTCTTGGAGTGATGAGAGGTGTTGGCCTTGATGGCCAAAAAGCTCAATTTTACTCTCATCTGACCAGAGTACCTTCTTCCATATGTTTGGGGAGTCTCCCACATGTCTTTTGGCAAACACCAAACAGGTTTGCTTATTATTTTCTTTAAGCAATGACTTTTTTTCTGGCCACTCTTCCGCAAAGCCCAGCTCTGTGGAGTGTACGGCTTAAAGTGGTCCTATGGACAGATATTCCAATCTCCGCTGTGGAGCTTTGCAGCTCCTTAAGGGTTATCTTTGGCCTCTTTGTTGCCTCGCTGATTAATGCCCTCCTTGCCTGGTTCATGAGTTTTGGTGGGTGGCCCTCTCATGGCAGGTTTGTTGTGGTGCCATATTCTTTCCATTTTTTTACAATGGATTTAATGGTGCTCCGTGGGATTTTCAAAGTTTCTGATATTTTTTTATAACCCAAACCTGATCTGTACTTCTCCACAACTTTGTCCCTGACCTGTTTGGAGAGCTCCTTGGTCTTCATGGTGCCACTTGCTTAAGGGTCTTGCAGACTCTTGGGGCCTTTCAGAACAGGTATATATATACTGAGATCATGTGAGACTTAGATTGCACAGAGGTGGACTTTATTTAAGTAATTATGTGACTTCTGAAGGTAATTGGTTGCACCAGATCTTATTTAGGGGCTTCATAGCAAAGGGGGCGAATACATATGCACGCACCACTTTTCCGTTTATTTATTATTATTATTTTTTTAAACAACTCATTTTTTTCATTTCACTTCACCAATTTGAACTATTTTGTGTATGTCCATTACATGACATCCAAATCAAAATCAATTTAAATTACAGGTTGTAATGCAAAAAAATAGGAAAAATGCGAAGGGGGATGAATACCTTTGCAAGGCACTGTAACAACCTCATGGTAGCAACACAACATGGTAGCAGCACAACACATGATACAAACATTATTGGACACAGACAACAGTGCAAAGTGCAAGAAGGTTAGAGACAACAATACATCACACAAAGCAGCCACAATTGTCAGCAAGAGTGTCCATGATTGAGTCTTTGAATGAAGAGATTGAGATAAAACTGTCCAGTTTGAGTGTTTGTTGGAGCTCATTCCAGTCGCTAGCAGCAGCGAACTGAAAAAAGGAGCGACCCAAGGATGTGTGCGCTTTGGGGACCTTTAACAGAATGTGACTGGAAGAATGGGTGTTGTATGTGGAGGATGAGGGCTGCAGTAGATATCTCAGATAGGGGGGAGTGAGGCCTAAGAGGGTTTTATAAATAAGCATCATCCAGTGGGTCTTGCAATGGGTATACAGAGATGACCAGTTTACAGAGGAGTATAGAGTGCACTGGTGTCTCCTATAAGGAGCATTGGTGGCAAATCTGATGGCCGAATGGTAAAAACATCTAGCCGCTCGAGAGCACCCTTACCTGCTGCTCTAGAAATTATGTATCCATAATCTAACATGGGTAGGATGGTCATCTAAATCAGTGTTAGTTTGGCAGCTGGAGTGAAAGAGGATCGATTACGATAGAAGAAACCAAGTGTAGATTGAACTTTAGCCTGCAGCTTTGATATGTGCTGAGAGAAGAACAGTGCACCATCTAGCCATACTCCCAAGTACTTGTATGAGGTGACTACCTCAAGCTCAAAACCCTCAGAGGTAGAAATAACACATGTGGGAGGAGGGGCATTCTTCGTACCAAACCACATGACCTTTGTTTTGGAGCTGTTCAGAACAAGGTTAAGGGTAGGGAAAGCTTGTTGGACACTAAGAAAGCTTTGTTGTAGAGCATTCAACACAAAATCCGGGGAGGGGCCAGCTGAGTATAAGACTGTATCAACTGCATATAAATGGATGAGAGAGCTTCCTACTGCCTGAGCTATGTTGTTGATGTAAATTGAGAGGAGCGTGGGGCCTAGGTTCGAGCCTTGGGGTACTCCCTTGGTGACAGGCAGTGGCTGAGACAGCAGAGTTTCTGACTTTATGCACTGCACTCTTTGAGAGAGGTAGTTAGCAAACCAGCCCAAAGTCCCCTTAGAGACACCAATACTCCTTAGCCAGTCCACAAGAAGCTCATACCGTATCAAAAGCTTTGACCAAGTCAATAAAAATAATCAGCACAATATTGCTTAGGATCAAGGGCAATGGTGACATAATGAGGACCTTTAAGGTTTCAGTGACACATCCATAACCTGAGCGGAAACCAGATTGCATACCCGAGAGAATACTATAGACATCAATAAAGCCAGTCAGTTGATTATTGCCAAGTTTTTCCAACACTTTTGATAAACAGGGTAAAATAGAAATAGGCCTTTAACAGTTAGGATCAGCTTGATCTCCCCCTTTAAATAAAGGATGAACCGTGGCTACTTTCCAAGCAATGGGAACCTCCCCATAAGGGAGAGGCAGGTTAAAACGGTTGGATATTGGCTTGGCAATTATAGGGGCAGCAACCTTAATGAAGAAAGGGTCTAAACCATCTGACCAAGATGTTTTTTTTTTGTCAAGTTTAATAAGGAGCTCCTTTAGCCCCTCGGACTCAGTGACTGTCTGCAGGGAGAAACTTTGTAGCGGGGCAGGGGGAAAAGAGGGAGAGGCATCGGGGATAGTCGCATTAGAAGGGGTGGGAGATGAGGAAATGTTGGGCGGACAAGGAGGCATGGCTGAGTCAAGTAGGACTATCATGATGTAATTCAGCCTCGAATGAGCAACCTCTACATAGTTTGTATGACCAATATAGCCCTGCAGCCTAGCTGTAAAGTGTTATTGACAGTGGAGGCTCCTCATCCTACTCGATAAATTAGATTTTATATTAAAAAAGTTGTACTTTCAAGATAGAATTCCCTCAATCTCACTTCTCTTTTGTTTCAACCACTTGAGTTAGGCCTACCTAATACCTGCATGTATGCAACATAAAACAACATAGTAATTGAGTTCCTGTATCTGTAAGGCTGTATCAAACCACCCAGGCTCAGCCAGCGACAGTTAAAGTTAACAGAGACCTCCACTCCCCAAAGTACTATAAGTCCTGTGTGCCATAGGGGTCCATACATCAGGGGTTCTCAGTGAAGGTGGCATTCATCCCTAAACACTGCAAAATAAAGAAAATCATAAATATGTCTTTCTCCTCCGCACCAGTGAGATGTATCAGACTGTGGCTAAACACACTGTGGAATGGCCCCCACTGACACTTCCACAGGCCGTCTGTTATCTGCTTGCCATGTCCCATTTCAAAAGGCCCCGTGTTATCCCAAATGGGGGATATTGCTGTTTTACCTCATTGTATGTACTGACATTCTGAAGGGATTCCCCCAGAGATGTTTTAAGCACATTGTAACATGTAACCTACAGGTGTACATTTGTTATATACAGTATGTCTGCCTGTACAAACGTTTATTTTGTGTGTGTGTGGCATAGAAAGAATTGTGTCAGTCTTTCAAATGGACTTCTTTCCTCTCTTGATTGACACAGTTCAACCTAGCATGCTGGCTTCATTCCTTTTATCCCAGTCTGAGACGACCAAACCTGCTGAGGTCCAGGCAGCACATGCTGTCGCACACCTGGCAGTCATTAGCCTGCTGAACTGCGGCCTAATTGGCTCAAAGCAGAGGTTAATTACCATGCCCAATGGACCACGTCCTACCCAGAGGTGTCTGGCTGTAGCCCATTCGCTCGCCTGCCGCTGGGTGTCATCACAGAGACAGACGAACATATGGACACACACACACACACACACACATGTATGTGCACACACACTCACCATTTTTAACTTTACAAGTTGCCAGTGATTATCATCACTGAGGTAGATCATACTGTATGCATCCCTGTTAATTTCTTGAAACTAAAACCTTAAACCGCAACCCAACAAAAGGTTAATAAAATATCAGAATAATACTACCGCCTCTCACCTAAATCGTCTTTAGATTTTAGATTCACAACATAACGTTGTATTCCGATACCTTAGCATTTGATTTACAGACAGACAGTATTCAGCGTTGCTGCCTCCCCACTGTACTGTGGTTATCAGTCAGAATGCAGTGCGGATGAGTGTTGGATGAGTAAACCGAGCTTCAGGAGTTAGGGGTATCAGGGATCCCATCTCAGTGTAAGGCTAGGACAGAGGGGTTACAGCCGAGCTAGAGAATCCCTCCTTTGCCAAGTCCTTCTCCAAATCCCCACGTCAAATACATCTGAGGGTACCGTCTGATTCCACCAGGGAGATTTCCATTACCATATGGAGAAATCACAGGATTTAGGGAACTTGGCTTGAAGAGGAAGGATATTTAATAAAGATTTAACAGTCAGTTGAAGAGTAAACATAATCCTCTCCGTTGGAGAAAGGCCCTATTTCGGCCTACATGCGGAGGAGAGCGTTGAGCTGTAAACATCACTCGTGTCCGTGCATATGTTCAGTAACTCCCACACTGCTTTTTAACATAGTTCCATTTCAAAATGTTCCGGAGATGATGGTTTTATTCAATTCTTAAATCCTCACATGCAACGTTAAAGCACAACTGCAATAAAATACACACATTTACAGACCCAAAAACAGCATGGTGCATGCAAGCAGAAACTAACATGAAATTTGAATCCTTGCAAAGATTCTATTCATAATGTAGTAAAGTAAATAATCATAACTTATACTGAAGTTAGTACACCTAAGGGCATTTGAAAGTTAAGGAAACTCTAAATAGCTTATAAAGGATTAGCAAGTAGACTAAACAGTTACATAATTCAACACTTCAATATGAATTGTTAATATGTCAAATGATCCCACTGGACCACTGTGGTACAGGGCCACTACTCAGATCCGTGTTGAAAAGGATGTAAGCCATTGGTCAAAGCCCTTCTGTAGTCTGTGTCATATAATCAACTCTGACCCCTGACTGATGGCTCTGACCCCTGAGAAATAACATGTATCTGGCACTATCTCATGCCTGGCCGACCCCCGGAAACACTCTCCCTGACCACCCAGGCCACCATGCGCACGCACGCACGCACGCACGCACGCACGCACGCACGCACGCACGCACGCACGCACGCACGCACACACACACACACACACACACACACACACACACACACACACACACACACACACACACACAGTTCTGGAAACAAAAGTCCCCATCCGTTTGTAAGTTAAACTTTGCAACAACACTGATGTTTTGCTTCACAGCAAACCTTCTAAGCAACTTACAACCATAACTATCGTTTTCCTCGTCCTCTTCGATCCTTCAAAATGATCTTGTTAAATAAGATTAGACACAAATCTATTATGAATAAGATCTGTCCACAGATTGGCAGTGTGAATGGTTGTTCCATTCCGTTCCCTGCTCCTCTGCAGTAGGAATGTATTTATTCCCATCTTTCTGATCACTCTCCCTCTTTTGCTCTTTCTATCAGTCTGTATTTTTTTCCCTGCTCATTCCTCCCGCCAATCTTTCTCTAATAAGACTCATTTTGAGGCCCATACTGTAAATGTTGATAAATTAGTGTTATCGATCGAATGTGTTGATGGACATCATTATCAATGCCATTCGCAGGTCATGACTAAATCACTGTACAGCCCATTATTTCAGTTGCAACCCACTATTTCACCAAGCTAACAATTTCAGTCCATTTTATAGACTGTTCCTTTGTATTTGTTTACAGAGAGACATAGGTTATAGCAATTGCAGAAACGTGATTCACAATGGAGCGAAACCCTCCCCCCCCAAAAAAATAAATAATTTACAAGCTTGTTCAAGCATGGTTTACATGAGTTACAAGGTCAGCCCGTAAATACTCTTTCAGCAATTTCAACAGTATTTGTAAAGTATAAGTTGAGTAGCATTGTTGATGCCAGTTTAAAGTATATTGTAATATGGGCATGGTGGGCATTGTCCTTTTGGGGTAAAATAAGGCATTACATAATGGGAAAATACAGGGGGAGAAAAAGCTTAGGGAACAAGAAAGTTAGCTGCACACACAGACTCATATTTAAAAGACAGAACAAGTGAAGATATTTTCACAAACACTGTATTCCCTTGCTGTAAAATTGATACTAAGATGCTTTTTTTCATGTTTATATGGATGCAGGCTATTGCCAGTACAAACATCCTTAAGCACGGCTTCAACACAAAAAAAGGGAAGAGTAGCACAGACTCTCCAAGACTTCTGCGTCAATCCCATAATACTGTGTCATCTGGAAATGACTATTGCCGCATTCAGATGCTAGTCGGAACTAGGAAACTCTGAATTTCTGACTTGCTGATTCGTTGAAAGCTGCACGTGTATAACTATAACCAGTTTGCAGTTCGGAAATGTCAGAGTTTCCTAGTTCTGACTAGCACTTGAACGCGGCATTAGTCACACCATGAGAGGAGAACCAGGCCAATTTACGTACTTCTCCAACTACTTACTCACAAATATGTTTTGAATAACCAAGATCTACATTGTGATGGATTGATTTAATAGCTTTATTATATTGTATTTATTATGCTGTCTGGATACTAAATAAAATAGTGTTGGTGAGTATTACTCGGCCTCTGTGCTTTGGAAATCGTTAAAATAGGGGGGGACAGTAATAAATGTGACAATTAGTCCATGCTGTATATGATTTAGATCAAGGATTAGAATCCTATATTTCTCTGGGCAATAATTTCACTTCTTTCAAACCAAGTCATTTCCGTCTGGCTTTATATTTAGACGCAACCAAGGAGCTGGCAGTAAAGCAAACATTTCCTAGCAAAGCTCGACATTGTTTATAATAAATGGGCACACTTGTGCATCGGTGGACTACAGCTTTAAATTACCATCTGCGGTATCCAATGTGTGCGTGTGGGCATGTGTGTGTGTGTGTGTGTGTGTGTGTGTGTGTGTGTGTGTGTGTGTGTGTGTGTGTAAGTGAGTTGCATGACCGTGCTACTTTCGTTTACGTGTCATAACAAACGTGTCTGTCTGCGTCAGTGGAGATTGTACTATTCCAGTAAGGCCCCCACCACCGATGCCCAAAATAATCCTAAACCAAACCAAAACGTCATGCTATCTTTTGCTACAATCTGTTGCTTCTCAGTACAATAAATACAAGTTGAAGAACATGTCGCAGATTGTTTGGGATTCTGAAGTGGAGGTGCCAGAGCAGAGGAGAACAGAACATAGATGGCAGCTTTGTTTGTGGCCTGGTTGGTTTTGGCCAATGTTCTTGAGAAGCAATCACACAACTATTTGAGAGAACAAATATATTTATAGTGAACAGCAGGCCGATTAGATTTCTCCACTCCGAGCGCCAACGAGCCTCCCTTTTCCCTTAACTAAAGCCCACTGTAGGCTCAAAGATGCCTCTTCCTGCCCCGAAGAAACAAACAACCACTGTTTCCCCCATCGAAATAGCAAAAGGCTACAGTATGTGTGCGTGAGGGAGAGAGAGAGAGAGAGGAAGAGAGGGAAACAGTGAAAGAGAGAGAGGGAGGGAGAATCCTTTTGAGTGCAAATAAATCACTATCCCTGTTCAAGTGTCCTTTTACATACAGTGTAGATAAACATACCTGCATTATCCCCCCTTCAACCGTATCCTCCATGGTCCTTCTCTGCACTTAACAAATCTTTCCTTGTCAAATACTGCCTATAGGGAGAAGGAAGTCAGTGCCTGTGCGGTCAGTATTAAACTCTGAGAGGTAAAAAGGGATGGAGTTATCCAATCTTCACAATGGGACATATAAACCCGGATTTAGTCTCAGCGCATAACAAAAGAAATCGGTTGACCTCTCCCTATAGCTTTACCGTAAAATCAATTTCTGTAGCCTACAGAGAAAACCTGGAGAGTGTGCACCTAACACTTTAAGAGGCAGACTTCTTAAAGTAAATCCTGTCGTCACATAATCCAAGATGTTTCCACAAATTAGATATGACAATCGCCTCACTCTCAACCCGACCACACCAGTTTGTCCAAACATCTGAACGCTGCGAAACACCCTTCCCGGCAGCATAAATGGCTGCAACGTCTTCGGAAAACAAACAGAAATCCATCTGAAGTTGAAAAAATAACATTTAGAAACTGAAGTAGCTTCTTATCAGAAGGGGCTACAAATCTGACGAATCACCTCAATTGGAATTGTCAGACCATCTCCTCTCAGAGACCTTTGATTGCACGAAACCTTCTGGAATGTTCCAGTAGTTTTCCAAATCTAACGAATCCAAACGTCTGCATATTTAGTGCTCTTGAAGAAGCAAAACGTTTAACCCCTTATTCAAGGACCAAGTATCAGTTGCGGGAACACTTTACTATATGTAAATGGTGCTTGCCTACGGAGCTGTGAGGGGAACGGCACCTCAGTACCTCCAGGCTCTGATCAGGCCCTACACCCATACAAGGGCACTGCGTTCATCCACCTCTGGCCTGCTCGCCTCCCTACCACTGAGGAAGTACAGTTCCCGCGCAGCCCAGTCAAAACTGTTCGCTGCTCTGGCCCCCCAATGGTGGAACAAACTCCCTCACGACGCCAGGAAAGCGGAGTCAATCACCACCTTCCGGAGACACCTGAAACCCCACCTCTTTCAGGAATACCTAGGATAGGATAAAGTAATCCTTCTCACCCCCCTTAAAAGATTTAGATGCACTATTGTAAAGTGGCTGTTCCACTGGATGTCTTAAGGTGAACGCACCAATTTGTAAGTCGCTCTGGATAAGAGCGTCTGCTAAATGACTTAAATGTAAATGTAAATGTAAATATCTGTTGTGACATGATGCAGTTAAATGAGAATGAATTTCCAAATCTAACGAATCCAAGCATCTGCCACAGTTTGAAACATATTTAAGCGCTCTGGAAGAAGCAAAAAGTTAAACTCCTTATTCAAGGACCAAGTATCAGTTGTGGGAACATTTTACTGCATGTAAAATATCTGTTATGACATGATACCATCAAAAGAGAAGGAATTTGGACTGCATAATTTCAGCAATGTCTCCATTTTAGATATCAGTCAGTAGTGGCAACATGAATTCGAGGCTTATCAAGACACATACATACAGCTCTTTAATAATAGTACCTGTAGTTGCGTTTCTCACTATCGATGTGAAAGCGGTCGTACAGGGAGAAGGCCTGGTGTCCGTCCCAGTCGGTGAGCTCCACACGGAGGGCATACTGCCTCTGGCTGGTCAGCAGGTATACAAACTCATTCCCCAGCCAGTGCTCTGCAGAAACCGTCCCAAAGCCCTGCAACAGAAGAAGAAGAGCAAGAGGAGGCCAGAGTCATCACTGAGGCCCATAGGGAATCTTACTGTAAATTCCGGGATACAGGATAGAAGTCATTCCCGATCCCTTCCAAGGTCTTCCTGGAAAAGATGCAATCTCTCCACCATGGAATTTTTTTAATAACATTTTTGTGATGTCATCATCAATGACTGCTTCAGGATTGACGCCTAAACAAATGCAACACAAAGCATGAAACCGCACAAGAATAGCCCTCCCTGTTTATGAGAGCATAAATTGGGACCAGCTGAAAAAAGGCACACAAAGCACCTTTTCCACCCTTCCTCTTCCCACCCAAACCAAACACGTAATAAACCCTCTTTATTACACAGTCCATGAGAATGACAACAGATGCGCACAACGCCACGTACGCCTTCTCGACAATTACAACGTTTAGGTCGGAGCACAATGACTCCCATTGTAGATAAAGTGCTTTTTGACGGCAGCAGTAGTAACAAACCTGCAATGGGGAGAATTAGAAACTAGGATGACATGATGGCTCATAGAGACTGGTCTGGAGCTCTGGACTGTACCATTAATGATTTGCGGAAGGGGTGGGTTGAAGGGGGAGATGTGCCGAGAGCCTGCGATGATTAGGAGAATGGAAGGAGGAAAGTAAACACGGGGCATTCCTCCAGCCTGAGACATGTCCTGCTGTGTGGGAGGAAGGAGAAAGTGGCTGGGCCACGTCCCTGACTCAATCTGACTTCCGACTGATCTGCCCCTTTAGCGCTGTCCAAGGCCTCCCCTTGTGATTCCGTTTCACCTCTGCAAACCTGGCTTGTGGTTGGGATGGTTGGACTCAAACAGTAGTGGTTCCCCCTTAATGTTCCACACCAGAGGGTTCATTCACACGCAAACTTGGCTGAATGCGTCTACCAGGAATCTCAGAGAGGAGGTTTGAAGTATTGCTGGGTAGAGAAGTAAACCTTTTCTTAAAACGATAAAGATTGATAGAAAGTGTTCTTTCACAAAGTTTGCCATACATTCTGACAAATACTAACTTAGACATTAATATTTACTTAATAAGGTATTGCAAATTGTCAAATTGATTTGTGTCTCATACCGGTTAAAGAACACATTTGTTATGCTGCTACATATACTCTATCTAGTACTGCTAATGTATTTATAAACATTACGGTGATAAGATCACATACTTGACGACTAATTGTAGGGGTCACTGCCAGAGTGCTCTCCATCCTCCCACAAAATAGGAATAGCCCAATAAAGTTCGCCCAAAAGATTTATGAATCCTTCAAGTGTTTTGAATTTACGTGCAAAAGCCCACAGAGACCAACAGCAGTGAATTGAATCACACAATAAAACAATATCAATCACTTAACAGACTCTTCAAGGAAGGGCCTCTGAGGGAGGCAAAGGACCACACCGATGGTGTGCCAGTATTCGGTGGCGGTGCTAGGGTCCGTGCTGATTCCATTGCCACTTGTATTCCACGCTCTCCATGCTTGGCTAGGGGTGCCATGGCTCCCTCACTGCTTCTAACCAGCTGGACTTTCTGTCCGTACCTCTTTGACCTTTCCCTTTTCACCCTTGTCAAATTTATATTTACCCTCTGCAGATCATCCGTTACCATGTGCTCAGATTGGTAATTAAAACACCCTCCATATTGAATCTGGTCTCCAGCTGCTGTGATGCCTACGTTATGTTAGTATACGCTACAGCTAATTGGAATGGCAATGGGGTAGCTCATCGCTCCTAAAAGCAAAACAGAGCTTAGCCTCTTAGTGCACCAGTCGATATCTATTCCCGTATCGAATGGACGATGATGATCACAACACCTTGCGCTGTTACGTGAGACTAAACAAATGTTGTCGTTTTCCGACAACTGCTGTCCTGTTTTGAAATGAATAACAACAGTGTGTCAGGCCCAGGGTTGGGTTGGATTTCGTGCCAGCCTCCGACACCCAAGCTAGAGTCTCTAATACGAGGGCTGAGGAATCCCTCCCTGTGTACAGATGTACCAGAGATACAGCTGGTGTTGATGGGTAGGACAGATTTTGTAGGAGTGTTCCACACGGGCCTGGCCACTCTTGAGAATACAAGGGAATCCTACCTCACTCTTTATCAACATGTTAAATCCAAGAGAGAGAGGCGAGAGTACGCCCATTTGTTATAAATTACTGTAGCAGAGGATGTGTGTTGGAAACAGACCCCTCATTCATGCACGGCTTTATCTTGTGCGTGCGGTGCTTTCGAGTTGGGCTGTTTGTTATTCTTCTCGTCTCACCGTCTTGTACTCCTTCCACGTTTTCTGGAAGTCCAGGCCGCCGTCCTCTCTTCGCTGGATGATCGTCCATCCGCCGCCAGCGGTCTCCATGTTACAATGCACCTGTAAACACACATTCCCCGTTGGTCATTAAGTTCTCAGGCTGCCTACAGACACAATCCACATGCTCTTATCTTACAATTTAGAGCACAAATATAGACATGATAGGTTAAATTGGCCTAACTAGTGATTCCTTTCTATGAATCATCGGTTCCAGGACACAGTCCTTCTCATGTATCATCAGGGCGAAGTATTGTGAGTCCTACTCAAATGTAATCAATGTGTCCTGATCCTCCAACAACTCCCAGGAGGTGACCCTAATCCCAGGCCTGGTGCAGACATAAGCGGACGGGGCCAGTGGAGCAGGACACATACCACTGGACACCTGGATGGAACATGACCCTTAACCCTTGGCCGCTGTGTAAGCTGATAACAGGGGTATCTATCTGCTGTGGTGCTATTTGTTTGAGTAGTGGAGAAGGTCTGGAGGAGGTCTATCACCTCGGACAAGACCCCAGCTGAACACACAGTGCCCGGTCTGGGTATAATTAAGTAGGTATAGCCCCTGACATAATTATTCTCCGAAACCAGACACGAGGCTTTCTCCTTTCTCCTTTCTCTCCCCCTCATCCCTCACTCCTCCGCCAACCTCCCCCCTCGTACCTCCCTGCCATCCGTCTGAGGCCTGGCAGCACCCTGTGGAGGTGGTGAACACCTGTTTCACCCCCTCCCCCGCCACCCTCTTGTAAACCCTGGCCCTCATCAGGCTGCCAAGGGTATATTTTGAGCCTTCGATTATTCCTGAAGCACTGAAGCAGCCAATAACTATCATAGCCCCACTTCACTTGCTGCTCTCAAGTGGGTCAATGTCTTTGACTTTCTTGGACAGAGTTGAAGCTCACTCTAGTAACAAAAAACACCCTAAACACTTATCAAAGAGCTGCTTAAAGTGATGAAATGGTAGATATTTTCTCTATATGAAGTTCTGACTGGCTGCCCACCTTTTTGGTCTCCTGGCCATTAATATGTATGGTGTAGACCCCATTCTTGTAGAAACCAGCCTGGTACAGATCGGCACAGTCCCGAAACTTCTTCTCTTCGTCCACCCGCTTCGTGCTGTTTGGGACTACTGAGGAAACACGAGGTACATATTTGGCATCACAACTTCATGCTGTGGAAATTCAGGTTCTAGAAAGACTTCAGAAAATAGTACTTTTAAGCTAAAAAAAAAACAGTCGCACAGAGGTGGTGTTTGAATGTTAAACTGCCACAGTTGTATTGCCTTCAGACTGTCAAACAATCTATCAACAAGTGTCAACAAGCAACTTCCATATGTCTTTATTTTCAAATTATATATTTGACTGACAGGTGTCAATGAGGTTATTAAAAGCCCTGTGCTCAGCACTTGGGCGCTATCCATTACCAAAATACACTGAGTATTCCAAACATTAGGAACACCTTTCTAATATTGAGTTTCACCCCCCCCCCCCCCCGGCCTCAGAACAGCCTCAATTCGTCAGGTGTCGAAACCGTTCCACAGGAATGCTGGCCCACTCCAATGCTTCTTATCGTTGTGTCAAGTTGGCTGCATTTACAGTACATCCATGTTAGTGAGCATTTCTCCTTTACCAAGACAATGCATCCACCTGACAGGTGTGGCATATCAAGAAGCAGATTAAACAGCATGATCATTACACGGGTGTACCTTGTGCTGGGGACAAACAAGAAGGCCACTCTAAAATGTGCAGTTTTGTCACACAACAAAATACGACAGATGTCTTTTACTTCAGCTCATGAAACATGGCACAGCACTTTACAGTTTACATATTTTATGTTCAGTGTATATACAAATATGTCCATTTTGATCCCTCTATTTAAATAAATAATTGACTACCTTAGGTTTCATGTCACATATGAGCCATCAAGCAGTGGGGCTTTTGTAATATCAAAACCGGCAGTGTACATTTATCATGATTACCATCTTTACATTCCAGAAAATGAATATGTAAGTAAAGTGACACAGAAGCCGAACTACAAGTTCTCTGTGTGGATATCCATATAGCTCATGATAAAATCAGAGGGTGACTGGATGGCTTATTAGCAAGATAAAAGCAGTTTGTCAAGTGGATGATCTCCCGCCCAGAGAGAGGGCATCTGACTTTGACAGACCTGTTCGAACAGGCAGCTGGGTCTATTTCCATCTGTATATAATTATGGCGGCAATATTTTTGAACCCAAGCAAGGGGCCTAGGACAAAATACTACAAGCTATACATTTCAAGTTCCTGTTATAACAAGTGGTTTATATTTACCCTCCAAGTCCTTGTTATATCGATGGAAATTACAATTCCAAAACGAGGGGGCGAATCTCAGTTTTCACACCATTGTTTTTACTATTGGGATTGTTTACGCAAAGGGGATGTCACTGGAAAGCGAAACGTGTCAGTGATCCTTAGACTCCACTTTGATCCCCCTTCCTCAGCTGAACAGTCAGTCGAGACACAGGCTGTAGGTTAGGCATATTATTTAGGCCATTTTGATGAAGTATTGAGTGTCAGCGACACCGTGACAGGTTGACAGAGTAGGACCTTGCTCTGCGGAGTCTAACACAACTAAAGGCCGGCCCTGTCGTGACGCAATTTACTTCATACGGGGAGATGGCAGGACGCATTAGAGAGGTGGGAGAGATCGGTGTCAAAGGGGAACCTTCTGACTCACAGTCTGTCACAGTGAGGACAAATTTCACAATAAACGGTGCAGTCAAAGTCTACCAGAGACTGGTGACTCCCTGCTATAGGAGAGGCACCCTTGAAGAGCTTGCAGCCTGGCTCTGAAAATATGAGATATTTCCCAATATTTATTTACAGACAAATATTTTGTGATTCAGTGGGGACTTGTATTCAGCAGGGGGTTCATGTGAAAAGGATAGCAGGGCTGGGTGTTTGCATAAATCAGTACCCTTGCCAAATGAGCCCAAATGGACCCGGAGAGGCTGTGACGCAGATCTAAAAAGACTCTCATGAACCTACATGGACCCAAGCTGCCCGAGAGGCCCCTCAAAGACCCCTGGGGATTGAAAAGGTCCCTTTATACATCTCACTGTGGACCCAGAAGGCACCCCATGGAGTCAAATGGACACACGTGGAAACAAAGGAACCAAAATGGACTGCGACAGATCTAGCAGACTCAATTAAATGTGAAAGGATGCTAAAAACCAAATGAAATTGACTCAAAACCACAAACAAATATCTGAGGGAAAGACAAGCAAACCAAAATAGGGTCAATAGAAGTCTGGAATAAGTCCATGATAGATGATGCCAATACACACCTCATGGATAATCTCTCTACTTGCTCCAGAGTATCTTTGCAGCGTCAGATGTCACTTCAAGACAAATTAGTATGCTTAAACATGAGCATAGTTAAATCATAAAAGGCCTTAGTAGAAAACATCTAATGATTTAGTGTACACTATGTACAATCAACGCGGTAAATGCCATTTTGAAGCATTTCATAGAACTCTGAGCTAAATGCAGATAATTAAAATAAGATCATATTCCCTCCAGACATGGCTTTCCCGGCTGTAAAAATGATTGATGGCATTCATTAGGTGCGATGATAGAATACTGTGAAAGAAAATCATATTTAGCGCCCAGAGATTCTGAAGAGCGTTCCAACACTGAGGTCAATTACCACTACTAACGGTATTTGGCTCAATGCTCTCTCGAAAGATTTAGGTAATAATGACGACCCAAACGTGAGCTCAGTGGCATCTGGCTGCACCAGAGATGGTTGGATTAGAGTTCAGAGCATAATACAGTGGAAAAGGTACTGAAGAGTATTTCTGTCTGTAATAAAACATTCTCATTCTGATTGACTGGGACTGGCTCCCCAGTGGGTGGGTCTATGGCCTTCCTAAGCCCACCCATGGCTGCATGGGTGCCAGTCATGTGAGATCCATAGATTAGGGCCTAATGAATTTATTTCAATTGACTGAACTGAAACTCAGTCAAATCTTTGAAATTGTTGCGTGTTGCATTTAGATTATTGTTCAGTATAAATAAGCCTAAATATTGAGAAGTATGTTTCTTGACCAACTTCAGTAACAATGTTTATGGGCATATGTTTAAGCATCTAAACTCCCTTTTTAAAATGTTCCCCATAGTAACTGTCAGTGATGATTTGAATCTGAGCATTAAAGGAAATGCTAGGGGTCAGTTTTCAAAACAGAGCCTAACTCGAATAGACGCCATCCAATGGTACGAAAAGCTAACCCTCCCCGAACAAAAACACAAATCTGTTTGGTAAACAAACAAATCCTCCCCCTGAAAATCCTCCCCTGTAACGGAGCATCATCACATCTAGATTTAGACGGAAGTGTTGCAACCTCCCCTAGGAGCCATTATAGGTTGAATTATTCGGCAGGGGTGAAGAGGTGACCCCAGCGCCCGGTTAGCCCTCAGTGCCACCGTGGAGGAGGATGGGACCAACCACAGAGCCAGGGTGTCCATTGTTTAATTTCACTCTCCTCTTGTTAAAGCAGCCACCAATCAAGTTGGGAGGTTGGATGCCCCAGTGACCCAAAGAAACACCCCGAGCTGACAGGGAGATTACATGGCTGACTAGGTGACAAAGTTGCAGAGGTGTTTACTAAATGGATTACTGGCAACTAATGGAACATGGCAAACGTGGACGTCTTTCCATGTCAGTTAATGACTTGTTTTTCATTTGGCAAACAGTTTTAGAGACTTAAGAAACCCTAATAACATATTTGGGTCACAATATGGCACGGCACAGGGATGAGTTAGTACACAGGGATGAGTTAATACACAGGGATTAGTTAATACACAGGGATGAGTTAATACACAGGGATGAGTTAATACACAGGGATTAGTTAATACACAGGGATGAGTTAATACACAGGGATTAGTTAATACACAGGGATGAGTTAATACACAGGGATGAGTTAATACACAGGGATTAGTTAATACACAGGGATGAGTTAATACACAGGGATGAGTTAATACACAGGGATGAGTTAATACACAGGGATTAGTTAATATGACCCATTTAGTAGACATCTTAAACGACACTCAAAGGACCATCTGCCATAAAGTGTTCCTACTGTCAGAGCTATGAAATTAAGCCGCTAGGGAGTCTTTTTTGCATAGAACAATAAAGCTATGAAGTAGCACGAGATAATCATGTCATGCACATATCCACTCTCCGTGTCTTAGATATCTATTCATGCCTGCTCATTTCCTGTTATACGGGTGAACAGCCACAGGAAGCAGTGTGGGGTCTTGGGCCGTCACAGCACACACATTTACTTGAAATCTACTGTGACTGAATGTGATCGAGGGAAGCTTTGGGATCAAGTGGGTTTGGGATTGTGCTGTTGTGTTGAGTTGGAGGGGGTGCAATGAGTTCACTGCATTGACTAAACATGAGGCTCATGTTGCTGTCAGGGTCAAGAGGTGGACCGAAGGGTCCCTTATTATCGCCACGGGGAGACACGAACGAAAAAAAAGAGTTGATTACTCAAAATGGTGGCTGTTTGACATTTCACTCAAGCGGTAACCACAGCCTAGGCTGTCACGGTGAAGCGTGATAAACCATTACCGTAACGAGAGCAACACACCGAGCAACTAGAGTGATGAGTGACCACTTTGGCTTCCCCCTCGAGCAGAGGTTAAGGGCATCACCGTGCCTCTCTGTATGGAACCATGTTTATCGTATTGGCATCATGGCAGCTCCTTCCTCTCTCTCATCTTTGGGAGCCCAAACAGTTTCCAAGCACCTTCTTTTAAATAACATATCCATTTTTTTTAACATCTTGCACCTGTAATAACACACATGCACATGTTTTGACTTTTCTCTTCAGGGTGTAGCTCCCAACCAGGCATCTTCTTGGAGGACAATACAGTGTGAAGTCTGTCAACACGAGACCCTTTAGCTACTATACCTCCGTCCTTGTTGCAGAGGCTGATGAGGTTGTGCACTGTGTCCATCATTTCCTGCTGCTGCCTCTGCATGGCGGTGCTGTTGCCCGTGGCCCTGGTCAGCTGGGTCTCCAGCTCAAGGATCACCCCACTCTGTTTCCCCACCAGAGCCTGCAGGCTTCCCTTCTCCTCCCGCAGCGTCCCCAGCTCCTCCCGGTGACGAGACTCCATCTCCTGCATCTTCTGCTCCATGAACCTTGGGAGACGGAAGACCCGACATAGGAAGGTTCGTTAGACCTATAGATTTAGTTTATAGATGACTGTAAACTGAAGCTATAACCAACTTTCGGATTAGTCCTCTATTCGTGATTTGCTGCTTACATAGTTGTATGGTAGTTACATAACAGTTACCAAATAATTACTGGTATTTCTTTGTGATTGTCAAAAACGTTATTTTCTACCTGCCTTCTTTTGATAGATCAAGCAAGTGAATTATCAGACCAAATCCGCTTCCGGCATATCCCCTTCTCCCGACCCTAAAACATGTTCTGAACTGTAGCCGTGGCAACATGTGTTATGGAAACCCAACTATATACATTACGCCCAGACATAATAGCAATGCAATTCTTTATGTCAGTGCATTCAGTCACCATGAGTTGCACACAGACAATGAACACATATACATACATTTCAT
Source organism: Oncorhynchus nerka (assembly GCF_034236695.1). Taxonomy (NCBI): domain Eukaryota; kingdom Metazoa; phylum Chordata; class Actinopteri; order Salmoniformes; family Salmonidae; genus Oncorhynchus; species Oncorhynchus nerka. The sequence goes on from NC_088399.1 coordinate 59,770,838, forward strand.
CAGAAACTTTGCAGACTAATTTAAGCTCTAATAACCATATCCTATGGTCTTCCATTAGATAAATAATGTCTGAAAAATGATATAGTCTGAAAGATTATATAGTCTGAAAGATGATACAGGCTGACGTCGTATTGATGAACAAATTCAGAACTACTCCGCTTGCATTAAATTGATGAATAAAATAAAATGTTTAAATGGGAGGTGATTTCATAATTGCGCAATCTTTGAAAATTGCTCCCAGTAAAGGGATCCTCTGTGGAGGCTACTCTTGGAGGACGGCTCATAATAATGGCTGGAACGGAGGCAATTACCAGCTATTACCACGAGCCCATCCTCCCCAATTAAGGTGCCACCAACCTCATGTGGAACCCATGTCTATAAACCTTGAGCGCAGCTCTCAAATATAGGAATCAGTATATATATATTTTTATTGAATGGAAGAATTCAGTACAGCTGTGTTACTGTATTTACAGTAAACACTGGGGATGGGAGGGAGCTTTTAAGCAGACGATGAGAGACAAACTGGACAAACTGGACTCATCAAGCCATCCAAAAGCCATCCAAAAGCCACATTCGATTACTCCCATTGCAACATCATTAAAGTGCAGCTTTCAAAGACCATCTAGGAAAATATGGCCTCATGGACTTCATACTGTTATACTTCACGGGATTGGGTGTCTTGTTGCACATTGAGTTGATCTGTCTATACATGAGTTTGTGTCTGGAGTCATGAAAGGCATGATGTCTTTAAATGATGTTTCACATTGTGTTAGTGGCCTGTGAGTTTACCCGTTCTTGTCGTGGAGCTTTCTGATCTCGTTGGTCTGCACCATGAGCTGCTTCTCCAGCTTGTTGGTGGACAGGGAGTTCTCAAGCAGTTGAATCTCTAGTCTGGAGGTTTGGTTCAGAACCTGCCCCAAAGGCAGAAATAGGTTAGCGGTATCCTGCCTTCTAGAGGTGTTCCAGCAAAACAAAATGTAGGTAAGATGTAAATCATCAGCTCCTCTTTAGGAAGAGGTAATAAAGTATAGGTTTTGCATGAAGAGAGGTTGTTCTGACACATGGTAATACTCAGTGATTTTGCTTATCAAAACCTACCCCCACAAGTACCACTTTTGTCCCCTTCCTTCTTAAGCTCCCCAAGTATGAAGAGAAGTTGAAACCTAAACATAGGCACCAGTGGCGGTCAGTGCCGTTTAAGATGAGGGAGGATGTTTTTTTTTCTCATGAGCATGGCCTTATTTATATTACAACATGTCGGATAACTGTCATTCATATTCCATTCACCCAGTTCAATGTAACAGCGACGGGTTTAGGCTACTACATGATACTCAAATGTTCCTTATACCCATCATGAGGTTGCTACAACGGACACAGGAGACAAATTTGAGGTGACAGACAGTGACACAAACAAGAGTTTCTATTCTATTTTTCAACAGAAACGGGAAAATGCATAAACCACTGATCACGCGTAAACACACAGCCACGTCGTATTCCTCTCTTGCTTCTCCTTCATTTTGGAAGAAATGCATTTGTTCAAAACTGTTCAACTATTGTCTTTCTCTCTCTTTGAGTCAGCTACTCACCACATTTTATGCACTGCAGTGCCAGCTAGCTGTAGCTTATGCTTATTCAGTACTATAATAATTATTTGATAACTTTGGGTGGAAGTCAATGTACCCAGAGGAGGACAGAAGCTAGCTGTCCTCCCGCTACAGTACACCATGGCGCTACCCTACAAAGGGCTGTTGAGGCTACTGCAAAATAGTGTGTTTTAATCAATTATTTGGTGACGTGATTATATTTAGTATAGTTTTATCTAAAATTGATAACTTTTAAAATGTTTTACCATTTTTATTTTTATGAAATTCACCGAGGAGGCTGGTCCTCCCCTTCCTCCTCTGAGTAGCCTTCACTGATATGAACATCACATAAAGAGAGCGTAGGTATTTACATGTCATCCATATTTTCTTTGGCCAGTTCCCCCTTTTGCTTTTTTTGGGGTGGTTTAATGTGGAATAGCTGAGTCTATGGTGCGTGAGATTGTTGCCGGCAGGAGTGTGAGGAGTTTAGGGGGATATAGTACCTGCGTCTCTACATCCGTTAGCTTGCGGGTCTGCTCGGCCGTCTGGGACAAGAGGTTGGTGCCCATCTCCAACATGGCGGCCGTGTGGTTGTGAACGGCACTCTGCTGCAACTGGGCGATCTCTGTCTTCATGCTCTCCTTTATGTCGTTTTCAATCTGAAAATAGATTATAAGAGGATGGATGAGACACAGAGCATGAAACAGACTAAAACAGATGGCCCATAATGCAGACTCAACAAAACTGGGGTATGTTGAAAAACGAAAGTAGCAGAGGATAAACAGACGCTGTAAATCATGCAGACACAACAAAATAGAGATACGTTTGAAAACAGTGACAGTTGAGAGACGGCATTCAATCACTTTACAGTTGAAAGAAAGAACATGCCTGACAAATGGCTCCCATCCACGTTGATCAAGCTTCAAATCTCATACATTCTGTAATCATTGTAACATTCCCTCACTCACATGGACATTTCTAAGGCCTTCTTATCAGTATCTCTATGTCATAGATCAACTGAGTTGATTCTGTCTTTCCACCACATTATTCTAACACAAAACCTCTTCTTTGGGGAACCACAAAGTGAAGAATGAGCTTCAGAATATAGGTGGATCCAGATGTAGGTCATTAGCTAGGGAAGGAAGAGACAGAGATGGCCAGATACTCACTGGTGCTTATCTTGAGAGCACGCTTTCATTATCCAAAATTGAACGGATGACAAGGCTGGGACAGGGTTTAAATCAACGTCAGTTCATGCACCTGCGGTGATGTTCGGCCTGTTACGTTTCACCATCTGCACTGACACTTTTGAAAACATTCATGAATAATCTAGATGGCCTGTTTGATTTGGTCAATCTGACAGTGGTCTTTCTGAGCTCACTATCTAGTAGGGTATTTTCAGAAACGCACCAGCCAGTTACAAACATTGCAGTGTCGCATGCACTGATGTCCTTACTCGGCAACTGTTCCGGGTACACATACACTTCGTTGAACGAGAAGAACAGCACACACGGAGACGTCACCGGCCAAACTCCACTACTCACTTGAGTGTGAAGGATTTATGTTGTTGCCGTGAGACTCTTAAAGAAAGCATTTGGGACATCAAAGTCTCTCGCTTCATTTTTCCATCCCTCGGAAAATACAGATTGCTTCTATTGTCAGATTAGCCGTGATGTCCGATGATACCCTATGACGACATGGTTAAAGGAACCTTAAATGTGTGGCCTCCAGGGGCCTGAATGACTCACGTTAAAAGGCCCTTAGTCCTATTCTAGAAAACACGGGCACTGGGATAGTCTAGACTTTCATGCTCAGACCTTATGTTGGCTTTCATGCCCATTACAGCTAGTGCATGAGTGAGAGTTTAAACTTTGATGACCGTAGAAGTTTCATCATTAACCCTTTACCCGTGTGGGAATGAACATCTATGGATACATTTCAACGTTTCATGAAGAAGAAACATGAAGTGCATATGTACACGCATGGTAGCAATTTGAAAGGGAACCATTTGGAGATTGTGGACACAGTTCACCTCGGCACGAGCCTGAATCCAAACGTTACACTGTTCATTTTATGTTCATTTGACATTTACTGTACGCTTTGCTTGCGTTTGTTGATAGCGCAACCTGAAAACACTCTCGATACCGTCCGTAACATGATGCGAATATTCCTGGAACATGTGAGGTAGGTGCAACACAACACGTGAAAGGACTATCTGGTGTCTCCAAGCGGCCACATGACACACCTCTCCAAAGTGGGCACAAAGTCATTTCAATGCGCTTTTATGACTCAAAGAAGAATCTTAAACCGTATGGTCTTTTTTTTATAGCTCTCCTAGCTGTGGCATTGAGAAACTAGAGCAAGCACACTTGTAGTAGTTTTTTTTCTCTCGGAACACAACCCCGTATCTCCGCCATCACACAATAACTGTTGTTTTCACGCAATATAAAAACGGCCTATTATAAATCGCAATCTGGGTCAGGTGGGCATCATCTGAGTGATTTGTTCTATTGCCAAAATGACTAGCTAAGTTATAAAATATCATCTTACAGTATTAGGCATTCACAGGGCAATTCAGAGAAACGCATCGTCATGTTTGGTACGCATAGAAAGGAGTCATGCGTGCATCCAGGTGAGTGTTTTTTGCGGCACATTTTTACAATAGACAAACATGGGCTCGTTCTGTTCAGAACAACCCGTGTCGTCTTGTAACTGTACATCAAAAATAGTGATCATAAACATGGACACTGTATATGACATGAGTTTTATGATATGGAAATGTGAAGTGCATATTTGGACTGAAGGGGGTTTGTCTTCCTTGTATGACATCAAAGTGCTATTTATTATAATCGTCGACGTCTCATCTTTCAAAATACATTGAGTTCTCTTCATTTACAGCATTTCCCTCACTGAGACAACACAACATGTGAAAAGGTTGTGCAATTAGAGGGGGCAATTCTTGTCTCATGCGGTGCTCAAATTCAGAATGGCTTTCAGTCAAAGACCATAAAGCCCTGTAAAGCTCAGAGCCTGAGCGCTGACATCATTTATAGAGTATTACTGTACAGGCTCTTATCAGTGCCCAAATCTGCCATTTTCAACCCATATACAGGTACAGTATGTTTGTGAAGGGCTATAAACTGTAGAAGTTTCAACTTTAAAGACTGTAAGGTATAAAAGAGTATTATGTGTGTCTCAATTATGGTTTGTAATGTGTACAAAACAAACATATTTGAATTCCCACAGTTAAATTCCCACAGAATTCCCACAGTTAAATTCCCACAGAATTCCCACAGAATTCCCACAGTTAAATTACTATAGCTGCGCCAATGGCCTTGTTTTTCCAACAGTAATATCTGTGTCAATAGTGCAAAATGTACTTGCTAACAATCTGTTGCTAGCAAGTACATGGGTTGTCATGGGTTGTCATCTTGTCTAGGTGCAGATATTTATAGGCTATACATTGCCTTGTTTTCCTATTATTTGACAGCTTGGCTGTCGTGTTAGGGTAGTAAATGCCTCTTCAGTGGAGCTCATATGATGAGTTGGATATTTAAGCAATAAGGCACGAGTGGGGGGGGGTGTTATATGGCCAATGTACGATGGCTAAGGGCTGTTCTCAGTGTCTGGACACAGCCCTTTGTCGTGGTATATTGGCCATATGCCACAAACCCCCTTGGTGCCTTATTGCTATTATAAACTGGTTACCAATGTAATTAGAGCAGTAAAAATACATGTTTTGTCATACCCGTATACGGTCTGATATATCACGGCTGTCAGCCGATCAGCATTCAGGGCTCGAACCACCCAGTTTCTAATTGTTTACATAGCCAGCTAACAAGTTGCTTGTTCTATCCTGTTTCTACCAATGCAATTCATTTGGAAGCTGTCCCAGCTTCGTAACTAATCAGCTAACATTGGCGAACTCTGTAGTTAGTCTGTCAGGCAAGAAAGCAAGAGTTGATTGGAGGAGAGAGAGAGAGAGAGAGAGAGAGAGAGAGAGAGAGTGTGTGTGTGTGGAATGGGAGGCTTGTAACTGTTTTAGACAATTTATTATGGAAACTCCTTATTAGGAAGAGAGTATGTGTATAGTTGAAAAACAGAAAGAGAGGGAGGAAGAGAGAGGCAGTGTGAGGGGAAAGAGAGAGTTTATGTTCCTGACCACAATTGTATCCTATTTGTTGCTCCTCTCCTCTCCCTCTGTTCCTCAAGGTCAGTGAAAGCGAAGGAAGTGATGTGGAGAGTCAGGGCTCTGGAGCAAAAGGCAGGGACGAATAGGAGTTAGAGATGATAGGAGGGAGGGAGATGTGGAGCAAGGAGGGGAGTGAGAGAAGAGTGGAGGGAGAGAGATGTGGAGCAAGGAGGGGAGTGAGAGAAGAGTGGAGGGAGAGAGATGTGGAGCAAGGAGGGGAGTGAGAGAAGAGTGGAGGGAGAGAGATGTGGAGCAAGGAGGGGAGTGAGAGAAGAGTGGAGGGAGAGAGATGTGGAGCAAGGAGGGGAGTGAGAGAAGAGTGGAGGGAGAGAGATGTGGAGCAAGGAGGGGAGTGAGAGAAGAGTGGAGGGAGGGAGATGTGGAGCAAGGAGGGGAGTGAGAGAAGAGTGGAGGGAGAGAGATGTGGAGCAAGGAGGGGAGTGAGAGAAGAGTGGAGGGAGAGAGATGTGGAGCAAGGAGGGGAGTGAGAGAAGAGTGGAGGGAGAGAGTGAGAGGAGGGAGAGAGGAAGGGAGAGTGAAGGAGAGGAGAGTGGAGGGAGAGAGCGAGAGGAGAGAGAGAGGGAAGGGAGAGTGAAGGAGAGGAGAGTGGAGGGAGAGAGCGAGAGGAGGGAGAGGGAAGGGAGAGTGAAGGAGAGGAGAGTGGAGGGAGAGAGCGAGAGGAGGGAGAGAGGAAGGGAGAGTGAAGGAGAGGAGAGTGGAGGGAGAGAGCGAGAGGAGGGAGAGAGGAAGGGAGAGTGAAGGAGAGGAGAGTGGAGGGAGAGAGCGAGAGGAGGGAGAGAGGAAGGGAGAGTGAAGGAGAGGAGAGTAGAGGGAGGGAGAGTGGAATAGGAGAGTGAAGGACCTGAGTGGAGTGGGAGGGAGGGAGAGGAGGAGGAAAAATAGGAGGGAGAGGACAAAGCCGAGCGAGAGGAGGAAGAAGAGGGAGGGGAAGAGGGAGAACACATCCGAGAGGGAAGCCTTCCATGGCGTGTGTCTGCCCCAAGACCCACCATTCACCATAGTACCAGGTGCTAGGAACAGAGCTTGTAATGGATTACAGCAAGAAAATAGGTGGGGTTGACCATGTTGACCAATTTAGGAGCTATTACAATGTTGGACGCACCAGGCAGAAAATAGTGGAAGCATGTGTTTCGGGGGATGCTCAACATTGTCATCGTAAATGCATATATGTGTGGGGGACCCTGCAAAGGCCCCTTCCCAGAAACCGCAGGCACTGGTCCCTGAAGGCATTCAAAATGCAGTTTGTCCATTCACTTTGTGATATGACTACAGTGGCAAGAAGAGGGGAGCCAAGACTGTGGCACCAGGGCGTGTGGACTGAGTTGTAACTCATTTGAAAGCAGGTGAAGTTTGAAGGGCGCCTGAGGGGGTGTGTGGTGTGTATCCGGAGTGGATGCAGGGCAAAGAGTGGGAGATGTGTAGAAACCTCCTTTGGGTGCTCTACGTGTTCTGTGCCCCTTTGCAGGATGGGGCCGTGCTTCCAGAAGTTCCATGACATGTTGTAGGCTAAATGCAACCACTAAAGTGACAGTGTGAAATATGAATTTGTCCTACAAATCTCGGAACAGTTGTTGTGTTTTGTAGTGTCTCTCTTTATCTGTCTCTATCTAATACTGCATTCACTGAATTGTTGTCAAAGTAGGCTACTATTTCTACATTTTGTGTCAGGCCTGGTCTGTACTAAATCTTATTGAGAGAGGTTACATATATTTTTGAAATGGTCTCTGAATAGTTGTTTGAATTTTTACATTGTTGCAGAAGTAAGAAATGTTGTTATTCCACTAGCCTACTTTGTGTGGGTTTTGAAATACTTTCTGAATATCGTCCTCTGGTCGTATTTTAGATATGTAAATAATATTTATAAGTATTATATATTATATTTGGTACATTTTAAGTGAGTAATTTAGTCAAATTTACTACAATTTTAAATACTTTTTGTTGTTGTGTTCAGTGTTAATGTTTTTTTTATAGTGAGTGTCTTTGTCACCCCCTGGCCATAGAGGCTTTTATTCTCTATTTTGGTTAGGCCAGGGTGTGACTAGGGTGGGCATTCTAGTTTCTTTATTGCTATGTTTTCTATTTATTTGTTTTTGGCCGAGTGTGGTTCCCAATCAGAGGCAGCTGTCTATCGTTGTCTCTGATTGGGAATCATACTTAGGCAGCCTTTTCCCCACCTGTGTTTTGTGGGTCGTTGTTTTCTGTATAGTTTATTTGCCTTAGAGAACTGTTCGTTTTTCACTTTGTTTTTTTGTTCGAGTGTTTTGATCAATAAATATCATGTACACTTACCACGCTGCGCTGTGGTCCATGCCTTCCGACGAGAGACGTAACAGTTTTTACACAATGGAAGACAAAATGAGTGTTATTGCCATTGACACTAATGTGGTGTCATATTAAAGAAGAGGTTGTGCTCTTTAAAACTAAGTTAACTTGTAATTGTCATTTGTACTTTGTTTTTGAGCTACTTTATGTCTGTTTCTTTGAAATGTGTGAGAAAATTAGCTTTATTATGAAAATTCCCAGTAATCTACAGTAGCATTCTAGAATTATCTTGGGGTATAAAGGGCTGAAGCTGAGAGAGATAAATCGCTTTAATGTGTATAACATATTCAAAAGATTGGCACTTACAAATAGGGAAATACTCAACTGTCATATTGCTTGCCTATATAAAGGATGGATTTCAACGTTTCGTGAACATACAGTACAATAACACAGACAGAGCAGAGACAGTTCAATCCTGAAACGGTGACATCTTTCTACCCATCAGCCATCAGCAAATGTCTGCCATGTGGAAATAGTCGTTCAGTGCAATATCCCTGTCTCGGCGTTCATATAAAAGCTAAGTGTAGCGTTGTTTCAGGCCCACTTTCAGATACAACAGAGCTCCCTTTGACTGTGAAGTACAACAGACTGATTTAAGTGTCACACTAGGGTACAGGAGTTTGGAAAGAACATGAGGAGTCTGGAACCTACATGGTTCGGAAACACCGATATTATAACGTATTGAAACAGTCTGAATCGATAAACTCAGGCTCGTGGCACGACTTGGATGGCAAGTATTTATCTTTGGAGACCTGTGCCTTTAATGGTGATACACTGTAGTACTCTTCAAACGCTTCACAAGCAGCTTGTACTCTTTATAGCAGTTTGCCAATCCGTTAAAACAAATCGGTGTAAATAGTTGTCTGATATGCCTTGCCTGCGTAAGTCACCTTGAGAGACCCCGGTGGAAGTGACACCGGTGGCCCTCCAGAAACTTAAGCTCGCCACTCATCGACATATGGCCAGTCTCCCAGGGAATGTGCCTGACCCAGGACTCAATCTGACGAGGGTCATAAAACGGAAAGTACCAAGGAGAAACAAGATTACACAAACACGGCCCATCATGTAAAAATACCACATGGGAAGAAGAAAAGTAGCCCAATGTGGGTGTTAAGTTATTTGCCTGTGCTTTTCCAGACAGTGAGCAGCAGAGGATTAGAAATCAGGAGAAAGCAAATAGTGTCCTTCAGTGGTAGAAAGTGAGTAGAGAGGCATACCCTTGTTGGGAATTGGGAAAGCGATGATGAAATACATTAAAGTGCATGCTATGCATGCAGTGCTGGTGTGCTCCACTTTCATGTGGGTTGGTTTAAATGCCAAAGTCAGATTTTCATTACATCTGACCAGACACAAAAACACAAGTCATCCGAAAAAAATGCACTCAAATTCAATCTGAAACAATGCAATGTCATTTGAATGGAAACAAAAAAAGAAATCGAATATATGTTCCATCTAAATACAGCAGACAAATACAAATAGCTTTAGGCCAATGAATCACTCTGTTTCTTTGACATTTGTTAGAGAGGAATATGGCCTATTATCTGAGTCAGAGGAACCGGTTCAGCTTGGCTTAGCAGCAGCTGGAGGACTTGGTTAAACTCCACACGCAGCCCATTGGCTGACGGTCACTCCAAATCCATCAAGGTTAGCCATAACTGTGGTGTCAGGTTTAACCTCTTACCTGGACTGTGGATCATTATCAGAGCCATGAGTAGAAAGGTGGTAAAGGTTGTGTGATTGATTTACGCATTGCTTGTTGCTTACTTATACCATGGCATTGTTGAATACTCCTTTCTGATTGGCTTGAAGGGCATTCTAGAGTGTGCATGATTTCCCTTTATAAACTGGGTGGCTTGAGCCCTGAATGCTGATTGGCTGACAGCCGTGGTATATTTACGCAATAAGGTTCGAGGGGTTGTGGTATAAGACCAATAAACCACGTCTAAGGGTGCTGTTCTTAAGCATGACGCAACGCGGAGTGCCTGGATACAGCCCTTACCACAAACCCCTGAGGTATACCACAAACCCCCGAGGTGCCTTATTGCGACTATAAACTGCTTACCAACGTAATTAGAGCAGTAAAAACAAATGTTTTGTCATACCCGTGGTATACGGTCTGTTACACAACGGCTGTCAGCCAATCAGCATTCAGGGCTCGAACCACCCAGTTTATAACATACCGTTTGTGCTCTGTTGTAGCCTAGCTTATCTCTGGCTAATGGGTGTCTGGGTTGCATTTCCCACTGACGGGCCCCAACCATCTGAGAAGCCTCAAGTGGATACGGTAAAGGAGCTATTACTGTCGATTAGCACCTCCCACTACAGCACAGGGCACCTTGAGAATGATGCCAGCAAATGTGCTAACGCCTTCTTATCGCCAAAGGACAGTGAAGGGGGGATTTAATACGTTCTCTGAAACCTGTGGTTATAATTCACTCAATGCCCAGGACTTTAATGGGTTGTTTAAATTGAGATTGCATATAATTCTTTACAAACAGCATACATGTAGAATATAACTCATTGTCTCATTGCCCCAGCTTCAGCCAAAATGTAGTGGGTTGTTTGTATATAAGTCACTTTGAGACAGTGAGTGAGACCATGAGAGGATACGAATTAGGAGAGCAACTCAGGCTGAAATCAAAATTACCTTCTACAACCTTTACCCTCACAGCTAGATACAAGGCATTTACCAAATCGTGATTCTCTCTCTCTCTCTCTCTCTCTCTCTCGCTCTCTCTCTCTCTCGCTCTCTCTCTCTCTCTCAACGTGGCAGAATGGGGATCGATCAATAGGCCCCTGGTCAGCTGGAATGGAGGTCCAGTGCTATGACTCATTATTGAAGCCCTGCTGGGTGCTGATTCCAGGGCTTAACTGATCCATGGACAGAGTGTGACTGCCATGTACCAAAACGAAATAGCTCCCTATTCCCTATATACTGTAGTGCACTACTTTTGACCAGAGTCCAATGGGAATCACACTCTAATCCAACCAGTCCACTGCCAGGACCCAAAGCTGTCCTCTCTGTTTCTCTCTCTTTCTGTCAGAATGCTGTTGTGTTGATTTCATTCTGTTATCCTTTTCCAAGGACATAGTTAGTCTTGTGTACACAACCTGAAACCAAACCAACCATCTCCAACCCAAATCATTGCATATAAAACCAGTGCCCAAAATCATTTGGCAAGTAGAGCCAATACACCACTTTCTGTCCATCAAAAGCTCCTAGGCTCAACAAATTGACAAAAGTGAGAAGCGTGCCCACTGGTGAAAACTCTAAAGACTTGGCATTTTCTTTTGTTTCCAAAACTCCCTAAAATCTATCTGATTTGGCTCCTATTTTTATGCTTTTGGGCAAATGCAGATCTTCCAATTTAATTGACTTCTCTCTCTCTCATCCTCTCTCATCCTCTCTCTCGTCCTCTGCCTTAAGGTGACAGAAGGAGGATCGATCAATGGGTCAGCTGGGATAGAGGTCCAGTGCTTTGACTCATCACTGAAGCCTTGTAAGGAAAGAGGTAAATATTTGAAATGGTCGGCTGAAATGGAGGTCCGGTGCTTTGACTCATCACTGAAGCCTTGTAAGGAAAGAGGTAAATTATAGTCAATGAACTAATCACTGATCACAATCTTGATGTGATTGGCCTGACTGAAAAATGGCTTAAGCCTGATGAATTTACTGTGTTAAATGAGGCCTCACCTCCTGGCTACACTAGTGACCATATCCCCCGTGCATCCCGCAAAGGCGGAGGTGTTGCTAACATTTACGATAGCAAATTTCAATTTACAATTAAAAAAATTAAAAAAATCGTCTTTTGAGCTTCTAGTCATGAAATCTATGCAGCCTACTCAATCACTTTTTATAGCTACTGTTTACAGGCCTCCTGGGCCATATACAGCGTTCCTTATTGAGTTCCCTGAATTCCTATCGGACCTTGTAGTCATAGCAGATAATATTCTAATCTTTGGTGACTTTTATATTCACATGGAAAAGTCGACAGACCCACTCCAAAAGGCTTTCGGAGCCATCATCGACTCAGTGGGTTTTGTCCAACATGTCACAGTCATACTCTGGACCTAGTTTTGTCCCATGGAAAAAATGTTGTGGATCTTAATGTTTTTCCTCATAATCCTGGACTATCGGACCACCATTTTATTACGTTTGCAATTGTAACAAATAATCTGCTCAGACCCCAACCAAGGAACATCAAAAGTCGTGCTATAAATTCACAGACAACACAAAGATTCCTTGATGTCCTTCCAGATTCCCTCTGTCTATCCAAGGACGCCAGAGGACAAAAATCAGTTAACCACCTAACTGAGGAACTCAATTTAACAATACCCCGCAATACCCTAGATGCAGTTGCACCCCTAAAAACTAAAAACATTTCTCATAAGAAACTAGCTCCCTGGTACACAGAAAATACCCGAGCTCTGAAGCAAGCTTCCAGAAAATTGGAACGGAAATGGCACCACACCAAACTAGAAGTCTTCCGACTAGCTTGGACAGACAGTACCGTGCAGTATCGAAGAGCCCTTACTGCTGCTCGATCATCCTATTTTTCCAACTTAATTGAGGAAAAAAAGAACAATCCGAAATTCCTTTTTGATACTGTCGCAAAGCTAACTAAAAAGCAGCATTCCCCAAGAGAGGATGGCTTTCACTTCAGCAGTGATATATTCATGAACTTCTTTGAGGAAAAGATCATGATTATTAGAAAGCAAATTACGGACTCCATTTTAAATCTGCGTATTCCTTTAAAGCTCAGTTGTCCTGAGTCTGCACAACTCTGCCAGGACCTAGGATCAAGAGAGACGCTCTTGATTTAGTGTTTTAGTACTATATCTCTTGACACAATGATGAAAATAATCATGGCCTCTAAACCTTCAAGCTGCATACTGGACCTTATTCCAACTAACTACTGAAAGAGCTGCTTCCTGTGCTTGGCCCTCCCATCATAGCACTGAGACTGCACTTGTGAAGGTGGTAAATGACCTTTTAATGGCATCAGACCAAGGCTCTGCATCTGTCCTCGTGCTCCAAGACCTTAGTGCTGCTTTTGATACGATCGATCACCACATTCTTTTGGAGAGATTGGAAACCCAAATTGGTCTACACGGACAAGTTCTGGCCTGGTTTAGATCTTATCTGTCGGAAAGATATCAGTTTGTCTCTGTGAATGGTTTGTCCTCTGACAAATCAACTGTACATTTCGGTGTTCCTCAAGGTTCCGTTTTAGGACCACTATTGTTTTCACTATATATTTTACCTCTTGGGGATGTCATTCAAAAACATAATGTTAACTTTACTGCTATGCGGATGACACACAGCTGTACATTTCAATGAAACATGGTGAAGCCCCAAAATTGCCCTCGCTAGAAGCATGTGTTTCAGACATAAGGAAGTGGATGGCTGCAAAGTTTCTACTTTTAAACTCGGACAAAACAGAGATGCTTTTTCTAGGTCCCAAGAAACAAAGAGATCTTCTGTTGAATCTGACAATTAATCTTAATGGTTGTACAGTCGTCTCAAATAAAACTGTGAAGGACCTTGGCATTACTCTGGACGCTGATCTCTCTTTTGAAGAACATATCAAGACTGTTTCAAGGACAGATTTTTTCCATCTACGTAACATTGCAAAAATCAGAAACTTTCCGTCCAAAAATGATGCAGAAAAATGTATCCATGCTTTTGTCACTGCAATGCTCTACGTTCCGGCTACCCGGATAAAGCACTAAATAAACTTCAGTTAGTGCTAAATACGGCTGCTAGAATCCTGACTAGAACCCAAAAATTTGATCATATTACTCCAGTGCTAGCCTCCCCACACTGGCTTCCTGTCAAGGCAAGGGCTGATTTCAAGGTTTTACTGCTAACCTACAAAGCATTACATGGGCTTGCTCCTACCTATCTCTCTGATTTGGTCCTGCCGTACTGCCGTGGCGGAGATCTTTGTGGGCTATACTCAGCCTTGTCTCAGGATGGTAAGTTGGTGGTTGAAGATATCCCTCTAGTGGTGTGGGGGCTGTGCTTTGGCAAAGTGGGTGGGGTTATATCCTTCCTATTTGGCCCTGTCCGGGGGTATCATCGGATGGGGCCACAGTGTCTCCTGACCCCTCCTGTCTCAGCCTCCAGTATTTATGCTGCAGTAGTTTATGTGTCGGGGGGCTAGGGTCAGTTTGTTATATCTGGAGTACTTCTCCTGTCCTATTCGGTGTCCTGTGTAATTTAAGTATGCTCTCTCTAATTATCTCTTTCTCTCTTTCTTTCTCTCTCTCGGAGGACCTGAGCCCTAGGACCATGCCTCAGGACTACCTGACATGATGACTCCTTGCTGTCCCCAGTCCACCTGGCCGTGCTGCTGCTCCAGTTTCAACTGTTCTGCCTGTGATTATTATTATTTGACCATGCTGGTCATTTATGAACATTTGAACATCTTGGCTATGTTCTGTTATAATCTCCACCCGGCACAGCCAGAAGAGGACTGGCCACCCCACATAGCCTGGTTCCTCTCTAGGTTTCTTCCTAGGTTTTGGCCTTACAAGGGAGTTTTTCCTAGCCACCGTGCTTCTACACCTGCATTGCTTGCTGTTTGGGGTTTTAGGCTGGGTTTCTGTACAGCACTTTGAGATATCAGCTAATGTATGAAGGGCTATATAAATACATTTGATTTGATTTACATATTTGAAATGGTCGGCTGAAATGGAGGTCCGATGCTTGGACAGTAACATTTTGCATAACTTGAAACAGATTAAAGATTCAAAAGCTTGTAAAGACAAAGGTCAAATGTTTATAAATGGGAAAAAGCCTGAGAAAAGTACAACTATATCTAAACATGACTGCCAACAGTTTTCTGTTCTTTATGGGAAATTCGATCTTACTTCATCCATCAGATACATTAATTCTTATGTGATTGGAATCATTTATCTGGTTGGAATACTTTGCCTATCCATCTACTATACATGTATTATTAACCAATGTCAGAGAGATCTCACACATCAATTCAAGGTCTTCAACAATATCATGTATTAAACGAAACACAATCCTCGGCAACCAAGGTAACACGCTACTAAAAATGTACAGACAATGACAGACAGGTAAAAAGTTTAAGATAGGAGCCAATTTCACAAGAAAGCCCAAAATAAGTTAACATAACCAAGAAGCAATTAATTTTTGATATCCTGTCTTATAAACATGAACTTACTCGCAATATGACAGGAGGGACGGAGAAAGTGTTTGCTTTGTATTTCAGCTCTCCTCTCCGAACGGCCGCAGGGATCTCGTCCAACAGAAATGTTTACATTTCTCTTTCAGATTCGGGTGCTGTGATGTGGAAGGCTTGCTTGTTATTACAATCAAGATTCTGCAAATGATTTCTTAGAGTTGGTCTAGACCAGGATTATTTGGCTATCTTATATGACCATATTCCAGTAGCAACACCCTGATGAATCTCCAAAATCCTTTACTACTGAGTTTTCTATACTTGCCCCATGTATAGTAATACATTAGTATTTTCACTCGGTCTGAAAAACTAGATAAGGAACAGTAGTATTCTATTAATTACTCGTCATATAATTCAATTATATGATATTATAGTAATAACCATATATTGCTGTTTTCCTTCCTTCTGTTGAGCTCAGGTCACTTAGCATCAGTCATGTGAATTCATCAAGAGAGAAAATAAATATTTTGCAGCCTTGATTGTGTGTGGATGTCTATTTTCGCAAATCCTTGAGTTCCAAGGAGCTCTCTTATGTCAAAAGCAGGCCCTCAAATTACCCCAATTAATGATGTGTATCTGGACGTATGGGAGAGGAAACATAGGCATTCATCCAAGACATGGGAATAGAGAAACAAAACCAAAACAACAAAAGAAATTCAACAAATTCAACTGCCCTCGTACTGGACCCCTAGTTTTCTAGTTTTCCGAGGAATCGAGCTTGTCATTCTCTCAAACATGGGAACGTTTCCACTGGGCTTCATCCAAGTAGGAACGTGGCCGCTAATGGCTGAGTAAACCCTTCGGCACTGCTGTCTCAATCTTCCTAGCCGTAGAACACACAGGAATATCAACCCACGGGACGTGGGTGATTCGATCCAAACATTTGGGGTATCTTTATCTCTGCCAGCACATTTCAGACATAGATGGAATTAGTTTGCCTCATGATAAAGTTGGTATGTGTGCAATCTCAAAGTTTGTGAATATGGTAAGCCTTTCTCATCACATAATAATAACCACTATGTTCCCTCACTGCCAGTGTCAGCTAAACATCTATCAGAGCTGATGCCTCTTCTATTCAAATTGAACTGCCATTTAATGCAAGGTATTGTTACATTCAGCGGCATGTCCATGTTTATCTTTCCCCCTAGCATCCCGCTAAGTGAAGAAGCGATCATTTAGAGACTCTCAAGTCATCCAGGGTTACCCTCGCAAACAGAGAAACCTCCTATATAAACTCCCAAGTCAAACCATGGCCCCCCTTCCTTCCTTTGCTATGGATACATCACACAACCAGCCACACTGTTACATCAGGTCTAAATGATGAGACACTTCTCCTCACACAACCAGCCACACTGTTACATCAGGTCTAAATGATGAGACACTTCTCCTCACACAACCAGCCACACTGTTACATCAGGTCTAAATGATGAGACACTTCTCCTTTGCTATGGATACATCACACAACCAGCCACACTGTTACATCAGGTCTAAATGATGAGACACTTCTCCTTTGCCTCCTCATCCCCATCTCACAGCTAGACTGGACAATGTATCATCTGCAGCTGTGCGGGTCTGGACTCTGGACAGGGGGCTTTGATGTCATGCGTCTGTGCTGACAGCGGTAGTCATCGTGCCCCGGGCAGAAGGGGGGTCAATGGCGTGGAGGCTGCAGAGGCAGTCACTGGAAACAGGCCCTTTTTTCCTCAGTTGCGGTGCCTACTGAATAGCAGTGGAATGAAAACAAAGCAGCAGGAAGAGGTACAGTAGCCCTCACCAGATGGAGCTGCTTTGGTCTGACCTCAGATCATACCGGTGTAACGATGTCTATAATATTCAGTATTTACACAATCAAAAAATGTCACAAGTCATAAGATATGCCATTGTTCCTGCAATTGTACAGCTAGTTTCAAATCCTAACCAACAACCCAGAGATCATGTTGTGTAAAATAATAACTATAAATAATAATGAGACTTTTTTTTCTCTAATCTGCAATCCACATGTCAACATGGAGAGAAAGCAGTGACTTTCAAGCAAAACCCCAACCCTTGGAGCTGTGGAAGCTCAGCTCATAGTCATATCATATGGAATATCCCCAGGCAGACCATGTAACATCATCATAACCCAGCGTGGTCTTCTCCAGTCGCTTACAGCTCTGACTCCTCAGAGGGCCCCCGAGCGGAGCAGCAGAGGACCAGAGCATACGCAGCACAATGTCGCCTTATCCCGAGGCTTTCATCTGGCTGGACCTCTGTTTATTTTTGCTTTCTCAGACTGAAGTGCAAAAGAAGTGTGTATACACACAGTGACAAGCAGGGGAGAGATCAAATGATCGAAACCAGCGCACCCCAAAGACAAGTACTGGAGGACCATCATCCCCCGGCTGAGCTGAAGTATAAAGGGACGCTTAGGGATCCTTTCCGCTAAACTATGGTTACCATATTATAGTATGCTATAGAATATTCCAAAATCATTATGTAATATTTGAGAGCCCAATTGTTTTTATTGATTCCTCTTACATTGGAAAATGTGACTACAAGTAGTCACCTACAATATAGCATTATTGAAATGTCCCGAATAGGTCAAAAAATGTAATAAGGTAAAGTAAGAAAACGCTATATTAGTATGCAGATTGACACTATGACATACAATACTACACATTAAGAAGTTTGAGAACTTAATGCATAATGTTTCAAGCTCAAGGAATGAGTTCTGGGGGCCTACAGAGGCAGATCCCACCTGACCATCTACGGACCACCATTAGTCAGACTGAATCTCATCCCCTGCTCCTCCAGTCCATCCAAACACAACCCCTCCAGACCTGCTGAGGATTAACCCCCGCAACCCCAGCCTGCAGCTCCCCCGGCAGTAAAGTCCACTCAAACAAACATCTGCACCCATTTATGAGTAAACAGGCGTAAAGCTCCATTCGTTTTCCAGCTACAGGCATGTGTTCTGGGGCTGTCTTTGTTGAGTGATTCTCTGGTCGTGGTCCGCATCAGTCTGGTAGTGACTGAATTTCTACCCTCGACAACAGTTACACCTCTTGTTGAAACGATCCCTTTATCCCTGCACTTTACTAGAAACACTTACAGTATCATAGTACAAGAGGTCGGTCTTATCCTGACCCAACAAAGCTTGCTAGGGCTCTATCATAAGGGTAATTGAGGCTACATTTAGTACAGTTATTCTCTAAAAGGTCAGGGTGTAAGGTGGATTGACCTTTGACTCCTATTTTAAGCAGAGGTCGAAAATGAAGTGACAGGGAAGAAAAGGGGAAGGGGGGGGGGGGCAAGCACACTATCGACATCTTCACCAGTCATCTCCAGTTGGCTCTGCCAGCCACAGCCCTGGTATTGTGTGGAATGTGAGAAACCTGGCTTGGGTCCCAGACAAGGCAAACACAGTGCTGGACAGGTTTAAGATATTCTCCAGAGCTGTTCCTATGTTGGGTCTGTGTATGTGTGTGTGTGTGTGTGTGTGTGAGGGGTGTGGATGAGGTGCCACGCCGATCACAGCTCTAAACCGTTAACCTGGGACTCAAACACGTCCCACACACAAGACAAAACCACCCACCGCACTGGGAGGAGTCGTGAGTGGCCGACCATGTTGTGCAGTTCCAGACCGTATGTTAATATATCATGAGATGTGGACTACAAAGAATTATTCATCAAGCAACTTTTCCCTACGCCTCACCAACACCAAAGACAGAACAAAGAAATGACTGAGGTTATTGCAAAGTGTGACATGAAGCCTGATGTGCGATTGGCCCAGATCACAACAAGAACAGAGTAAGAGAAGGAAAGCTCGCCTATTCTTCATTTACTGATCCAACTCCGGCTGTGAGGGAGTGAAACTGCTTATCTGTTACCCAATATCTCCCACACTCTTTCCCTCTCTCCCCACCTTCACTTGCTTCTCTTCATTTTGTTTCCCCACACGGCGGGTGCTTTCATGACCTGTTATTTATCTGCTGTTCTGTTTGTTTATTCGAAGCCTTTCACTTTGACAGAAACTATTCCATTGCTCTCTTTCATCACCAATGTTGTGATGTTTTGATATGTAATCATGGAAAAGTTGAAGAAGCTGAACTCTCAAATGAGGTGAAATGGTGTCCTTTGGAACTTTGGCAAGTGGCCCCAGTGCTGACAGACGAAAGCAACCGCTCACAATGCAACATCTGTAGGACACAACCTCGAAGGGGAGTAAAGGGCTTAATGGCAGTGTTTTGGGATGTTTCAGGAATTCCCCCGAACTCCACGCAGTCAGCCTTATCTCTCAGATGAATAATTGTCAGATGGAACAGGATCCCGATGGGGAATTTGTAGAGGATAAATGCTACGCCGAACTTGAAGATTGGCTGGACCCGAAAAAGAAAGAAATAACGGCACTACATTACTGTACGTTCCTTCCATTCCCGCCGCCTGCCAGTAAACAGAAGTAGAAAGCATAGGCCCGCATATCTTTCCTGTGATCGCTGTCCCTGGAAGAAAACACAGCTGTAGAATTTGAAGGTACACATTTATATAAAGGCAGAGTCTTGTAGGGCCTCGTGGAATTTTACAGGGCTGAAATGAACCCAAACGGGCTCCCCGATGGACAGTTCAGAGAAATATGACAGAAACTTAACAAGCCAGAGAAATTTGGACATGAGTTATAGTCTATGTCTTGTATAAATAATAGAGAGCAGTGATATACCATTGGGTTCTTTCAAATCACAGCTGGATTTCAACGATATATTGTAGTACACTGTGATAGCAGCATTTATTGGACCACTGACCGAACAATCCGTTTTTATAGTGTTGTATAATATTCCACAATGGCTACTATCTTATATTTGGGTCAGAATCACTCACCCATACAGGCTTCGCACTGTATGCTGTACGTTTGGCAATGCTTGCGAGCTATAACTTCTAAAGACAAGCGCGACGACTGAGACTTTAGCAGACACTCTTATCGAGAGGCACTTACAGGAGCAATGATGGTTAAATCGCCTTGCTCAAGGGCACATCGGCAAATGTTTTACCTAGTCGGCTCAGGGATTTGAACCAGCGGCCTTTCAATCACTGGTCCTACGCTCTTAACCGCAAGGCTACCTGCCACCCAAGGTATGTTAATTCCTTATACAGGCACACCATACTGAACCATTACTCAAAACGAGGTCAAATGTCGGAAGTACGAGAACGGAAGTATCCAAATATCAGTTCCCCTGACATACAGTATAGGCCGATGGTAAAGCTCTCTATATCACCTGAGTGACATGCTGCAGCACACTCTCTCTTATTTATAATACCTGTGGTAATCCCAGGAAGAAAAATGTGTTCCATTGAAGAAGTGAATATACTCGGAAACCCAAACATAATACAGGACGTTCTCAAATGATTTCACACATATACTGGGGAGTGCAGAGCAGTAAGTAAAATGTCTTTGCAAATACAAAAATAACATTGCAATTAAAGCTAGGTAAATCCTGTACCAAGAGCCCACTGGAGGTTAATTCATTGAAATGAATGATGGGAGTTTAACCACATGTACACATGATGCCTCAGAGAGACTCAAGAGAAACTGGAGAGACTCTTAAGACCGCGGGCATTAAAAACCTCCCCTATTCACTTTGGTTGCGTAACCATGGTGTAAAGTTAAAAATACTTTTCTGCCCAAAAAGTTCTAACAGGTTCGAAGCTAACGACCACAATGAAATACGACTTCTGGGAAAAGAGTTTGATACTAAGTGAGCTGCCATATTGACCGTGACAAACATACTAAATGCCCATTTCCTGAAAATAACAATAACCATGTCGGCCTCAATGTTCACATCCATGTGGGAATACTGTGACATTGTAATGGACTTCCTTATCTATCCCCTTAACATGCTGTAAAGAAGCTCTGTTCTCTTTTCCACCTTCTCTGCTAGTGCCAGTGAGGCAAAGATTCATCTATGGAAGCAGTAGCAGAGTACAACAGCCCCTTCTGCTATTTTCCTGGTCTTGCAACTTCTGCAAGGGACAGGAAGGAAGCGCTTCTCAGTCTGTTGTGCGTCCAGTAGCTCGCTGCATCGTCCGATTTGTTTGTTTTGGCCCGCGTTATTTGCAAAAAGAAGCTTTGATACAGAGGAAGTCACCCCTAAAATAGCTTAGTCTTTCCTTGGCTCTTTAGGCAGGCTGTGTGGCCTTCTGATAGCGTTAAGAAATATTCCCCCTTTTTGCTGTATTAACCCCAAGGGGTGAAGGGAAACTAGGAACTACCCATGTTGTGCATCCTGATTACACTAACAGGCAGAGCAATGGGAAATTCACAGGGATAGCACTGTGAACACTGATATCATCTCTCCTCTTTTAACTTCAACAGCTTATTCTGGCAATGCCTCCCTCTGAAGAAACATTGGTTTGAAACCCTTTCTACGCTCGGCACTAAAGTGAACGTGTGAAGATCTATCACTTTCACTCCTGGGGAGCAAGGATTTCTTTTTGGCTCCTTGAAATGGACCTTGGTCCAAGTTTCAATGACTTGAGTTGTCCTTGAATTATTGAGGAAGTGGAAAGGGGATCTTGAGTGTATCTCTCCCGTAGCTGATTTATATCATTCAAACGTTGAATGCATCTGGAAGTGATCGGCTGAGTGATACGAAACATATCACCCAATGTTATTTTAACTTTGATTTCATGTTTTTTGTTTGTCGTTAAAAGGCAAACTCGATGATCTCTCTTCTACAACTGAACATGCACACTTTCACAAACCAGGCAGTGATGGAATGGAGTGGGGATGCATTAATTGGCTACTTTCCAGCAACAAATACCCAAAGATCACAGGCAATCTGGTCCAATTCCCCCTTCTTTACAGGCCTGCCGGGGAAGTAATCCTTGGACAAACAGAAGCCACCTTTGACTGCGCAGGAATGTTATCAGTGCCTGCTCTTCCCTGGGCCGACCAGACTTCCACGGAGGGGAAAGATTGGGGCGGCCTAATAATTCCTGAACAGCTGTTTGCTGCATCTACCCCCCAACAAGTTAAGGCGCCCATGCATCGAGGAGTGTGTGGTATCCTTTGTGGATTCTTTCATCAGTGGTGGCTGGAGTAGCATTAGGGACAGCTCTCCTCTTGACAAGCAGTCAAGGCTTACGTGATTAAGACAGATTGACTGGCTGGGACACTTAATCCTCTGTTTGATGAGAAATGTTAACTGCATCCTGATGTTTCCGCACCTCCGTAATTGGGCTGAATTATCACTGTGTGCTGCCTCTTAAAACATCTCCCCTAATTCTTATTATGTTGGTGTCCACTGGTTACTGTCACTTTCTATTGTCAATCAACTGTTGACAAGATTATTGCATATTGTTCTTTCAGAATATTGAAGACGTGCTGGATGCAGGATTTTTTTTGGTTTCCCCTTTGTTTTTTTTACCCCTTAAGATTAAAAAATGTCAGAGGTCTGCAGAGAATGCAAATGTGTCGGGGAAGAAACACGATGGTATTAGTGGTGATGGCAGATGAGTAAAAAAAGTTATTCCAACGGTCTCATTAAGTCTAGAATTCAGTCTACAATTGCTGCTTGTACTGTTTATATAGTACCATCATGGACTGTCGAAGTACCTATATCAATATGATTCAATGTCCATGTCCATGTGATTTCATCTCAGACTCCTTTTTACTTAGGGTGACCTTACATTAGTCCTACACTGTTAAAAAAAAAGAAGCCAACTTGCTTAATCAGCCTTATTCCGCGAGTTGATTGGACTTCAAAAGGACAAGAATTTGCTCTGCTCAAAGTTGGTTCAGCTATAAGGTCAAATGTGCCCAAATGTTGAGCAAACTCACAATCCTAATGCAGCTGGTTGACTTATAATTGCACATTGAATTAACATCAATGTTATTTTGTTGAGCAAACTCACAATCCTATTGCAACTGCTTGCGTTACAATTGTACATTGAATCAACATTGTTTTTTTTGTTTTTTTACAATGTATAATCACAGTCCTCATTATGTGATATAATTTTTCTCCACGGAACAATCTTTTGCATGCCAATAGTTTTTCTTAATTTATATAGGTCATCATTCCCACAACCATTTACAGCCCACAGCTTATCTCAAGTTTTCGAGCAGTTTTTACCACTGAAATTCCTCTTCCCAGATACGAGATAAATGTATAGTGATGTATAGTGATGTGTGTAGTTTCTGAGCAAAAGCCAACCAATTTATTTGGGAATTGATATGTGCATACCTCTTATGTTTGTGCTTTACTAGTGTGATATACAACATACAGTAAGAAGCAATAACATCTCTCCTACTTTCCTAACTACAAACTCAACCAACAGTTCATTGGAATGAAATGTTGGGTCATTTATAAAGAACGACCATTTCTCACAACCAGAGGACTGGAAAGAATACATTTCGGAGGTAGATGAAAAGCTGTAATACCGTTGAGAAACTTGCCCCCAATAGCTTTTAAGATGGTGCTCCAATTACTAGTGAGCAGAGACCCCAGCACGCTAACGGGTATTGATGATGCTCAGTTAAATTAATCCCACAATTCCAGAGAAAACTATCAAATCTATTGTGCATTACGTGCAATTATTTGTTCACTTTGTGCCAACATTTTACAGACAAAAATAAAGGATTGTGTGTTTATAAGCAATTCATCATAGATTGGCCCTCCTAATCTCCTTGCAAAGTCACATTATTGTGAAAAGTACAGCAGAGCTGCTTTTCCGAATGTAGAGTTTGTTTATTTGACTCATGTATTCATTTCAGAGAGATAGTTTATCTTTTCAAAGATAAAGGAGTCTAAGATTAACAATTCAGTTGCCAAGTGGTATCAGTGATGACTTCACAATTCATTAACGTCACAGTGAAACCATATTCCTGGTCATAAACACCTGACTGGCTTTACAAGTTGGAGGAAAAGGATGAGAGGACTCGTATGCACCACAGGCATCTGTCTCTTAAACCCCTGATAGAGAGTACATTTGCTTAGTTCCCTTGCCTACAATTCTTGGCAAGCCTATCGACAAGTATATTTGTTGGTTGATTGCATTCCCAGTTGAATTCAATGAGCACTGCATTGCAAAATCATTATTTCTGTTTCCCGCAATAGTGTAGCTTACCCAATTGTAAATCTGCCCTTGCCTGTTGAAAATCCAATTCGAAGGTTACCCATGGAAAAATGTACAGAGCTTTGAAATAAAGATGTATACACAAAATTGCAAGGCAAAAGATACAGATCAGAAAATGGAAGATCTATTCCCTTTAACTAATCTATTCCCAATAATCAGTACGTTTTCCCATGTATTTTTATTTTGATGTCTTTCATGTTAGTAAATCCTTCACTTATAGAAAATATCTGATGATTCCATGAACTCGCTTTCTTTATATTCTAAAGCTTAGACTGTGGACTAATGGAAAGTCCTGGGTGGCGGTACATAGAGGGAGCATTCTTCCGTCGTACTCTAGCAGTGGTCCTTACAGGCTTCCTGTCATTAAAGAGACAGCACACTGGAGAACTCTGGAGGACTGACATATTACGACCACGCATCGTGACGGATGCAGCGTGGAACGTAACTTGACATCTGTGGAATTGTGCTCAGGGAGCACAGAGTTTTTCAGAGAAGTACCAAACACGAATCTTACGCAAATAGATCAGTGGTTAATATATACAGTTACGTAACAAAACAGCTTTGTGGATGTAAATTGTTTATGGGATGTTGGTTATTTTGTCGGTATGGGACAAAGGCTTTTAACTAGATTCCTCATGAGATTTGTTCACAGTTTTACATTTGTCATAATAATCATTCATCAATTCAAGACCCTCTCCAAGATCTTAAACCATGAATACCAGAGTCGTGGCACACAGCTCCAGCCATAGAGCGCACAGATGTATCCCTGACAATACTGTAAGAACTTTCATTAAGACAACCACGAGGAAACTCCAATTGAAAGCCGGAGAACATCACTCTCAAACGCTCATACATTTAAAGGGGTCACAAAAAAAAAAAAACATCAGAGCCAGACACAACAACACAGCCTTTGCGTAAACACAGACCGCTTCAATGCATACTCAGAAAGTAAACATAAAAGGACACCTGCACAAGCTTTCGACTATGACCACTTCTCCCTTACCTTCTGCAGCCACTGAGTGTAGTTCTCCATGACGTGCTCCAGGTGTTGGATCTTCTGGGAAGCGAAGTCCTGTTCCAGGGGTGGAGCGTCTCTCTGCAGCGCATTGGCGCTGTTAAACTGTGTCGCTGCTTTCCCTTGTCGGCACGAATTCCCTCCGCTGCTGTCGCCCTCAGGTAGGATAAAGGTGTAGGTGCACTGCCCATGCTGGACTCTGTGGTACCTCCGATTACTGCTGCTACTACTTTCACTACTACTACCGCTGCTGCTGCTGCTGCTACCCGTGCTGCCACCTGTGCTGCCCTGTCCTGCGCCGCTGGCACTGCCATCTGTCCCTTTTCTATGCTCCCCCCCACTGCAGCCCACAGCCACCAGTAGGGCTGCCAACGAAAGCAAGTGGCAGGCAAACTTGTTCCACAACATCATTCCAGCCTGGAGGAAAGGTTAAAAAAGTAAAGTCCTTTTATCGTTGGCTTCTGGATGACTTTTCGTCTGTTCAGCGGTCGGTCTTGGGCCAGTATTTCTTTTAGTGGATCAGAAGGCTGTACGGATCCCAGTCGATGTAGAACACGTGTCATCCATCCCCGTGCTGGACCTCCTACTGTGAGAAGGTCTGGAGGGCATCTCCGGTGTGCTCACACACACGTACACACACACTTACACACACACTCTTGTAATGGGCTGCTGGAGCGCTATGTGTCCGGTCAGAAGTCAGCCAGAAGTCCAGTCGTCCAGGGCTCGCCGCATACACGTGTTGCGCCGTGACAGCTTGTGTGTTTATATAGATGGTCCTTTTTTACACTGTATCAATGCAGTGTATCAATGCACTGTGTCAATGTCTACATGTGTTAAATACAAGGGTCAGTGCATACGGATGGTGTCGTCAGACCTCCTCTTGTGTGACTGCTTTGCTCTTCCTCCTCCGTCTCTACTCTGGTTTCCCTGTGTGACTAAACGACTGGAGCGAGGCTCACTAAAGAACAGCACCAGGCTTCCAGCACACTCTGAGCCTGCCCCTCACAGAGTCTGCAGAGGAATGTGTGTTTATGGACGAGTCGCTCTCTCTCTCTCTCTCCCTCGTGTGTGTGTGTGTGTGTGTGTGTGTGTGTGTGTGTGTGTGTGTGTGTGTGTGTGTGTGTGTGTGTGTGTGTGTGTGTGTGTGTGTGTGTGTAAGGCAGAGAGGGACCCCAAGCACAGAGGATGTGCTCAGACTGCGAGGATTGGTTTACACGCTCTCTGACCTGAGGCTTGTGTGGTAGCCCTGCCCCTGTACACACTCAGTCTGTTCCCGTCTCCCCTGCACTACAGTACACAGCAGATGCCACAGGATTCTCACTGTCCACCACTCAACTATATAACACTCAACGATATAACACAGGGGTTCACAATGCTGTGTTGTATTTCCATGGTTTTTAGTAAATCGAGTTTTATCCCATTTAGGTGGTAAGAGAATTCAATGTTTACATACTTTAACATATTGAGTGAAGTGATATATCATATCTAATGTAATTCTTCTCCTCTCACCAAAAATAGCCACAACATGGTGCGAAACTCTGCGAAAGCTGTCAAAATACCAATCCGGGAGAGGTCTCCGTGTTTTAAGGAAAACAAAACCGAAATCCAAAAGTAGAGGAATGTCTTCATCGGCAGCCAGCAAGGGAAGCCGAGGGAATAGTGTGGTGAAAGGCCCAGGGTCAAAGGTCAAGTCCCTATTATGGACAGTGTCCTGACATCCTTATGATTCAGGGAAGGCTATCAACAGATAGAGATGACCAGGCCCTCATCACTTCACTGTGGTCCAAACCACCCTGATGTGTGTGTGATAAAGTGTGTGTATTCTGTGATAGTGGATACAACCTAATGTTGGGCTCACAGTGTGGGAGAAGGAGGGGTGTGTGAGTTAATGCATGGAGGAGACCCAAGATAACAAACCCTGGCTACTCAAGACACGAAGCATGTGCAAACATTTCTGGGAAAACTGGGTACAGTTGATGAACTTCGCTGGTGTCCTAAAACATGGGTGTCCTGTTACAAAGTCCAAATGAACCAGGGAGTTCTTGAGTGTATTAAATCAAAACTACTAGCATTGCCATAAACATGAGCTTAAATGCCATGCTGTCAAATAAGATATACTATCAAACAGTCCACAGCCCAGGGTTGGGCTCAATTCGAATGGAAGGAAGTCAATTAAAGGAAGTAGACTTCCAATTCAATTATTGAAAAAAGGTTAATCTATTTCATCTATTTCTCAATAAACTGAAAAGGAGAAACTATATATCTCAAAAGTTACAAAATGTAGGAATTTTCACAATTTTCACTCTCAAATCAAATGTATTTGTCACATCTCATAAACAACAGGTGTAGACTAACAGTGAAAGGCTTTCTTCTAACAGTTCATAAACAACAGGTGTAGACTAACAGTGAAAGGCTTTCTTCTAACAGTTCATAAACAACAGGTGTAGACTAACAGTGAAAGGCTTTCTTCTAACAGTTCATAAACAACAGGTGTAGACTAACAGTGAAAGACTTTCTTCTAACAGTTCATAAACAACAAGTGTAGACTAACAGTGAAAGGCTTTCTTCTAACAGTTCATAAACAACAGGTGTAGACTAACAGTGAAAGGCTTTCTTCTAACAGTTCATAAACAACAGGTGTAGACTAACAGTGAAAGGCTTTCTTCTAACAGTTCATAAACAACAAGTGTAGACTAACAGTGAAAGGCTTTCTTCTAACAGTTCATAAACAACAGGTGTAGACTAACAGTGAAATGCTTACTTAATGGCCCTTCCCAACAACGCAGAAAGAAAAAAAGAGAAATCATAGAAAAATAATAACATGAGTTATAAATACACAATGAGTAACGATAACTTAGCTATATACACAGGGTACCAGCACCAAGTCAATGTGCAGGGGTACGAGGTGATTGAGGTAGATATGTACATATACAATAGGTAGGGATAAAGTGACCAGGCAACAGGATAGATAATAAACAGTAGCAGCAGCGTATGTGATGACTCAAAATACAGTCCCGGTAGCTATTTGGTTGAACTATTTAACTAACTATTTAGCAGTCTTGTGTCTTGGGAGTAGGTCCTGTTGGTTCCAGACTGGTGGATGAGTACCACTTGCTATGCGGTAGCAGAGAGAACAGTCTATGGCTTGGGTGACAATTGTTAGGGCCTTCCTCTGACACCGCCTGTCATATAGGCGCTCGGAGCTTGGCCCCAGTGATGTACTGGGCAGTAAGCAATACTCTCTGTAGCGCCTTGGGGTCAGATTTCTCCCACTGGATAGTCATCTGTTGTCAAAATGGGAAACTGTTCTGACTTTGTTTTGGTCCACCAACCTTAAGACAATGGTTTTGGTCCAGCAGCTTCAAACAGCTTTAAGAATAGAACATTTTGTTATTGAAAATATATTTACAACGATTTAGATGGTACAACGATTCCCTACAATATTCAGTGCTTCTTTTCTCACATAAACTGAAATTGGGCAAACCGTGTCTAATTTTTGCAACCAGGAAATTACACAGCAATTTCCACTAGATAACACAGCCACATTTTGACAACAGATTCCACCCCGGCAGGAGAAATAAGTGGTTGAATGAGTAGCAATACTGTAATACTGTGAAACAATATCATTCCACTATAACAGCAGATATATATTATAGACATTTTCTGAAATTACAACGCGCAAAAATATAAATCAATCCTGTGGAGCAACTTTAATGATGGTGTTGGAGTCATGCGCAGCCATGCAGTCAATACATGTCTACTCTATAAAATGAGGAAGTAGAAATGGTCATATCAGAAACAACTTCCTTTTATTCCAGCTTGTATTGCCATTGTCTGCCTTTCCATAGCACGCAAGCTGTTTGTATCTTAATTGAGTTGTGTAATCTCAGATCTTAATTCTCATAGGAATGTAAACATGAAACATTACTGAGAAAACAAAACGCGGTTTCAAAGCTACTACTGTCATTTTTCTAACTGTTGAGGTCCCAAGTTGGTCTTTCGCCATAACACTTTCTTTGACAAAATGGCTAACTTATGGCAATGAAGCACAGAATGGATTGTGTCAGTTTCTCAAGGTCCGAATACAGCTGTTCTGAATCAGTATCTGGCTCATGTTGTGCTTTTGGAAAAGAAATGAGCAACATTTATTTGGTTGTCTGTTGATTTTATCAATGTATGTGCACACATACAAGACAAATATACAGTTGAAGTCGGGAAGTTTACATACACTAAGGTTGGCGTCATTAAAACTTGTTTTTCAACCACTCCACAAATTCCAGAAGTTTACATACACTTAGTTGACTGTGCCTTTAAACAGCTTGGAAAATTCCAGAAAATTATGTCATGGCTTTAGAAGCTTCTGATAGGCTAATTGACATCATTTGAGTCAATTGGAGGTGTACCTGTGGATGTATTTCAAGGCCTACCTACAAACTCAGTGCCTCTTTGCTTGACATCATGAGAAAATCAAAAGAAATCAGCCAAGACCTCAGAAAGAAAATTGTAGACCTCCACAAGTCTGGTTCATCCTTGGGAGCAATTTCCAAACGCTTGAAGGTACCACGTTCATCTGTACAAACAATAGTATGCCCGTATAAACACCATGGGACCACGCAGCCGTCATACCGCTCGGGAAGGAGACGCGTTCTGTCTCCTAGAGATGAACGTACTTTGGTGCGAAAAGTACAAATCAATCTCAGAACAACAGCAAAGGGACCCTGTGAAGATGCTGGAGGAAACAGGTACAAAAGTATCTATATCCACAGTAAAACGAGTCCTATATCGACATAACCTGAAAGGCCGCTCAGCAAGGAAGAAGCCACTGCTCCAAAACAGCCATAAAAAAGCCAGACTACGGTTTGCAACTGCACATGGGAACAAAGATCGTGCTTTTTAGAGAAATATCCTCTGGTCTGATGAAACAAAAATAGAACTGTTTGGCCATACTGACCATAGATTATGTTCGGAGGAAAAAGGGGGAGGCTTGCAAGCCGAAGAACACCATCCCAACCGTGAAGCACGGGGGTGGCAGCATCATGTTGTGGGGGTGCTTTGCTGCAGAAAGGACTGGATCACTTCACAAAATAGATGGCATCATGAGGTAGCAAAATTATGTGGATATAATGAAGCAACATCTCAAGATATCAGTCAGGAAGTTAAAGCTTGGTCGCAAATAGGTCTTCCAAATGGACAATGACCCCAAGCATACTTCCAAAATGGCAAAAAGGACAACAAAATCAAGGTATTGGAGTGACCATCACAAAGCTCTGACCTCAATCCCATAGAATATTTGTGGGCAGAACTGAAAAAGCGTGTGGGAGCAAGGAGGCCTACAAACCTGACTCAATTACACCAGCACTGTCAGGAGGAATGGGCCCAACTTGTTGTGGGAAGCTTGTGGAAGGTTACCCGAAACGTTTGACCCAAGTTAAACAATTTAACGGCAATGCTACCAAATACTAATTGGGTGTATGTTAACTTCTGACCCACCGGGAATGTGATGAAAGAAATAAAAGCTGAAATAAATCATTCTCTCTATTATTCTGACATTTCACATTCTTAAAATAAAGAGGTGATCCTAACATACCTAAAACAGATAATTTCTACTAGGATTAAATGTCAGGAATTGTGAAAACGTGAGTTTAAATGTAGTTGGATAAGGTGTATGTAAACTTCCGACTTCAACTGTAAATGCAAGACAATTCAAATCGAGACTACTGAATTGTCTATAAATATTAAGATTTAAAAAGATAAAAATGTCATTAAAAAAGCATTGTTATACCTGAAAGACAAGTTTCAATTGCCATGAAGGTATTACATTGTCTTCACATTTGCCTCCTACATCAATAGCACATTGTTTTTTTTAACATTATGGAAGAAAGAAAACTGTCACAAAATGCACAAAGTGAGTTGAACGTAACTCAGGGTTATCTCCCAATAGAGGCTTAAGCAACTAATTCGTACCCACTTCAATAGCTTAAGACCCTTCGTACTTACCTGCTCCTTTAACGAGGCACATTTGAATGAATTACATAGTTGTGCAATCCAGTCAGAGTTCCACCGTGGTGCTGACACTATGAGGACAGAGAAGAGGCTTTAGCCCCTAATCCTCAGGTTTGTCATGGCAACGCTGAACCTGCGCCAGCGCCCATGCCATTCATTGCAAGTGCTAATGCGGGCCATAACAGTGCATTATTCTCCTGTTTGGAGTTCTGAGTCCAGGGCAGACCTGTGAGCTCTACATATTCTCCTACTGAAATGCCCACAGTCGAGTCCCTCCGTGGTCTCAGGACGCCGTAAAAGCAAATCACACAATGGCTGGCTGTGTTGACAGGACTCAGCGTGCAGACTTCCCTTTTCACACTTGACGGTTGTGAGGTGAGAATTAGGGAATGAGGATGTGTGTGTGTTTGTCTTGGTGTGAATGTGAGTAGCTATGTGTTTGAGTAAATAATAACAATAATAATAATATTTAGGTGTCCATGACGGAAATTGGTACAGGTTGAGAATTTTAGCCAGGACAATGGGGTTAATAGCCCCATACTCTTGCGATAAGTGCCATGAGATTTTTAATGACAGAGAGTCAGGACACCCGTTTAACATCCCATCTTGAAGACGGCACCCTGCGCAGGGCAATTTCCACTTCACTGCCCTGGGGCATTGGGATTCAATTTTAAGACCAGAGGGAAGAGGGACCCCTATTGGACCTCCAACACCACTTCCAGCAGCGTCTGGTCTCCCATTCAGGGACCAACCCTTCTTAGCTTTAGAGGCAAGCAAGCAGTGGTATGCAGGGTGGTGTGCTGAGAGAGGAGAGCTGTTCAACTACTACTAAATCTAAAAGGGTACTTCAACAAGGCCTACAGTACAATGAGCTCACAATGTAAGCTCAAAATCCTTGAGGCAACAAATGAAGCGCCTCAATCTCTCATGGATTTACTTGAAAGGGAATGCATATGAACGACTTAAGGATAGAAGTCGTTTACTCAACACACGAGAAAGAAAAGAACAGCCGAGAGACAAAGCGGGCATCTTGTCACAGGTTGGGCCTGGACCATGGATAACATGTCTCCGGATGAGAGTGACAAACAGACAGACAGACATGTTTAGTCTGCCTCATAGAACCTTGGACTAATGACTTGATTGATTCTTTAAACAGCCCAACGTGGCACTTGCCTGGAGGGATGATGTCATCAGGGTGAGACGACCCGACGAGTGACTCCCCCAAGCCATTAACTCGAACGTGCTGCCATTCCTAGTTATCCCCTCCACTCTTGAGCCCGAACTCAACACCGGCACTGGGCTCTGTCCCCTGTCAAAGCAGCCGGATCTCCCCTATCCTCCTCGGATGGCAAAGTTCAGGTCAAGTTTACGGAAAGGTAAAAAGTCCCTGCCTGTCAATTTTCACGAAGCGCTCTTTTATTGTAATTCTTGATTGAGACCTGAGTTCCTCTCGTTGTCATTGGTGGTGCCCAGATGTGGCAGTGTCACAGGAGGAATGTAAGGTAATGAGAGAATAACAGTCAACGGGGAAACCCACCCATAGCTCCATTAGCTGCGGCTTAGCCCCATGGTAGCATTTCAAAATAGAAAACAAAACATTCATAAACCAGGAAACTGACAAAATGAAAGAGCAAGACAGTGATCAGACAGCAAAAAAGACAAATGTGTTTGACACATACAGTACCAGTGAATATTAAAAAAAAAATAATAATAATAATAATTTCACCTTTATTTAACCAGGTAGGCTAGTTGAGAACAAGTTCTCATTTGCAACTGCGACCTGGCCAAGATAAAGCATAGCAGTGTGAACAGACAACACAGAGTTACACATGGAGTAAACAATTAACAAGTCAATAACACAGTAGGGGAAAAAAAAGAAAAAAAAGAAAAAAAGGGGAGTCTATATACATTGTTTAGACACACCTACTCATTCAAGGGTTTTTGTTAATTTTGACAATTTCTACATTGTAGAATAATAGTAATGACATCAAAACTATGAAATAACGCATATGGAATCATGTACTAACCAAAAAAGTGTTAAACAAATCAAAATATATTTTAGATTTTAGATTCTTCAAAGTAGCCACCCGTTGCCTTTTGCTTTGCACATACTTACCATTCTCTCAACCAGCTTCACCTGGAATGTGTTTCCAACAGTCTTGAACGAATTCCCACATATGCTGAGCAGTTATTGGCTGCTTTTCCTTCACTCTGTGGTCCGACTCATCCCAAACCATCTCAATTGGGTTGAGTTTTGGTGATTGTGGAGGCCAGGTCATCTGATGCAGCACTCCATCACTTTCCTTGGTCAAATAGCCCTTACACAGCCTGGAGATGTGTTGGGTCATTGGGCCTGTTGAAAAACAAATGATAGTTCCACTAAGCGCAAACCAGATGGGATGGCGTATCGCTGCAGAATGCTGTGGTAGGCATGCTGGTTAAGTGTGCCTTGAATTCTATATAAATCACTGACAGTGTCACCAGCAAAGCACCCCCTCACCATCACACCTCCTCCTCCATGCTTCACGGTGGGAACTACACATCCGTTCACCTACTCTGCGTCTCACATAGACACAGCAGTTGGAACCAAACTTGGACTCAAAGGACGGATTTCCACCGGTCTAATGCCCATTACTCGTGTTTCTTGGCCCAAGCAAGTCTCTTCTTATTATTGGTGTCCTTTAGTAGTGGTTTCTTTGCAGCAATTTGACCATGAAGGCCTGATTCACTCTGAACAGTTGATGTTGAGATGTGTCTGTTACTTGAACTCTGTGAAGCATTCATTTGGGCTATAGTTAACTCCAATGAACTTACCCTCTGCAGCAGTGGTAACTCTGGGTCTTCCTTTCCTGTGGCGTTCCTCATGAAAGCCAGTTTCATCATAGTGCTTGATGGTTTTTGCGACTGCCCTTCATCCCGTTTCTCTTTGCTTATTTGTTCTGTTCTTGCCATAATATGGATTTGGTCTTTTACCAAATAGGGCTATCTTCTGTATAACACCCCTACCTTGTCACAACATAACTGATTGGCTCAAACACATTTTTTGTAAATTTTTCTTAACTCTTTCTTGAACTGCGTTGTTGGTTAAGGGCTTTTAAGTAAGGATTTCATGGTAAGGTCTACTACACCTGCTCTATTTGGCACATGTGACAAATAAAGTTTGATTAGATTTTGATTAGAAATGAACCTTTAACAAGGCACACCTGCTAATTGAAATGCAATCCAGGTGACTACCTCATGAAGCTGGTTTAGAGAATGCCTAGAGTGTGAAAAGCAAAGTAGCCACCATTCAAGGCAAATGGTGGCTACTTTGAGGAATCTGAAATATAAAATACATCCTTTTTTTTGGTTACTACATGATTCCACATGTGCTATTTAATGGTTATGATGTCTTCACTATTATTCTAAAATGTAGAACATAGTAAAAAATAAAGAAAAACCATGGAATGAGTAGGTGTGTCCAAACGTTTGACTGGTAGTGTGTATAATTGTGCGGCCTCAAAAAAGCTTATGTGATTTAGACCTCAAGAGTACTTCACCCCTACAGCTCACCAGTTTAGCACTGTAGCTAAAGCAAACTGAAAGTTCAAGTAGTCATTCATCTTCAGGACTAAGAAGTTACAAAAGTCTACAGTATTTTGCATGCTAACGCTGACATGTCAATTCAGTTATAATTCTGCAAATGCCTTGTTACAGCACCTGTACACATAACACAAACATGTGCTCTGTAGCCTCACAATACAAGCAGGTACACACTGTAGCGCACTAAAGCCCGACTGTGAATACTTAGACTTCTGCAGCATGCATGGGACTCTTTACGAATCAGTTTGATCAGGATTGTCACATAGCAGTTTACATGATGTAACACGAGCCTAGCTTTTCATTTGCAATCAACAGGTTGACTGACCCTGTGCGCAAACAAACGCGTAAACAAAGAATATGATCTCCGCTGCTTGTTTGCGAGGCAAGCGGAATTTGGCGCTACTTCGAGATATCTGCCATGTCATGCAGCTACTCTTTCCAACCATAATTTGAAAAGCAGAGTCAACACTTAGCAATGTTTGTCTGCAGGTTAGCCTGGCCGGAGAAGGTTCCAGGTGGTTCACTGAAGTGTGGACAATCACTGCATTTCCAGGGTGATTGGGTTTCCAGAGCAAACTTGTTTAGATCCCCCCCAATAGCCGTTAGCTTCTGTAATCTGCTTGATCTGGCTTGTATATTTTAACAAGTGGACAGTGCTGCAATGCTGTTATCTCAGCAAAGGGTGGAGGGACCCTTCAGAAGTGTTTACAGAAGATCATACTCCTCCATTCTCCCTAACAAGGCAACTAATGTCCCCCTAGATTTTACTTCCAGTTCCACCCACTGGGCAAAAACTGGTTGAATCGACGTTGTTTCCACGTCATTTTAACAAAGAAATGTAATGTGATGACGTTGAATCACTGATTGGATTTGCAAAAAGTCGTCAATTTAAGGGAATGTCGTCTGTTTTTCACCCAACTTTCTGACAGGGGGGATTTGGGGGGGAGGGGGGGGGGGGGTTCGTGTTGAATTCACATTAACTGACAACTCAACCAAATGTAAATCAAAACTAGATGTTGAACTGACGTCTGTGCCCAGTGGGCAGGGCCTAAACCAATGCCGACCTACCTACCTACACAAAGACGATCTCTAGAGATTACACTTCAATAGTCTAGGTCTGCTTCAAGAGGACCCCACCTCATACCTCTGCATTGAGTTAATGTCCCATTTAAGTGACATTTTGGGAAAAACATTTCCAAGATTATAGCAATGGACTCCATGCATGAAGTGCAACTGGCACCTGATGAAAGCTGATACCTGTTGATATCGGACTTCCTTTACCTGTAAAAAAAAATAAAAACCTAACAAAGAAATCTTAATTGTAGCCCCTTAATTTGAGTATTTCATTCAGTGCACCTTCAACATCAATGATTATCTCTGAATAAATACCTCATCCACTTAATCAATACACTGAGATTATTCTGTGTGTTTGTCTATATAGCCTACTACTCTTTGTCCCTAGTGTTTGTCAGCCTTCCACAACATTATCAACCCTGCAACCTGATCCACTATGGGGATCTAATAGATAGCAATGCAAGCCGTAATTAGCCCTAACTCATTTAGCTGGCTTCTTGGACCACTGTTTGACACAAGTCATGATGTGTGTGCCCCAAAGTCACTGTCATGATGTGTGTGGCCCAAAGTCACTGTCATGATGTGTGTGGCCCAAAGTCACTGTCATGATGTGTGTGCCCCAAAGCTTTTTGTCATTGTCAGCCTCTGATGCAATGGCCAACGTGTTCATCAGACGGATGTAACAAGCCCAGGTATCTTTCTCCTTACTCTCCTAATTTCCCCATTGGCAAGCTGTGTTTGCACGCTTCGTTTTGAATGCAGCCAACACTGCTGCCATTTGTCATGTTGTATTTTCTTCTGCAGTCATGGGACTGGTCGTTCTAACATGGGAAAAGAGCATGAGATCATCAAATGGTTATTTTCTGGACTCACACTACCTATGGAACAACAACAACACAAGTCAAGTCAAAGAGTGTGTGTGAGGGTGGATGAGATCACCTACGCGAGCGCAATAAATGTGTCCACCTATAGCACTTTGCCTTTCGTCTATTCAATCAGTATCCAACTGTTCCTGACTCAAATGTAGTTCCCTCTCAGGTTCACTTACTGGGATATAAAAGCACTGAAGTGGTGCTGAAACACGGAAGTCGCACACAGTTAGCCACAGATAGAGTTCATGTGCGTGTTCATCCTCTTCTAGTTCTCCCAAGCCTCCGTTTTCTTGGCAGAGCATGCCTGTGTTTTCCTAACACACTCAGAGAAGCAGGATGATACATGGTGGTCTATCAACCCCCTGAGATCAATAGGAATAGGGATGGGTACATCTCAGGTTTACATACAGTGCACTTCTCTTCTCTGGCTTCCAACAGAGGAATGATGGCGGTAGAAAATCTGATAAGGCCTTGTCTGTTTCTCAGTCTGTTTCTCAGTCTGCTCCAGCCATCACCTATTATGGGTTGTTTGCAGATATCATGAGGTATGTTGCAGCCAACACCAGACAGAGCATGGGTTTTTTTCTCAATTCTGTCACCATGGTAATCCTTTAATGGAGGGATTGGGAGTCTAAAAATGTTCACAATGTAATTAGCTTGTCGGGAAACGTACAATATGAGGACTCATGTACAACAGACGCATCTTACTTACTGTGGTTGATGTAACAACTATACAGGTTATGTTGCTGTAGATCTGTTTGGATCTGATGAAAACATATCTGCCACTTAGATAATGTCCTTCTTGTAGCAAGGCCAAAAGTTATCAAGTTAATATGGAAGATGTTCCAGCCTTGTTCTTCTCATGTGATTAAATGTTTCTAAAGGGCTATGATAATCGTCCTATCCATCTTCTGGGGTTATGTTGTTCATCAATAAACTTTTATTTGAAAAGTCGTGAGTTAAGGCTTCCTAAAACATCCTTCATTTACAAAGCCCCTCATTTATGAAAACATACAGTGGCTAGAAAAAGTATGTGAACCTTTTGGAATTACCTGCATTTCTGCATAAATTTGTCATAACATTTTATCTGATCTTCAACTAAGTCCCAACAATAGACAAACATAATTTACTTAATCTAATAACACACAAACAATTCTACATTTTCATGTCTTGGTTGAACACACCGTGTAAACATTCACAGTGCAGGATGGAAAAAGTATGTAAAACCCGTGGATTTAATAACTGGTTTTCCTTTGGTAGCAATACCCTCAACCATATGTTTTCTGTAGTTGTAGATTTCTGGTGTGAACTGCTCTCTTGAGGTCATGCCACAGCATCTCAATCGGGTTGAGGTCAGGACTGGGCCACTCCAGAAGGCGTATTTTCTTCTGTTGAAAGCCATTCTGTTGTTGATTTACTTCTGTGTTTAGGGTCGTTGTCCTGTTGCATCACCCAACTTCTGTTGAGCTTCAGATGGTGGACACAAAAGGGAAAATGGCTACCTAAATATAATCCCCAATCAGAGACAACGATAAACAGCTGCCTCTGAATGGGAAGCATATCAGGCCACCATAGACATACAAATACCTAGACCTACAAAAACCCTAGACAATACAAAAACTAGCATACCCACCCTCGTCACACCCTGGCCTAACCAAAATATAAAGAAAACAGAGATATCTAAGGTCAGAGCGTGACAGGTTGGATGGGGAGCGTTGTTTCACAGCAATTTTCCTGGTCTCTCCAGAGATGTTTGATCTGGTTCAAGTCCAGGCTTTGGCTGGGCCACTCAAGGACATTCAGAGACTTGTCCTGAAGCCACTCCTGCGTTGTCTTGGCTGTGTGCTTAGGGTTGTTGTCCTGTTGGAAGGTGAACCTTTGCCCCAGTCTGAGGTCCTGAGCACTCTGAAGCAGGTTTTCATCAAGGATCTCTCTGTAGTTTGTGCCGTTCATCTTTCCCTCGATCCTGACTAGTCTCCCAGTCCCTGCCGCTGAAACACATCCCCACAGCATGATGCTGCCACCGCTATGCTTCACCATAGGTTTGGTGCCAGGTTTCCGGTTCTTGGTCCCCTCCCTGACCAAGGCCCTTCTCCCCCGATTGCTCAGTTTGGCTGGGCAGCCAGCTCTAGGAAGAGTCTTGGTGGTTCCAAACTTCTTCCATTTAGGAATTATGGAGGCCATTGTGTTCTTAGGGACCTTAAATGCTGCAGAAATGTTTTGGTACCCTTCCACAGATCTGTGCCTCGACACAATCCTGTCTTGGAGCTCTACAGACAATTCCTTCGACCTCATGGCTTGGTTTTCGCCCTGACAAAACATAGTGGAATCCATTTTAGAATAAGGCTGTAATGAAGCAAAATGTGGAAAAAGTCAAGGTGTCTGAATACTTTCTGAATGCACTGTATGGCAACCAAGCCAGCCTGTCTTTCATGTTTTCAGACACAAACAGTGGGATGATGAAACATTTGTGAATCCTGTATCCATGTACAGTTGGCTTACTGGACTGTATAAGGCCTCAGTAGTATTGAGACACCTCAACTGCATTAGAATGGCTCACTGTAGAACATTTTAAAAAGTGGATACATTGTTGAGGGTTTTGAGGGAAATTAGAGGGACATACAGTCACATATGTGACTTGTTTCAGGAAACTAGGCGTATGTCGCATGCTACCACTTCACAGGAGGGCCATTTGAACGTACATTTTTTATCAAAATGCGTTTTGTGGCAGAAATGCCTTCTGGAACATGTGAACTTTCATGTGCCTTAATAACAAACTTGTATTCCATCCATAAATATGAATAAAATTGTCAAATTACTAGCCTAGTTGGTTTATCCATGGAAAGACGGGAACCGTCTGCCCTTAGCCACGATTGAAAGAGATAATCCAGGTATCATGTAAAAAGATAAATTAGACTGTAATTACATTGTACTTGCCTCTGTAATTACCTTGTACCTGCCTCTGTAATTACCTTGTACCTGCCTCTGTAATTACCTTGTACCTGCCTCTGTAATTACCTTGTACCTGCCTCTGTAATTACCTTGAATAAGGAACACTTATTCAGTGGTGTAAAGTACTTAATAAGTAAAAATACTTCAAAGTACTTCTTAAGTAGTTTTTTGTATTTTACTTTACTATTTATAATTTTGACAACTTTTACTTCACCACATTTCTAAAGAAAACAATGTACTTTTTACACCATACGTTTTACCTGACACACAAGTACATTACATTTTGAATACTTAGCAGGACAAAATGACAACACATGGTCATCCCTTC
The DNA here is from genome assembly GCF_034236695.1 of Oncorhynchus nerka. Classification (NCBI taxonomy): domain Eukaryota; kingdom Metazoa; phylum Chordata; class Actinopteri; order Salmoniformes; family Salmonidae; genus Oncorhynchus; species Oncorhynchus nerka. The sequence continues at coordinate 59,811,107 of NC_088399.1, forward strand.
TGCTTCTGATCTAGCGGACTCACTAAACAAAAAATGCATCTTTTGTAAATTATGTCTTAGTGTTGGAGCGTGCCCCTGGCTATCCATACATTTTAAAAACAAGAAAATGGTGCTGCCTGCTTTGCTTAATAGGAATTTGAAATGATTCATACTTTTACTTTTGATACTTAAGTATATTTAGAACCAAATACTTTTAGACTTTTACTCAAGTAGTATTTTACTGGGTGACTTTTACTTTTACTTGAGTAACTTTCTAATAAGGTATCTATACTTTTACACAAGTATGACCATTGGGTACTTTTTCCGCCACTGCACTTATTTTAAGGTGGAACCCATTGTTATACTATCAAAAGTAGTTGCTATAACTTACACATTAGCTATTTAAAATTGGCCTCACTAAAGGAAGGAAACATATTGGGCTTGGGCTCACATCCGCTCACACTCACACCGCCACAATAAAGAAGCCACTGGCTCAATGACTTATTCATAAGTTTTCATGAAAAATGGACGAGTTGAGAACATGTGCAAGAAATGACATCATAACATGTCCATGTAACTACCAAGACGTATATACCAATAGTCTATTTCGGTGTGTCTCTTCCCGTATCTCCATGTAAATCCATAGAAGCAAACGCAGATGTTGTGGCCGTGCACTCTCCTGTTCTCCCTGGCCTGACCTTAGCCATTCACTGTCACCAGACCTGTGAATTCCTATGTGATAGTAGAGATAGCTACTGGTATAAAAATAATACCCAGTTAGATAGCCATGTACAGGGGGACAGGTGGAGTAGGCACTAAAAGTGCTGACTGGCTGACACGTCAGATAGTTTCAATGACATGCCTTTCTTGGTGCCTGTAGCAGGCAATGATTAGTGTCACACTCAACCTACACCTGTGCGTGTGTGTGTGTGTGTGTGTGTGTGTATGTGTGTGTGTGTGTGTGTGTGCGCGCGCGCACGCGCGTGTGTGTGTGTGTGTGTGTGTGTGTGTGTGTGTGTGTGTGTGCGCGTGCGTGCGTGTGTGTGTGTGTGTATGCGTGCATGTGTGTGTGTGTGCAAGAACTACTGTTATCATCCCAGGTTCATTAAGGGCCTGGCTGAGTTTACCACTTACAGGTAGTGAATTACAATGGTTTTATTTATGGGTGTAGAATTTTGATCTGCATTGGCTGTGTTTGTGGTCGATGTAACATTGAATCAATCTGCAAGTGTAACCCGACAAACATGAACCGGTCAATGTGAGCTATCATTGACACTCCCTCACTCTGTTTTGACATCTCCTCCACATCTCTTCAATGCTATTGTGCATTCTTGCAGTAACTCGGAGTGATTCAATTGTTTTGCTTGTGTTTTCTCTCTCCCTTCACCAGATCGATGACCCTTTCTGTAACAGACCTGCCCATGTTTCGCGAAAGGAAATCATTTTAGCTCTAGTGTTTTTGCCAAATAAGCAATTTATTTGTCTCTCTCTGTGTTGGGCCCTTGGATAGATGTTTGGGAAGCTCAGGTACAGCCAATGTATTTCTATGCCTAACCTTTTGACCATGTTGAGTAGGTAAGGGATAGCTCCGAACTACAATGTCTTGAGGGCCACAGGTTTTGTATTGAACCTAGAACACAGCCATATCGAAGAGGAACTGCAGAAAGATTGTTCTGAAATCTGAAGCTGCGGTATTACAATGGATACAACCCTCGCTCTGACCCTCAAGCTGCTCAAAGCACACTTGAACTGGATATGTACGGGCAAAAGCTGATCGGCCTCAAAAAAGGATATTTACTTCTTAGAAAAACACACAAAGCATCTAAAAGCAACCCAAGACAGGAATATTAAATTGCTCAGATAAGTTGCATACAGCAAAATCCAAATGAAGCTCTCTTGCACCGAATTATCTTCTTGTACGCATGTGAAGTGGTGACCACCCATTGAAGCTCTGATAGTACAACACTGATGAGAAGCTCTGCCACGCTTGGGACTATGCCAACCTGTAAGGTTTTTAAATGCATTTAGGAGAACTACAGCATGAGCTTATTCTTATGATAAGACCTCCGTGAAAAAAAGCCTAGACACAGGATGACCACATCCCTACGTGTACTCGTAAAGCTCTTAGACAAGAAGCCAAAGTCATTATTTTTGTCTCTCGTTGCGAGGACACCTTTAGACTTCTTTAACATTGTGTGTGTGGTGTGTAGAGTCAAAGCGATGTAAATGAATACTGTAACACACTGACGACAGCAGCAGGTTGACAAGACTTTTGGATTACGGAAGGCATTTATGGAACCAAACTAAAATAATGAGAACAAGATGGCGGACATTGAGCCCAGGCGTACCATAAGTACAGTATTTCCACATAGGGAAGTCAGAGCTGCTTTCTCTTATTCCCTGACTGTGGAAAGGGTCTGTAAAGGCTCATTGCGTCATGGTTGGCGGCACTTGCTTCACTTGATCTGCAACCCGGTGAGGTAAGGGATGTGAGTGACAGAGTTTAAAGAGGACCTTAAACACCTTGCAGAAGTAGGGCCATTAGCTGCATATTAAAAAGGCAACTAATAAAACAGTCAGCTTGACGTGTCTTCAGCCAACAGCAAGTTATCCTCGGTGTGATTTGTGGGGATAAGCAACAGCCATCACCTTTCAGGAACACTCACAGTGGTACAAACCAGACCTCGCTATACTCCTCCACGCTTTCCTTTACGATGTGAAGTAACTGTAGTAAATGGGAAAAGGCCATTTTGTGGGGTCAGATTCTTCACATACTGACTAAAGGTTTATACACCAATTTCACCATCAAAGTCAATTTATGGTTGCCTTTAATCTACGTAATTTCTGTTTACATGGCTGCTAATTTGCCCTAATCAATTTCATGTCAAGTCATTAGGGTGGAAGGTGAAGGAAAAGAATAAGCTTGGTCACGCTATGTATATGTTTACCGTGAGACTGTCACATCAAATTTGGCCAGAAGTGCTCCAATGGTTTACATCACGTCACTTTGTTGTATGGCTCAGGAGGCCAACAATAAACACAATCAATGGTGCTCCCTCTCTCTCTGTGCCTCAGGATAGGCGAGTAAGGCCTTCAGCAGTTCTTTGAGTGTATGTCTATGTACTTGTCACGCACTGAAGTCACTATTAGCTCGTACAAATAAATGAGAACTCATTTCCATGAAGGGGAGTGAAAGCACCAGCACATGGTGTGCGACCTTTCTGACCCAGGGTTTGACCAGCTTGCCGACTGCGGTGGTTCTGTTTGTTGATCCTAATTTTCTAACAGTTTACAGAACTGGCGACTGGTTATGCAGTGTCGTTTCCCCGTTTTCACAGATGGGCAGACAGCGGGCACGGCTAGCGCACATTCTCTGCTTGTTCAACCGTGCCTCAGTGACAGCCACCCGACGCTCTGTACTGAGTGAAGCCCATGTGTAGTTTAGCAAGGAAAACAGCTGACAAAGCTTGAAATGTGGATTCCAACTCGAATATGTTCTTTAGGAGTAATCACCCTGGGTTATTGTAATAAGTCTGTTATAATGATCTTATCCCTGCTTTGTTGAAAATGAAGACAGCTATCCGTTAATCATATATTCAATGACATGTTACAACTGCCATTCTATTCCCACGTGAAGTCAATTTCACGATCCTTTTTAGTTTAAGTAATATAGCAGTAGGCAACATGTGGTTGTGTGGATGTGTGAATATTGATGATGCAGTACAAGCAAATGCAGGTGAGTTGTAGTAATAAGTAACGTTATTAAAACATTTCCAAACAGATCCTTTCCATTCACCATATACTTTCTCTTGACTTTGGTCGGACTTCCTTTTCAAGGATATGGTTAGAAGCCAGAAAACTTGATGTAAAACGTGTAAATCGGGTTTCAGGGGGAAATAAGATGATTGAGAAGGAAATACTGAATTAGAAATGCAGCCAGAGACTGAGTGTGGTTTTGTGGACAATGTTTTGTCTTTTTTTTCTGCTGAAGGCTTTGGCATGCCAAACCTCAGGTTGTGGGAAGGCAGAAAAATATAGCATTAGCAGTATTATGATAAATAAAAACTAATAGAGGATTTCATAAAGTCGGCCAAAAACAGAATCTGGCTGTGTCTGTTACCATTACAAACATATGTCTCCATGTAGGAAACGGTCTTCTCCTATGTGTAAAGGTGGTGTTGTTGTGCCCTTAAAGGAAATGTAAATGGTGAACTGAAACAACTTTTACTTGAAGACATTGTTGTCATGGAATATGACTCACCATGATGGAACATGGCAGCCATTTTGTTTTCACTAACAACAGACTGGGGTCATGTTTTGGGGAAGAGGATTGAGCCATGTCAGAGATAGTTAGATCAGGTGGATGCTGAAATGGAGGACTAAGGATGTCAACGTTATGAAAAAAAGGAACAGTTGATACATTAACTGCAACAAGAGGTCATCTCAAACCTCCAACTTCCATTCTTTTTTTTTTACCCCCTTTTTCTCCCCAATTTTGATCTTGTTTCATTTCTGCAACTCCCTAACGGGCTCAGGTCGAGTCATACATCCACCGAAACATGATCCACCAAACCATGCTTCTTAACACCCACCCGTCGCACCAATGTGTCATAGGAAACACTGTTCAACTTACGACCAAGGTCAGCCTGCAGGCGTCCGGCCCGCCACATGGAGTCGCTAGAGCGCGATGAGCCAAATAAATCCCCCCTGGCCAAACCCTCCCCTAACATGGACGACGCTGGGCCAATTGTGCACCACTCTATGGGATTCCTGATCACGGCTGGTTGTGATACAGCCCAGGATCGAACACCTCTAGCATTGTGATGCAGTGCCTTAGACCGCTGCGCCACTCGGGAGGCTCTCCTTGTTTGTTTTGAAAAAATAAGAGAAGTTGTTGTGCTGAAACTGAGTTATAGCCTGTCGAGCCACAGGTAATGTCTCCCAATATACAATGACCATCAAAGGGTTGAAAGGTCATCACTACTGAGTTTCTCTGTGTATCACTTCCAAGCTTGAGTTGGGTTTAAAACCACTAATTTGTCTTTGGTGTGGAATTAACATTCCACTTCTCATGGAATGTAGAAAATGCTACTGAATGTCCATGGTTCGTGCAGCAAGGGGACAGTATTGAGAAGGTTGAAGATAATGTCGAAGCTCACTCGGTGCCAAGTTTGTTGGTCTTGTCTGTTAAAATAACATACTTGCACACATTGTTACCAACTATATGAACCAAGACTATTTTGTGAACCCATCACAAGCTGTTGAAACGATGATATTTGAGGAAATGTGTGATTTACTGATCAAGGTCCATATCTTTTTTTGAATTTATCCAACCACACAACGCAACACTTATCATGTTTCTTTCTAATGATGCAATGGGGTTCCAGAGATACTATTTTGTGCCAGATATACTATTTTGTGCCAGAGATATTATTTAGTGCCAGAGATATTATTGCCCAAATTGAATATGTATGCATCCGGACCCTCCAAACTGATAATGAACAGCGGATGTGCGCAAAATGAAAACTTGTATATCATCTATAGCTTGTCTATCACACCACACTATATTGAGCATGTCATATTCTGTTGGACACTCGCCAGCCTTTCAACATAACATCCAACTCCTGCTGACTCTTAACATGCTAGCTCACTCTTTCTTCCTGTCCTGCCACTGTGAGGGAGAGTAGGAGAGGTCTCGTGCTAAGCACCTTCATATGCTGTGTGCCCGTTGCCAAGAAAGCTCTCAACACAAGGAGAATAGCCTGGAGCGATGAGCTCCTCTGGACCAGGGTCCGGGTTCGTCTGTCACTGCCACTTTGTCGGGTGACGCACCTTCCCCCTGTAGGCACTGAAGAAGAGGATGATGGGTGAAGGCACAGCGCCACACCTGGGAGTATGACAGAGAGGCTCCATAGAGGTCTCCGTATGACACGTACTGCGCTCAGCAGGCGGCGAGACGGGCAGGTGGATCAACAGACTCCGAGAGTAAGCTGACCCTCTCCTTGGCAATGCAACGTAGGGGACATCACAGGAGATGATAAATCTGCCGTCCTTTGACCCCCGTCCTTCCCGCCAAAGCGATATGTTTTTGATTATAGTAATAAAGTACTCTTGAGGGGATTGCAACACTAAACAGCCATAAATCCAGATCAGAACAAACTGTCAGCGGTATCTAAAAGGGTCTTAATGGCCGACTTAATCTCTACGTCAGGGGTAGGCAACACTGGTCATGGAGTACCGCAGGCACTTCACGTTTTTGATTGAACTGACCTGGAATACCAGGTGTGTTGAATTTAGGCAATCACTGAACTGATCAATTAGCTCAGTTGGTCAGGTGGGAACCGACTCTGACACTTACATTGGATTCTACTTTGTTGGCTGATCACCAACATGGCTTTTGACCTTTGTATTGAGAACATGGTCATGATAAGGGTTTGGATAGCGCCAAAATTAAAATATGTGGCAAACAAAAAGGAAAGCCTTCCTCATCTCAGATTCCAGGTCTTGCATTATGAATCCACATTCATTAGTGGGAAATTGGCATGCTTGGTTAGTATTGTGCAAGTTGAACATCTATCTGTACGAATTACTTAAGAATACAAGTGGAAGGTTAAGCATACAGTTGACAGAAAGAGGTGAAAAGCTAAGAATTGTGCAAAGCCGTTTGAAATCATATCTGCATGTTATTTGTCAGCTTTCATTGAACGTGTGCAGTATTTAAAACTCTCTCCGGTGGTTATTTGGATTTCTGACAGTTGGTTATGTTTGAGCATCGGGTCCAACCATTAACTTCAGTTTAACCTTATGGATGTGTTATCACGTCTTCCATGCTGTGCTCACTGGCATTTCCTTAGAGACTTCATAGAGAATCACTCTTCATGCCACACATAACTAGTGATTGCCACATGCAGAAGAACAATGTTGAGTCATTGATGCCTGCACTCAAACATGAATATCTAAAGAGCTAAAATAAACCTTTCAGGTACATTTCAAGAAAAGTTTATGTCGGCGGCGGGGGGTTCAATGGAACTTATGGAAGTTGGAATTGTTTTTAGATGGTCATATTATGGGCCACTTAGTTATTTGATTTAGATTTGTAGGACTCCTTTAGGTATCAAAATATATACAGCAATTATTTTATCAAATATAGAATTTGACCTTTACTACTATAGCCCAAGAAACATATTGAATAACACATTCATTAATGGAAAAAAATACATAATACATAATAAGAAATAAGGTTTTGAAGTGTTTGTCCTATATCTAGGAGATACAAGAAAGCTCAGGAAAAATATACTGTATATATATATTTTTACAGATATTTAACCCCTTTTCTTGGGTAGGCACACAACTACCTTTATACTTGTTTTAGACCAGCGCAGGTTACCTTCAGATGAGTCCCGTGACACTTGTCTCCCCTTTCCATAAAGGGGCCATAATAGTAGATCAAACCATTCGGACGCTACAGACGTTTTCGTATGATTACTGATTTTCGGGATGTCTCATGGTCTGACAAATACCGTTCAAGCTCTGCCACCTTTCACCTTTCACCTTTCACCGCCACCGCCACCGCCACCTTTCACCGGCAGATGCAGTGGAAAAACAGATATCTCTAGCATAAATTTTACGGATTTTGATGAGGATTTAAAAAATAATTTTACTACATTGGTGCGGCAATCGACTATAGGCGCATCTAATAGATCTAAGGTACATCTAATAGATCTGTAAAAGAGCAGTTATAGATCTAGGGCACCAGTGTGCTAATCGTGGCATGACACTGCACTTTGAGACCTTAGATGAAAGCTTTAATTCACTTTATTTATACTCCAGTAGTGAGTAAAATTGGCCAACGGACCCATGGGAGAAAAGGTTAAAGGGCAAACAGATAAAGTGCAATAAGGAGGATGGGGCTGATGAAAGCAGCACCAATATCTAAAAAGGCTAGCCAAAGGCCACAACCCTAATAATAACCCTGACAACAAGATTACCAGCTGTGAGGGTGTGAGAGAGAAAGGGAACAGCCGGGCCAGGTGTGTGTGCTAATTTAATCAAGTGTGAAATATAACCACAGGTACGCCAAGAGTAGGTCAGGCTGAGCAATGGAGAGACTATATCGATATAATAACAGAAATAGAATGCTACATCTAATTCATTCGGAATTCTAATTCTATGATTGTGATTCAAACCCATTCAATATATTTCACAGTTAGAATGCCTTTCCTTGCCACACTTGGCTGATTCCCCAGATGCAAATACATCAAAGGAGAGAAGAGTGACTGATAGTAAGTATAGTGGCAATTATTAGAGGATTAGAGACCTGTACATATTTGGTACTGTAATTACTCAATTATGGTACCAAATACTTATAGGTCTCTAATCCTGTAATAATGTATCATTTAACCCTGTGAAAATAATTTATTATGGTAAATTATCTCTCTCGATCTTGTAGCCAAGAGTGGAGATGTGGGATTTGGATAAGATGGAGGAGTGGAGGATGCACTGTGTGCGGATGAAATGGATGAGGACATTTCAGATGGAGGAGAGGAACGTGTTGAACAGAAAAGAGACTGAGATCAAAATGAAAGACTTCCAAACTGGATTGGACACAGCAGGGGAAGAAAAGGAGTAGGTCCGATCAGGGACGACGGACAGAGGAGAAGAAAGACAAGGAGAAGACGTGGCTGTCTGCGGCGGAGCGAATGCCAGAGGAGGAGGTGTGGAAGCGACAGACGAGAGAGGAGTTGAGAATGGAGTCTGCGGGAATTCAGGCAGGGGTGGAGGAGAGAGAAAGCAAAGTGAGCAAGAAAGAAGGAAAATTGGAAGCATAAAAGAGGGAGGAGGCAGAACTTGTAAAATAGCTGGACACACACAGGAAGTGCTTTTGGGAGGATAGAGAGAAATTCATTGAGGAAGAGAGGAGGAGAAAAACTGGAGAACCTCGATAAGACGATGGAGAGAGAGAGAACGGAAAGAGAGGGAGGAGATGAGGAAGGAGACAGTGAGGGAGTGAGGGCAGAACTGAGAAGAGATATGAACCTGGACACAACTGAGACAGACATGACCTTATTTTCACCTGGGGGGCAGGAATGGAGTGAGGATGAAGAAAATAGCATGCCGGAAAGAGCGGGAGAGGGGTGGAGAGGAGGAAGATGGAGGAAAGAGTGAGAGAGGAGAATAGGGGGAATGGAGAGATGGAGGAAAAGAGGCTGAGGGGAGAATAGGGGGAATGGAGAGATGGAGGAAAAGAGGCTGAGGGGAGAGGTGGGGGAATGGAGAGATGGAGGGAAAGAGGCTGAGGGGAGAGGTGGGGGAATGGAGAGATGGAGGAAAAGAGGCTGAGGGGAGAGGTGGGGAATGGAGAGATGGAGGAAAAGAGGCTGAGGGGAGAGGTGGGGGAATGGAGAGATGGAGGGAAAGAGGCTGAGGGGAGAATAGGGGGAATGGAGAGATGGAGGAAAAGAGGCTGAGGGGAGAGGTGGGGAATGGAGAGATGGAGGAAAAGAGGCTGAGGGGAGAATAGGGGGAATGGAGAGATGGAGGGAAAAAGGCTGAGGGGAGAATAGGGGAATGGAGAGATGGAGGGAAAGAGGCTGAGGGGAGAATAGGGGAATGGAGAGATGGAGGGAAAGAGGCTGAGGGGAGAATAGGGGGAATGGAGAGATGGAGGAAAAGAGGCTGAGGGGAGAGGTGGGGGAATGGAGAGATGGAGGAAAAGAGGCTGAGGGGAGAATAGGGGAATGGAGAGATGGAGGGAAAAAGGCTGAGGGGAGAATAGGGGAATGGAGAGATGGAGGGAAAGAGGCTGAGGGGAGAATAGGGGAATGGAGAGATGGAGGGAAAGAGGCTGAGGGGAGAATAGGGGGAATGGAGAGATGGAGGGAAAGAGGCTGAGGGGAGAATAGGGGGAATGGAGAGATGGAGGGAAAGAGGCTGAGGGGAGAATAGGGGGAATGGAGAGATGGAGGAAAAGAGGCTGAGGGGAGAATAGGGGGAATGGAGAGATGGAGGAAAAGAGGCTGAGGGGAGAGGTGGGCAGTGGGTGATAAAGTGCAGGAGAAAGAGAAAAACACCAGTAAAGACAGTAACTCTGCCCCCGAGGTCTCCATCATGCTGTCCAGTGTTGAGATGGAAAGCAAGGGAAAGAAAGGAAGTGTGTTCACCAGGTGGTTCTCCAAGAAGTAGGAAGAGAAACAAAAGGACAGCAGTGATCAGGAGAAAAAGACAACAAAAAAAATAATATATATATATTATATGAAAAAAATATTATTCCATGCATCATTTTGATTTCATTATGTTCAATTGTTCATTACTAAAATAAGAAAGAGTGGCAAGAAAAAGTATGTGAACCCTTTGTAAATACCTGGATTAAAAATGTTATCCTCTTCACCGAGGTCACAACAATAGACAAACAAAGTCTGCTTCAACAAATAACACACAAACCAATTATACGTTTTCATGTCTTTGTTGAAAAGACTGTGTAAACATTCACAGTGCAGGGTGGAAAAAGTATTGAATGAACCCTCCTTCGGCAGGAATAACCTCCACCAAATGTTTTTTGTAGTTGTGGATCAGATTTTTGGACTATTCGTCTTTACAAAACTGTTTCAGTTTATCAATATTCTTGGGATGTCTGGTGTGAACTGCTCTCTTGAGGTCATGCCTCAGCATCTCAATCGGGTTGAGGTCAGGACTCTGATTGGGCCACTCCAGAAGGCGTAATTTCTGCTGTTGAAGCCATTCTGTTGTTGATTTACTTCTGTGTTTTGGGTCGTTGTCCTGTTGCATCACCCAACTTCTGTTGAGTTTTAATTGGTGGACATATAGCCATATATTCTCCTGCAAAATGTATTAATACACTTGGGAATTAATTTTTCCGTCGATAATAGCAAGCTGTCCAGTCCCCGAGGCAGCAAAGCAGCCCCAAACCATGATGCGCCCTCCACCATACTTTACAGTTGGGATGAGGTTTTGATGTTGGTGTGCTGTGCCTTTTTTCTCCACACAAAGTGTTGTGTGTTCCTTCCAAACAACTAAAATATAGTTTAATCTGTCCAAGGAATATTTTGCCAGTAGCGCTGTGGAACATCTAGGTGCACTTCTGCAAACTTCAGACGTGCAGCAATGTTTTTTTTGGACAGCAGTGGTTTCTTCCGTGGTATCCTCCCATGAACACCATTCTTGTTTAGTGTTTTACGTATTGTAGACTCGTCAATAGAGATCTTAGCATGTTCCAGAGATTTCTATAAGTCTTTAGCTGACACTCTAGGATTCTTTTTAACCGCATTGAGCATTCTGCGCTGTGCTCTTGCAGTCATCTTTGCAGGACGGCCACTCCTAGGGAGAGTAGCAACAGTGCTGAACTTTCTCCATTTATAGACAATTTGTCTAACCGTGGACTGATAAACTTCAAGGCTTTTAGAGGTACTTTTGTAACCCTTTCCAGCTTTATGCAAGTCAACAATTCTTAATCTTAGGTCTTCTGCGATCTCTTTTGTTTGAGGCATGGTTCACATCAGGCAATGCTTCTTGTGAATAGCAATCTCAAATTTTGTGACTGTTTTTTATAGGCAAGGCTGCTCTAACCAACATCTTCAATCTCGTCTCATTGATTGGACTCCAGGTTAGCTGACTCCTGATTCCAATGCGCTTTTGGAGAAGTCATTAGCCTAGTGGGTCACATACTTTTTCCAACCTACAATGTGAATGTTTAAATTATGTATTCAATATAGACAAGAAAAATACAATACTTTTTGTGTTATTAATTTAAGCACACTATGTTTGTCTATTGTTGGGACTTAGATGAAGATCAGATCAAATTTGATGACCAATTTATGCAGAAATCCAGGTAATTCCAAGGGGTTCATATACTTTTTCTTGCCACTGTATGTGTAATTTCTCTACTATAAATGGTTGTGGGTACTGCGGGTCCTTTTCTTCTGACGTCAAACCCCCCGTCACTAACAAACGAACAGCATCGCTACTCAGGAGTTAGTGTAGGGAAGTCTGTGTGTAGCTGGTGTATAGGAGTCAGGCGCAGGACAGCAGATATGAGTAAATAAACGTATTTTACGTATTTTACTCAACATATAATAAACATATACTCAACATATAATACATACAAAAACAGAGTCCACAATAACGGACCTTCCTACATAGAAACAATCACTCACAAACAAACATGGGGGAACAGAGGGTTAAATAATGAACAGGTAATTGGGGGATTGAAACTAGGTGTGTAGGACAAAGACAAAACAAATGGAAAAGTGCATTGGCGATGGCTAGAAAGCCGGTGACGTCGTCCCGAACAAGGAGAGGGACGGACTTCCGTGGAAGTCGTGACAGTTTGCTACATTGGCAGAGTATGTCTGGTTATGTGTCTGGTTGAGAGAAGGCAAACAGGATTTTCCTATAAACAGGTAGTGTGTTTGTTTCTGTAAACCCCAGCAGATTAAGGAAACATAGAGACTAAGCTCATTGGAGTTTATTCTCAGTAGAAGAGCTTGGGTGTGTGTGCGTGTGCACTGTGTTTGTGCGTGTATATGTGTGTGTGTACATGTTGAGGAGGGGCCAAATGAGCCTTAATAAGCCTTATCTCTGCTGTCGGCCACTCTGCTCTTTCTCCTAATTGGCAACGGGGCTGGAGGATGGCAGTTGGTGATTCAAAGATGTGAGGATGAGCACTGTAGCCCGAGCTGCATGCTACTTCACAAACTCTCTCTGCTCACTCTTTACATAGAGGAATTGATGACGCTGAAGATATTACCGATTTATGTTGACATACAGGTAACTGCCAAAATAAAGGAAACACTATTCATTGAAAGCAGGTGCTTCCATACAGGTGTGGTTCCTGGTTTAACTAAGCAATTCAATCATCCTATGCTTCAGTCACATGACCTGAACCAAATTAAAAACTTGGAGATTCTGGAGCGGCACCTGAGCGGCACCTGAGACCACATTTTCCACCCCCGTCAACAAAACACCACATTATGCAATTTCTCATGGAAGAATGGTGTCTCATCCCTCCATTAGAGTTCCAGACACTTGTAGAATCTATGCCATGGCACATTGAAGCTGTTCTGGCGGCTCGTGGTGGCCCAACGCCCTATTAAGAAACTTTATGTTGGTGTTTCCTTTATTTTGGCACTTACCTGTAATATACCCTAAATTACATGTTGAAATACTGTAATAATTGTATTGTTATAGGTACCAATCATACTGTGTCTGTGTTGAGGTGTTGATGGCAACATTTCTGCCAGAGGATCACATGGAAGGCTTTCTAAGACTGCATTAGCATTGTGGCTAACACCCTCTTGTGATATCACCACAGATTTCCTGTCACCATCAACAACTAGATAAACACCCCAATGAAATCCAACGTCTGCCCGGAAACACTGAACTGTGATCCAGCGATGCCCCAGCTGACTATTTGGAGATCTTTGGTGTAGTAAGTATATACAACTTCAGTGGCTATGCTACAGTATCATCCAGTTTTATCACAAAGTGAGGTTTATAGAGAAATCTTTTATGTCAAAGTACAGTATCTGCAGTGCAATGCACTGTTCTGTGTAAGCTAAAAGATAGCTCATTCAGCAGCCACTAGATTGTGTGTGCGTGTGTACATGCCTCACTGTAGATAGGCTAAGTGTATGTGAGCATGTGTGTGTGTGTGTGTGCCTTCTTGCACTGGGCACGTGTGTGAGTGTGTGTGTTTAGATGTTTGTTCGCGAGCGTGTGTGTCGGATAAGAGAAATCGAATGGAGAAGGGATAGACCAGAGATGGTTCACCCATACAGTTGAAAAGTCCCCCGGTGTCACAGAGGTCTGGTGCGATTAGACACACCTCCTTGCCTCTCAAAAGTGAATTCCTTTGTGGACGAACCGCTCGATTAATTGTGAGTGTGGCACATCTGCTGTATAGGTGTTGCATGAGGCCTGGGGCTAGGTCCTTTTTCATTTTGGCACCGGCCGTTTCTCTTACGCCCTCTATTTTCAACCCCTTGACAGCTGCATATAGCAGTAGACCGGCACGTGGAACCTTTTCCAAACAGGAAGTTGGAGCAACCGGATGCAAGGCCCATCCGATGTAGCCCCGACTCACATGCAAAATGATTTTCAAATATTGATAGAGTCTGGGTTTAATGCCTTATATGGATGACACCCATGGGATTGTCCACCTCGCTCATTGGTTATTGCAGAACTCACCACCGATAATGTACTGAGTAACTGTACTGAGTAAGACGGGCGTCCTCCACAAAGTCAATGACCAATTTATACCAATTAATCTGGGACTTTATGCTAACAGACCTCTTTCTCGGGTATCATTGTGGAAATCCAGGATATATGATGTCTTCATTTATTTATAATTATGCAATCGCTTTTGCAGCTGCAGTGTGTTGTAGTCAATTCATTGGATACGCTCTGAGCCGAGGCCATCGGACAGTGCTATGGTTCCACCTGGGTAATGGCGTGTTTGGGTTGGAGTCACTCTGCAAACAACTGTCTTTTTGACATCTCTAACGTGAGAAGTCCTGGAAACTAGCCATTAGCGCTATTGACTCGGCATGATCGATGAAAAGGAATTCTACGAAAGGTTTTCTTTCTAATTGCGATGGTTTGCCGTAGCATTGCCAGGATGGAGTGTGTGTGTATATACTATCATCAGGTATGAAGAACCCGATGCGTCTGAAAGCCGACACACGGTCCCTCGAGCGACTTAATACGTGGGACCTCAGTATCGTAGTTCAGACCAACTGCTGCTTCATTTCACTATTGTAATTTTTGTCCCCTCTTAAACACACATACCTGAGCCATTTATGGATGAAAGCTGCCAAAAATGTTTCAAGCGTATTATTGCCGTGTCTCTCCTCAATGTCTAGCGTGCGGGTAGAAAGATGGCATCTGCTGTGAAATGGTATTTCAGGCCCAGTTAATGAATGGGGTCATTGTGTGTGCACCGCTAACCTGTGATCTGTGGAGTGTCACTGAAGTGCTACTCATGTTGTTATCTGAAAACTGGCAGAAATGGGTTCCAGACTTGTCCCCCCCCCCTTCCAACAAAAGGTGATTTGTGAACATGTGTGATTTTAAGGGGTGGGGGGTGTTTTATGGATGTTTGGTAGTTTGGGCATCTTTTTCGGAAAAATAGGTCAGTCTGCCAGTGCTGAAAAGAGGTCCAAATCACGCCACAGTGGTTTGGTTAGACTTGGAAATGGATGATAATTTGGTGAGGAAACTAAAGGTTTCCTTTGCCTTTTAAGTGATTTATAAACAGCCTGCGAGATTCCATGTCTATGGTGAGTGAATGAATATGCCGGAATGAAGCCTAATCAATCATTGCCTTCATTTACACTCTGAATTCAGCTTTCAGCGAGGAATAAACTTCAGTAACCATTCTCTCAGCATTGGCAGTTGAACTGAGGCAGCAACAATCTCATCCATTTTCACCCCTGCACTCATATTTGGCCCTCTCAACAGTGAGCACACAAGCACTATTGAAAGAGCCTTGGAACGTATTACCAAACATTATTAGGAGAAATTAGGGTCCATTTTCTCCTTGGTAATTTATTCCTGTGTTTGGTATGTGTGCAGAGTAGCTATTTACAGTAATTTTGTGTAAAAGCATGTGCGAGTGGATGCATTCAGTGGGCTTTATGTACAATACGCAGATGCTCTGAGGACAGCTGTGCCTTGAGTGTAGAAATATGTACTGGCTGTATGTGTGTTTATGTGTACACGTTAGTATTTGTGTATATAACTAATCCATATAAGTAGGATTGTTTGTGTGAATGTACACACAGCCATCAGTAGCACCTTATCCATAAAGTAACACCACTAGCTCAGCTGTACAGCTTCATGACTTTCTCCCATTCTCCCATCGCCTCATAGCTGCAGCTATCACCGTCCTCTCTGATTAAGCCTTTCACTAGGGCATGCTAGTTGAGGGAGACCTATATCAGCCACACCAGCCCTTTATGGCCATAAGGACCTAGCTCCCAGTCAGCCAATTGGAAGGAATGTGCAGGCAGATAGAGGGGTTCACCGGGTCATCTTGCAGGGGCTCGGCAAACCACTTGAAACCTGTAGGGTTCACTTTATGCGGCAACACATGTAAAGAATGTCGCGGAGAGCGACATCCTGATAAAGGATGGTTGACTGTAGAAGACTCTCTATTTGGTTTTGTCGTTAAAACCTATGTGAAGGAATGCCTCTCTGGTGTCTGCTCTGACAACATACACCCAGAATACATTCCTCTCTATGTGTGAAGAGTGATTTTCGTTTTTTTTCTTCACCTCCTTGATTCAATGTCTCTGTTGTGATGTTAGGTGTATCCCCGAAAAGCCTGACAATAAACTAGGTTTGAGGGCAGTTCTACAATCTACGTCGGGAGATTCAGATTTAAGGCTGAGGACTTTGAATAATCATATTTTGCGGATAGCTATTTTAATTTCAGGTCATTTCCATGTAAAAGGACCCATAAGCACCAACATGCGAAGTTCATACAGTAGGAGCATGTCAAATTGGGTGTCAAATGAAAGCTAAGTCTATATATTTTGTTGAAATTAAGGCATACAGTTCATACATTTTCCATCCAAACAAGTTAAGAATAAGCAAAGACTTTGATTTCTGGTCAAGCAGCTGGAAAAGGGGTCTTTGAAAACATCTACCAGAAAAAGTCTTGAAAGGTATTAAAAATGCATCAAAACCCAATAATGTTGAAGTAAAGACCCCTGCTAACTAATATCAACACTAATATATAGTTTCTAATATCAACTCTTATTTAGTTTGTTTCTGCCTTCTGTAAGTTAAAGAAATATTGCCTTGTGCCTTGAAATTCCATTACCCCAAAAAAACACATACACTCTATGGCCAAAAGTATGTAATTTTTTTTACACATACTTGTCGAACATCCTTATTCCAAAATCATGGCCATTAAAATAGAGCTGGTCCCCCCTTTGCTGCTATAACTCCACTATTCTAAGAAGGCTTTCCACTAGATGTTGGAATCAAGGTAAAGGGTGGCTACTTTGAAGAATCTAAAATCTAAAATATATTTGTTTAACACTTTTTTGGTTACTACATGATACCATATGTGTTATTTCATAGTTTTGATGTCTTCACTATTATTCTACAAAATAGTAAAAAAATAAAGAAAAACTCTTGAATGAGTAGGTGTGTCCAAACGTTTGACTTGTACTGTACATGTCAAATCAAATCAAATGTTATTGGTCACATACACGTGTTTTAGAAGATGTTATTGCGGGTGTAGCGAAATGCTTGTGTTTCTATCTCCAACAGTGCAGTAATATCTAACAAGTAATATCTATCTATTTCACAACAATACACACAATACACACAAATCTAAGTAAAGGAATGGAATTGAGAATATATAAATATATGAAGCAATGTATGGACATAAAAACGTGTGTGTATGTGCATGAGTGTGTGTTCTAATGACTTATCCTCATGGCCAGCTGACGCAGAGAGGAAGTGGAATAGACCGGACATTGAATCTCTGGGCTTCATGCTCATTTGTCACATGCGTCGTAAACATTAATGTAGACTAATAGACTAATAGTGAAATGTTTACTTACGAGCCATTCCCAAAAATGCAAAGAGAAAAAGAGAAAAATTATAGAAAAATCTTAACACAAAGAATAAATACATAATAATTTGGCTATATACACGGGGTAAGTAACGAGTCGATGTGCAGGGGTATGAGGTAATTGAGATAGATATGTACATATAGGTAGGAATGAAGTGACTAGGCAACAGGATAAATAATAAATGACTGATAATGATCAGCTATTCCGGATGACTGTGTGATCACACTCTCCGTAGCCGATGTGAGTAAGACCTTTAAACAGGTCGCAGGGCCTTTAAATAGGCCGCAGGACCAAACAGATTACCAGGATGTGTACTCCGAGCATGCGCTGACCAACTAGCAGGTGTCTTCACTGACAATTTCAACCTGTCCCTTAATGAATCTGTAACATCAACATGTTTCAAGTAGACCCCTATAGTCCCTGTGCCCAAGAACAGCAAGGTAACCTGCCTAAATGACTACCGACCCGTAGCACTCAAGTCTGTAGCCATGAAGTGCTTTGAAAGGCTGGTCATGGCTCCTAGCAACACCATTATCCCAGAAAACCTAGACCCACTCCAATTTGCATACCACCCCAACAGATCCACAGATGATGCAATCTCTATTGCACCACACTGCCCTTTCCCTCCTGATCACCACATGATCTGAGTACATGTCCTGGTAATCCATCTGGCCCTGCAGCCATATGAATGTTAAGCTTTTTAAAGGTCTTACAGTTGTCCGGAACATCTGGTGCACTCCTGCATGGTTTGTTGTTGCTTGCCTCGAAGAGAACATAGAAGGCATTTCACTAGTCTGGTAGGTTCGCATCACCAGGCAGCTCGCGGCTGGGTTTCCCTTTGTAATCCATGATTGTTTGCAAGCTCCGCCACATCCAGCGTGCATCGGAGACGGTGTAGTCGGATTCGATCTTAGTCCTGTATTGACGTTTTGATTGTTTGATGGCTCGTCGGAGGTCATAGCGGGACTTCTTATAAGCAACCAGACTAGTGTCCCGCTCCTTGAAAGCGGCAGCCATAGACGTTAGCTCAGTGCGGATGTTGCCTGTAATCCATGGCTTCTGGTTGGTATATGTATGTATGGTCACTGTGGGGATGACGTCGTCGATGCACTTATCAATGAAGCTGGTGACTGATGTGGTAATGTTATCAGATGAATCCCGGAACATTTTCAAGTTTGTGCTAGCGAAACAGTCCTGTAGCTTAGCATCTTATCCTGTAGCTTAGCATCTCACCTTAGCTTCATTGGACCACTTCCGTATTGAGTGTGTCTTTGGTACTTTCTGTTTCAGTATAGTATAAGCAGGACTCAGTAGGATAGAGTTATCAGATTTGCCAAATGGAGGGTGAGGGAGAGCTTTGTATGTGTTTCTCTTTGTAGAGTAAAGGTGATCTAGATATTTCGGCTCTTGTTGCACAGGTGACATTCTGGTAAAAATGAGGTCAGACAGATTTCAGTTTCCCTGTATTAAAATCACTGTCCACTAGGAGTGCTGCTGGTATACTGGTAAAAATGAAGTCAGACTGATGTGCATTTTCTTCTTTGTTTATGGCCCTGTACAGCTCATTGAGTGCAGTCTTAATGCCAGCATCGGTTTGTAAATAGTATGTTTTGCAGTTTATCATGTGATATTCTACCTCAGGCGAGCAAAACCTCAATACTTCCTTAACATTAGAGATCATTTGTTGTTAACAAAGAGACACACACCTCCCCTTAACCTTACCCAAAGCTGCCGTTCAGTCTTGATGATACATAGAAAAACCAGCTGGATGTATATTATCCACGTCCTTGTTCAGCCACGACTCTGAGAAACATAGGACATTACAGTTCTTCAGGTCCCGTTGATAGGATATCTTGAACAGAGTTCGTCCAGTTTGTTCTCTAGTGATTGTACATTCGCCAATAGAACGGACGGTAGAGGTGGTTTATTTACTCGCCGATGTAGTCTCGTCAGGGAGCCCACTCGTTTGCCTCTCTTGTGCCGTCTCTTTCTCTTTTGAGTCCCAGGGATTAAGACCTGGCCCGGAATGAGCAGTACGTTCAGAGCTGCCTACTCGTTGAAGTAGAAGTCTCCATCCATAATCAAGGTTATTGATCACTGTTCTGATCACTGTTCTCTACCGTTCTCTATCGCACCTGCTGTCTCTAACTCTGAATGCTCGGCTATGAAAAGCCAACTGACATTTACTCCGGAGGTGCTGACCTGTTGCACCCTCGACAGTTACTGTGATTATTATTATTTGACCCTGCTGGTCATATATAAATGTTTGAACATCTTGGCCATGTTCTGTTATAATCTCAACCCGGCACAGCCAGAAGAGGACTGGCCACCCCTCAGAGCCTGGTTTCCTCTCTAGGTTTCTTCCTAGGTTCCTGCCTTTCTATGGAGTTTTTCCTAGCCACCGTGCTTCTACACCTGCATTGCTTGCTGTTTGGGGTTTTAGGCTGGGTTTCTGTATAGCACTTTGTGACATCGGCTGATGTAAAAAGGGCTTTATAAATACATTTGATTGATTTATGTCCAGAATCTGTTTTTGGTCATAGGAAATTATGGGCGGAAATATTATGTACAAAAAAAGTTTTAAAAATCTGCTTAAAAAAACACAAAATAGCAGAATTGGGGAGGAGCCCGTAAGATGGCAGCTATCCTCTATAGCGCCATCTTATAATATCATGATATCCATGTCTGCCATCACCGATGGCAACCCAGCAGCTATAAAATGGCCTCCCAGTTCATCTTAACCACACTGGCCCAAATAAAAGTCAGGAGATGAGTAATTCTTATACACAGAACAATGACAAATCCATTACTCGGTTTAAAAGGAGAAAAATATAATGCAATATGGTACTCATATCAACCTTTTATAATTCACCAGCTCAATGCATAGTTGAATGGAATCACAACAGACCATTTAACCCTTTAATGCATTTATATGTGCTCAACGGTTAGTAGCCCCAATTTGTTCGCACCTTCATGTTCCCCGTAGAGAATAATTTTATAACCAGCAGTAAACGGATTGCAGCAAACCTTTCTTGTGGAATTGGAGACATCGGTCCCTCAACAGCATAAATTGGGTCAAATCCTGATGTGGAGCATCTGAGGACTGACTGTGACTATTTATGATTAAACACTGGTTTCTCATGAGACTACAGATTAGACAGGAGGGGGTGGTGTCTGTGTCTGTGTGTGTGTTCCATTTCAGCTCCTGATGTAATGGTCCAGACGACCTTTCTTTATCTCAGCTGCAGTGTCTGGACTGAGAAATGGTTACAAGCACCGCAACACTGCTGGAGTCATCATCAGGCCGGTAATTCAAACCTGCCGTTTTAAGGGCCCTTCATTCATCAGCGCACAGGCACGCGACTGGAAGGGGGTCAGAGGTGGGCGGGGGGTCTGATAATGGCCCACAGAGCACACAGACAATCCTTTAAGTCTGAATCATGGTCGACTTGAGAGATACTTAACCCCAAGAGCACCTGGACTCCCCTGGCTGGGTCTCAGATAGCAGCGTTAACATGATTACTACTCACTAATGTCCCGTTTTGTCTGAGTCACTCTACGTCTGCAAACAGAATAGCTCAGGACGCCATTATGTAAATGGTGGGTATCTAATCTAAAGTTAAATACGCTGGAGTGCTTTGTGGGGCAGATCAAAGGAGCGTGTGTAGTCCAGCTATGGTCCACTATCCCAGGGGGTAGATTGGTCTTAAAGAGGGCTGATAGCTGCTGCCCCTACAGGGCGGGGATAGGGGGTTATCAATCAAAGTGTGTTATGTGCACTGAGGTGCTGGTGAAGTTGATCAAAGCTAGCAGAGAGCAATGGTCAAAAATCAGCAAGAAGATGACGGAACTCTCATGACGTGAGGACAAAATAATTTGACTAGTCATCTGTGTTATAATTAAGTGATAATGCCCGAGAAGCCAAACACTGGCTTCGAGGGCATTATCACTTTTATACAACGGGTTACCAACATATTCAACTAGTGATTGACATATTTTCATTAAAAACACAATTTAGATTAATTTATTCAAACTACTTCATCCTTCCACAAGATATAGTCCTGACACGAATCTAGGGTTGCTACAGACAGTTTAGTCTGTATCTGTAGACGCGACCCAGTCGTTCCTTCTAAATGTTCCATTGCCATACTGGCTGGCAACGTTCTTATCCCTTGCTTGCTAGCTAGCCAACTACGGCTAACTTACAGTGAGGTCAAAAAGTGCCGCCAGAATAACAGCTAAGTAGCTGCATTTGCATTTGTTTAAACTGTTTTCTAGTGACATTTATTTGGATCCAACCATAACAATAAGCTAAGAGGCGCGATATCGCCTAGAAAATGTGCTCACTCTTCGGGACACTGTTGTTCAGAGGAGCTAGCCAACAACACAGCTACAGTAACATAATCACTTCAAACTGAAGCTGGAAAGACTGCAAATTAGCTGCGTTTCATTTTACCTTTCAACATTTTTTTTTTCATAAACTCAGAACCCTGTCTTTAAAAGATAACTTGTAAAAATCCAAATGACTTCACAGATCTTCATTGTAAAGGGTTTAAACAGTGGTTTCCCATGCTTGTTCAATGAACCATAATCTATTAATGAACATGCACCCGTGGAACAGTTGTTAAGACAATAACAGCTTACAGACGGTAGGCAATTAAGGTCACAGTTTTGAAAACTTAGGACACTAAAGTGGCCTTTCTACTGACTCTAAAAAACACCAAAAGAAAGATGCCCAGGGTCCCTGCACATCTGCGTGAATGTGCCTTAGGCATGCTGGAGGCATGAGGACTGCAGATGTGGCCGGGGGAAAAAAATGCAATGTCTGTACTGTCAGACGCCTAAGACGGCGCTACAGGGAGACAGGATGGACAGCTGATCGTCCTCGCAGTGGCAGACCACGTGTAACAACATCTGCACAGGATCCGTACATGCAAACATCACACCTGCGGGACAGGTACAGGATGACAACAACAACTGCCCGAGTTACACCAGGATGGTCAGATGTGCGTTTATCGTCGAAGGAATGAGCGTTATACAGAAGCCTGTACTCTGGAGCAGGATTGACTTGGAGGTGGAGGGTGCGTCATGGTCTGGGGCGGTGTGTCACAGTGTAACCGATGTGAAATGGCTAGCTAGTTAGCAGGGTGCGCGCCAATAGCGTTTCTCGCTCTGAGACCTTGAAGTAATTGTTCCCCTTGTTCTGCAAGGGCCGTGGCTTTTGTGGAGCAATGGGTAACGATACTTCATGGGAGGCAGTTGTTGATGTGTGCAGAGGGTCCCTGGTTCGAGCCCAGGTAGGGGCGAGGAGAGGGACGGAAGCTTAATTGGTACATTGGTGCCATGACCCAGATCACTGGTTGCTGCGGAAAAGGAGGAGGTCAAAAGGGGGGTGAGTGTAACCAATGTGAAATGGCTAGCTAGTTAGCAGGGTGTGCGCTAATTGCGTTTCAATCGGTGACGTCATTTGCTCTGAGACCTTGAAGTAGTTGTTCCCCTTGCTCTGCAAGGGCTGCGGCTTTTGTGGAGCGATGGGTAACGATACTTCGTGGGAGGCAGTTGTTGATGTGCGCAGAGGGTCCCTGGATCGAGCCCAGGTAGGGGCGAGGAGAGGGACGGAAGCTAAACTGTTACAACAGCAATGCTGTGCGTTACAGGGAAGACATCCTCCTCCCTCATGTGGTACCCTTCCTGCAGGCTCATCCTGACATGACCCTCCAGCATGACAATACCACCAACCATACTGTTCGTTCTGTGTGTGATTTTACATTTACATTACATTTAAGTCATTTAGCAGACGCTCTTATCCAGAGCGACTTACAAATTGGTGCATTCACCTTATGACATCCAGTGGAACAGTAGTGCATCTAAATATTTTAAGGGGGTGAGAGGGATTACTTTATCCTATCCTAGGTATTCCTTAAAGAGGTGGGGTTTCAGGTGTCTCCGGAAGGTGGTGATTGACTCCGCTGTCCTGGCGTCGTGAGGGAGTTTGTTCCACCATTGGGGGGCCAGAGCAGCGAACAGTTTTGACTGGGCTGAGCGGGAACTGTACTTCCTCAGTGGTAGGGAGGCGAGCAGGCCAGAGGTGGATGAACGCAGTGCCCTTGTTTGGGTGTAGGGCCTGATCAGAGCCTGGAGGTACTGAGGTG